>NC_090449.1:518358984-518662014 GCF_031143425.1 Pleurodeles waltl
TGGGCCATGAATGTATGGAGTGCTGTGTATGTCAGCCACATGTGGGGAGGGCATAGGCGTCCTGGCCAGAGTGCTGCATGTAAGGTGGTCAATGTATGTGCATCAGGGGATGGCAGGGATATGGTGGGCCATTACTGTGACGGTCCGGACGGTTGACTAATTCCCTTTTCTGCTGTCTTTTCCATGCAGGTCAGCGCCCACCAGAAAAAGGGTATTTGGCGCGCCATCACCAAGGATGTGTGGACTCTGGGGGTCTTTGACAGGCGGAGCACCCACTGCTGCAAGAGGTGGGAGGACCTGTGCCGCTGTGCAAAGAAGACGGCGGAGGCCCAGCCGGGGCTGGCCACCCAACAAGGAAGGGGTGCCCGTCGCACCATGACCCCCCTGATGTTCCGCATCCTGGTGGTGGCCTATCCGGAGTTGGATGGATGTTTGAAGGCATCACAGCAGCCACAAGGGGGTGAGTACAGATTCTGAATCCTGACTTTGCACACATTAAGAGATACCTGGGTGGGGATGTGGGCTATGGGTGCCCCTAGGCCAGGGTGAAGATGGGAGGGTAGGTCCCTTGTTGGGCAGGCTCTGAAGCACTCCTACCTCAATAGTGTCAGTGGGCATCTACTACTGGGCAGGGTCCTGTGGGTTTCAGGTGTGCAGCTAATAGCGGTAGGCACTGAACCCCATGGGCTGTGACTATTTTAGTAAATGGTTGCGCATGGCCTAGTGCATATGGCTGCTCCCTGTGTGATGTGTACGCCAACGGTAGTGGTGTTGCTGGCATTGACCAAGTTTATGCTCTGTCCGCCCCCCTTTTTGTTTTGTCACCCTGTCCTTGCGTGCATTAGCATCATCTGGCGGAGGAAGCTGCATCCCACATGGGCCTGGGGGCCAAATCCACGAGGGTGAGGGCACCAGTGGGACAGAGGGCAAGGGGAGCACCACAATGGGGACAGGAGGGGAGACCACAGACAGCAACTCCTCCTCCAATGGAAGCTCCCTGGCGGTGGCGGACACCTCTGTGCCCACCCCAACAACAGGTACAGCCGCCACCCCACCTACCAACACTGCCTTCCCAGCAGCCCCTCAGCGTGATTACCGTGCCCGCTCACCCAGAAGTGTGGGTATCTCCTTTGCCCCAGGCACCTCAGGCCCTGCCACAGTCAGCCCTGCTGCCCTCAGTGAGGAGGCTATTGACTTCCTGAGATCCCTCACTGTTGGACAGTCAACCATTGTAAATGCCATCGAGGGTGTTGAGAGACATTTGCAACAAACAAATGCATACCTGGAGGGCATTCACTCTGGCGTGGCGGCCAAACAGAGAGCATTTCAGGCTCTGGCCTCTGCACTGATGGCAGCCATTGTCCCTGTCTCCAGCCTCCCACCTCCAACTTCATCTGCCAAGTCCCAATCCCCTCAACCCCAGCCTATCCCAAGCACACCTTCAGATCAGTATTGACCCACTCAACACACAGAAGTGGTTCAGGCAAACACAAGCACCACACATCATCCTACAGGCACTCACACAAGCACCTTCCCCATGCAGACACACCAACATCCACTGCCTCCACTGTGTCCTGCTCCTCCTCCTCGTCCACCTCCCTCCCAATATCGTCTCCACTCACACCTGCATGCACTACATCCTCATCCACTACCTCCATCATTAGCACGCCTATCACTACTCACCCCTCACTGGCAGTCACCACCCCCACATCCATGCACACGTCCCCTGTGTCCTCTCCCAATGTGTCTGTAACCCCTCCTCCCAAAGTACCCAAACACAAGCACCCACCCACCCAACCGCCATCCACCTCTCAACAGCATCCAGCCCATGCACCTTCACCCAAACTCAGCAGACAGACACCTCCTACAACCACTCCCTCTTCCTCCACTCCCAAACCCTCTCCCTCTTCCCGCCCCAGTGTGTTTAAAAAGCATTTTCTGGCAAACATTGACCTCTTCCCTACCCCTCCCTGTGTCCTACCCCTTGGGCCAGGGTGTCCAGAACCCAGGCCAGAACCTCAGCCACCTAGTCGGCGTCCGCTGTAGTACCTACAACTCACAGACGCTCAAAGGGGGCAATCGTCAGCCCAGCCAGTGTGCCACCAACCCCTGCAAAGGACAAAACCACTCCGCCACCTGCCAAGGTGAAGAAGGGGACAGCATGCAGCAAGGGCAAGGAGCACAACCCACCCAGCAAGGCCACCTTCAAAACTCCAGCTGCCAGAGTCAAGGTCACAACAGCATCTGCCAGGGTGAGGAAGGGGCAGAAAACCCAAGGTGCCCACTAGCACAACCGCCTGCCCTGCCACATGCACCGTGGGCATCACCACCAGCAGCCCAGCTGCAAGCTCCGCCGCAAGCACTGCCGCAAGCACCGCCACCTGCACCAGTGACAGTAGGAACACTACCAGCAGCAGCAGCCCCAGTGGGCAGCTGTCCGAGGCTGCAGGAGAAGGGCTGGAGCCTCCCTCCACCACTGGCATCACCGGCACCTGCAACACGGCCAGCACGGCCAGCAGCCAGCCGCAAGCACCGCCACCTGCACCGTTGACAGAAGGACCACTACCAGCAGCAGCCCCAGTGGGCAGCTGTCCATGGCTGCAGGAGACGGGCTGGAGCCTCCCACCACCACTGGCAGCACCCCCACCAGCCCCGCACTACCACCATTTTGCAGCCTTAGCCATCGCAGGATGGAGTCTAGCCCTGCTTCCATGGACTATCATGCAACCTGGTCCCTGCAAATCTCGTGCCTCCGATGTGAACTGCCGCACCCCAAGTGCTGCATTACTGGGCACAAGGCCCCCTCCAGAACCAGTGGAGATATGCATCCACTCATCCTATCCTTGGCAGGATGAAGCACACTGGGCACACGGCCCCCTCCAGAACCAGTGGAGATATGCATCCACTCACCCTATCCTTGGCAGGATGAAGCACACTGGGCACAAGCCCCCTCCAAAACAAGTGGAGATATGCATCCACTCACCCTATCCTTGGCAGGATGAAGCAAACTGGACACAAGACACCCTCCAGAGCCAGTGGAGAAGCCATCCACTAGAGAGACTGTGGCTTTGCACTTCTCAGCACCAAGCAATGGGCAAACCACCCACTTGAGAGACCGTGGCCTTGCACACCCCAGGACCAAGCAGTAGGCAAACCACCCACTAGCGAGATTGTGGCTTTGTACTCCCCAGGACCAAGCAGTGGGCAACCCACCTACTTGAGAGACTGTGGCTTTGCACTCTCCAGGAGCAAGCAGTGGGCAAACCACTCACTTGAGAGACTGTGGCTTTGCACTCCCCAGGACCAAGCAGTGGGCAAACCACCCACTTGAGAGACTGTGACCTTGCACTCCCCAGGACATCGCTGTGGGCATGGAGCCCCCTCCAGAAGCAGTGGCGTTGTCCCATCTTCCGGCTGAGGTACCCCCGTCCCCCTGAGGTGCCTGTGTGTTTATGACCTGATGCCCCTGCAGTGTTCTCTCCGTATTGAGGCAGGAGTCAAGTGTGGGCTTGGCCCATGATTTTTGGCCCAGTGGCCCACGGACATTTGGAAAGGCCAATGTACAGCCTTATGTACATATTGTAAATTTTTGTGAATACTGTTTTTCTATTTGTTACGTATATCTGTCTATTTCTATTATATCACTGATTTTACTCAATTCCTTTTGTCCTTGCGTTCTTCCAGGGGGTTACGGGGTGTAAATGTAATGTTGTTGCATGTGTTTGTGTGTATGGTGTTGTGGGTGAGGGTGGTGGTGGGGGTGTTGCGTGTTGCATGTGTGTGTCACTCTCTTGTTCTTCCTCCCCCCGTGTACTAGGTGCAGTACTCACTGTGGTCATCGCCACCGCATTTCATATTCCTGGTAGAAGAGGAGGAAGACCACCAGGGGCAGGACCTGTAACTCGGGCTCCATGGCATCCTGGTTCTTCGTTGAGTGTCGAGAGGTAAGTGGTTTCCCTTTTGTGTTCTGTTTCCGCTGTGCTTTTGATGGCGTTGGTACCACCCCGGAAAAACTGGCAGATTGGCGGGTTGTGGAGGGGTGGGCGGTACATTGTCTTCCGCCTGTCTGTTGGCGGTGACCGCTGAGGTGTTTGTTGCTACCGCTATGGCAGTCAGAGTGTTAAAGTGGCTGCCTGTGTTGGCGGTTTCCGCCGTGGTCGTGACCCCTATTTTTTTACCGCCAGCCTGTTGGCAGTATTACTGCTGATTTAACACCGACCACCACGGTTGTAATGAGGGCCTAAGTGTTACCAAAAATACAGGTATTTATTTGGGTGATACATGACCAAAAATAGTTTAGAGACAATACTCCTTCTGTAGGTAAGTATTATACACAATATATACACTAGACACCAAAATTAGACAAATAAATAGTCAGAGAACAATGCAAACAATAGGAAATGCTATAGAATGCAATGGAAGAAAATAGGTCTAGGGGCAACACAGACCATATACTAAGAAAGTGGAATGTGAATCACAAATTCCCCCCAGACAAGTGTTGTGTGTTCAGAATCACTGGGAGAGTAAGAATACAGTAAAGGTAAGTAAATTACCCCACCCCAGAGCCCAGAAAAGCAGGAGTAAAGTATTGCAAGTTTCCTTAGGACACACTACACCTCGTGATTGGGATTATGCACTAACCAACCAAGTCTTCAAACAACAGGTGCTGGATTCCTGGACCTGAAGACCTGCAAAAGAAGAGGACCAAGTCCAGAAGTCGAAAGAAGTTCGAGGAAGGACAGTAACCCCTGCCAACCCAGAGGAGTCCCCAGTTAGTCGAAGACTGCAGGAATGTACCCTAGGAAGATGCCAGCAGGTTCCTGCATGATACAAAGGGTGTCCTACGATGTGAAGATGGATGCAGATGTAAGTTTGTGTTGGACGTCGCAAACAAGCCTTGGTTACAACACAAGCGTGTTTTGCATCAAAATGGCGCTGGCTGGACCCAGGAGGGACCTGGGGGACTCAACTCTGTGTGAGAAGGAAGAGGGGGCTCTCAACACTTTAGAGAGCCCTCAGGATTCTGGACAGCACCCACGGGAGTCCCAGGACACGGGGACAAAGGAGGTGCAAACGCGGTTGGTGCAGCACAACAAAGGAAGGTCCCCTGCCACCAGAGAACAACTCAGCGAGTTGAGCGTCGCAGGATGGAGTGCTGGGGACCTGGGCCAAGCTGTGCAGGAAGGAATTTAGCAAATAGTGCACAGAGGCCTCAGGAGGTAAAGAAGACGCAGTACACAGGGGTACCATCGCTCTCAGGGAAGGCAGGGTCTTACCTCCTCCAAATTGCATCAGCAGTCCACCATTGTGCCCTTCAAAGCATTTCCAGAGGCTGGGGGAGGCTACCCCTCCCCAGCCTGTAATACCTATTTCCAAAAGGAGAGGGTGCAACACCCTGCTCTCAGAGGAAATGCTTTGTTCTGCCTTCCTGGGACTGAGCTGCTCAGACCCCAGGAGAGCAGAACCGTGTCTGTGAGGAGGCAGCAGCTGTGGCTGCAGTGCAAGCCTCAGAGAGCTGGTTTGGCAGAACTGGGGGTCCATGGTGGAGCCCCCAGGATGCATGGAATTAGCTCCCCAATACCAGATTTGGAATGGGGGGACAATTCTATGATCTTAAACATGTTACATGGCCATATTCGGAGTTACCATTGTGAAGCTACATATAGGTATTGACCTATATGTAGTGCACATGTGTAATGGCGTCCCCGGACTCACAAAGTCCCGGGAAATGGCCCTGAACTATGTGGGGGCACCTTTGCTAGTGCAAGCGTGCCCTCACACTTAGTAACTTTGCACCTAACCTTCAGCAAGTGAAGGTTAGACATATAGGTGACTTATAAGTTACTTAAGTGCAGTGAAAATGGTGGTGAACTAACGTGTGCATTATTTCACGCAGGCTGCAATGGCAGGCCTGTGCAAGGGATTGTCTGGGTTCCCTATGGGTGGCAAAAGAAATGCTGCAGCCCATATGGATCTCCTGGAACCCCAATGCCCTAGGTATCTAGGTACCATATGCTAGAGACTTGTGAGGGGGGTCCAGCATACCAATTGAAATTGGTAAATGAAGTCACCAGCGTACAGTGACAAATTTGAAAGCAGAGAGAGCATAAGCACTGGGGTTCTGATTATCAGAGCCTCAGTGACACAGTCAAGCACTATACAGACACACACATTAGGCCATGAACTATGAGCACTGGGGTCCTGACCAGCAGGATCCCAGTGAGACAGGCAAAAACATACTGACATACAGGTAAAAATGGGGGTAACATGCCGAGGAAGATCGTACTTTCCTACATGAGTGTGCTGTTGAGGTGGTTAGTGTGGTTGTGGTGCATGTGGGTGTGCGGATGGTTGTGGGTGTGGTGGTGGTTGTGATGGTGGTTGTGGTGATTGTGGGTGTGGTGGTGGTTGTGGTATGGTGATGGTTGTAGTGGTTGTGGGTGTGGTAGTGGTTTGGGAGTTGTGGTGGTTGTGGTGGCTGTGGGTGTAGTATCACTTTTATGTGTATGTTGTTTGTGTGTTTGTTTGTTTTCCATTGTGTATTTGCCTTTATGTGTGTGTGTGTGTGTGTGTGTGTGTGTGTGTGTGTGTGTGTGTTCTGCTTGTGTCTTTTCGAGTCAGTACCTGCATAAAAGTAAGTGTGCTTGGGATTGGGGTGGGAGTTGGTATATGGGGTGAGGAAGGGACCGGAGCAGGGGCACAATGTTTGGCTGGTTGAGAGGCTGCAGTAAGTGAGAATGCTATTTTGTAAGTAATTTCTGCATGTCAGACATTGAACTGAGAATGGTATCCAGAAATGCAGCCATTTGTTGCATTTGACAACAAAGGCCCTTAATGCCATTCACGACCGCAGTCTGGCCTACAGAAATGCTGCACAAGAGATCAATAGCCTCCACATTCAGTGCAGCGAGGGTGACGGTGGGTGTGGTGCCTGTGGCGAGGGACATTTCAGCCCTTTTAGGGTGTAAGGTTTGGCCCACTAGGGGGAGCAAGAGGGAGGGTGGAGATAGGTCTCTGGGTGGTGAACAAGGATGATGTTGGTACACTTCCTGTTTGGTCCACCACTACTAGCGACTGGCCATGATGATGAGCTGGTGGCCCACATTCAATCCCCTCACCCTCCATGCACTGTGTTCATTGGTGTCAAAGGTTTCACCACCCAGAACACAGTGGCAAGCTGCTTCCCCAACTTCTTGACCAATGTTCCTTTCACCTGCTCTTGAAGATGTTGTGAAGGCATATACAATAGTTTATTTTATCTGTGTAAATATAACTGATCATGACGTGCGTCATAAAAAAAAAATTAAATTTAAAATTTTCATCTGCTTCAATCCTTTTAAAATTAGGTTTACATACATCTTTATCTCATGCACTTAGGGACTACGTTCACAAACCATTTGGTCACAGTTTTATTTCCTATTATTGCTCCTAACTCAATTCTGATCATATGCATCATCTATTTCCTATTAGTCTCAGGAACTGTTTCACTTCTGAATGTTTTAGATTTGTTGTTTAAAATAGTAAACACATGTTGCCAAACTTTTAGATCAAAACAAAACAAAAAAAACATTGTACATTCTCTGTACAATCTTAAAAAAGGCTTACCAGACATTTCATTTAGAAAAATAAAATGTTCAAATAATGTGGGTCAATATTTACTGTAATGTTATACCAACATTTTATTTAAATTGAAAGGCTGTTATATTTTATAGGCCATTTCACTTTGGTTATACTCACTTTAATTGACTTAAGTTTTTTTTTACTATTTCAAACAAATTTTTGCAATGCTTTACTGAAGTTGCTTATTAATGTGTCATGCTCTATATATTTACTTCTGCTGTTGAAGAATTCTTCAAAGTACTTTTTGCAATTTTATTAATCACTTATACAGCATACGTAAATATATAGGGCCATCATTAAAAATATAAATATTTAAAATATGTTCTCTGAAATATCTTCATTTAAGGTTATTTTTCAAAACAATGTGAATAATATAAAAAATATATATCTGTCTTTCAGGTTAGTGAAATATTGGAACAACATTACAGTAAAAATCAGCATACATTGATTCATATGAATTTAAAATACAAAAGGACACTCAAAATGAATTGTAACATATTTAAAATGTTTACTTTGATGCATTTCCAAATTTCACAATGAGTCATTTGTTGTGCCTGGTTTGAATTTTTGCATATGGGATGCTCCAACACATACAGGATGGAATTTAACTCCCTCAAAGTCCACCTGCAATGTAAACTATTGACCTTGGAATAGCTGTGAAAGAAAATTCCATCTGCAATCTAATTTTCCTTGTTAATTATATTTCAACTAGATATAACAAAGGATATTAAATAAATGTTTTTAGAATATGAGTTACCCTGTCACAAATGTGTTTACATCCCTGTCAGTTACTTAGAAAAAGTTATGCCTATAAAATACATTTTTCTAAAAACATCCTGTATTACATGCACATTTGTGAATGAGAAAGATGTCATGGAATTGTCACATTCAATATAAATAGATATGTTTTTATAATTAAAAACATACTTTTAATATGTTAATAATAAATTTATAAACTATTTTTGGATGTTTTTGGTCATTTTGACTCACTGGTTTAACCCCTTGAGTCCCAAGGACGTAACTGTTATGTCATCGGCTGCAACACTCGGGTGCTGAGGATGTAAACATTACGTCATGGACCTGGCCCTAAGGGGAAGTCCTAGTGCTCCCTCTGAGGGCCTCCCAGCCCTCTCCCCTGGGCAGGGATGGAAAGGGAATCGCTTCCACCCCTGCCCCCCCCCCCCCCAGTGACATCTGATGATGTCAGAGTGCGATCGCGCGATGATCTCATCAGAGGCTGTCCCCATCGTGCTGGAAATCGGAAGAGAAATGTTTGCATTTCTCTTCTGATCGGGGGTGGGGCAGGCAGAGAGGCATCAAAGGAAAGGGAAGGCCTTTCCTTTCCATTGATGTCTCTCTGAGCATTTCTGAAGCCCAATCGTGAAGCAATCAGGCTGCAGAAATGCCCACTAGACATCAGGGAGTTTTTTTTAATGTTATTGTGCTGTTTACATAAAAGTGTCGCTGCCCAGGAGGGGCAATTTATTATTAGGCCTTTTCTGCCCCCCCACCCCCCTCCCCCGGGAGCAGATCGCCTATTTTAATTAGGCTGATCTGTCCCCAGGGGGGGGCAGAAACCTCTAGACACCAAGGATATATATATGTTTGTTTTTACATGTGGGGAGCGACCACTTAGGCAAGGGTCGCTCCCCTGGGGGCTAAATTTATTTTAGGCCAATCTGCCCTGAAGGGGGGAAGAAACCACTAGACATCAGGGATTTTGTTTTGTGACAATTTTATAAAAGGGGAGTGACCCCTTAGGCAAGGGTTGCTCACCTGTGGGGAAAATTTATTTTAGGCCATTTCTGCTTCCTTGGGGGCAGATTGGTCTATTTTAATTAGGCTGATCTGCCCCAAGAAGGGCAGAACCCACTAGACACCAGGGATTTTTTTTTTTTTACAGATGGGGAACATTCCCTAACGCAAGGGTCTCTCCCCTGGGGGCAATTTTATTTTAGGCCATTTCTGCCCAACTTGGGGGAAGATCGCCTATTTTTTTAGGCCAATCTGCACCCAAGAGGGGCAAAACCCACTAGACACCAGGGATTTTTTTTTTAGAAAATTTCAAGCAAAGGGGAGCGACCCCTTAGGCAAGGGTCGCTCCCCTAGGGAAAGAGGCAAGTTTATTTTAGGCCATTTCCGCCCCCCCTTGGGGGCAGATCAGCCTATTTCTATTAGGCTGAGTTGCTCCCGGGGGGCAGAAACCACTTAGGCACCAGGAATTGGTGTGTGTGTGTTTTGTTTGTGGGAGCAGCCCCTTGGGCAAGGGTCGCTCCCCATGGGGGCACATTCCTGTAGGCCATTTCTACCCCCCTTGGAGGCAGATCAGCCTATTTTTGGAAGGCCCATCTGCCCCCAAGGGGGCAGAAAGCCCAGCACAGACCAGGGAAGATTTTTTTCCCAAAAAAGAGGGTGGGGGTATGGCCATACCCCCACCCCAAATAAATGGGGACAAAGTTGTTCTGCCCACCGGTGAGCAGATGGGGCAATTACCCCCGATCCAATTAAAGGAGTAACAGTCTTTCAGCTCTCCCAGCACACTAAAAGATCTTATCACAATGGCAAGCAAGAGGACATTTGATTATTTTGAGTTTTGGTATTACATTTGGCCATGAGAGCTTGTCTAACTCTCACAATCGTCCCACTTGGAATGGTGAGGGCTGCACTTTTTGGACTTTGGGACGCTGCCATGTAGAACCTACAAGACATAGACACATCTGAAAATTAAACATCTGGATGAATCCAGGGTGGTGTGCTTTACATGCACCCGCACAATTTTCTTACACACAATGCCCAGCAAACCTCCAACTTTGCTTGAAATCACACATTTTCCCACATTTTTGTGATGGAACCTTCCGTAATCTGCAGGAATCAACAACATTCCTACCACCCAGCAAGGTTGCATCTAAACAATAAAAATTCTTACCCACCGGTCAGACTAAAAACCTTTTTTTTCAAACTGCCCCTTTGGACCTGCTTTTGTTCCCCCTCAATTTCAACATGTTTCTGGCACTTCCCTGTCACAGGCACTTGGCCCACCTATACATGTGAGGATTTTATCAGGAGACTAAGGGGAATGTTGGGTGGTAGGATTTTTTAAACTACATTTGAGAGTTGCTGAGGATTCTGGGTAAGAAAACACGGGGGATCCACGCAAGTCACACCTCCCTGGGCTCCCTAGGGTGTCTAGTTTTCAGAAGTATCGGGATTTGGTAGGTTTCCCTCTATGGCTGTTGAGCCCAGGACCAAACCACAGTTCCCATACCCCCACCGCAAAAACACGTAGTTTTGTATTTGATAATTCTGATGTGTCACATAGTCTTTTGGGACATTTCCTGTTGTGGGCACTAGGCCTACCCACACAAGTGACGTACCAGTTTTATCTGAAAATGTGGGGGAATGCTGGGTAGAAGGAAGCTTGTGGCTCCCCTCGGATTCCAGAACCTTGCAGCATCAAAATGTGAGGAAAAGGTGTTTTTTTGTCCAAATATTGAGGTTTGCAAAGGATTCTGGGTAACAGAACCTGGTGACAGCGCAACAAGTCACCCCATCCTGGGTTCCCCAAGGTGT
This sequence comes from Pleurodeles waltl, assembly GCF_031143425.1. NCBI lineage: Eukaryota > Metazoa > Chordata > Amphibia > Caudata > Salamandridae > Pleurodeles > Pleurodeles waltl. Next base: position 518,370,175 of record NC_090449.1, read on the forward strand.
CTAGTTTTCAAAAATGCACAAGTTTGGCAGGTTTTCCTGGGTGCCGGATGAGCTAGAGACCAAAATCCACAGCTAGGCACTTTCCAAAAAACATGTCAGCTGTCAATGTAAACATTTGATGTGTCCATGTTGTGTTTTCAGGCGTTTCTTGTCACGGGCACTAGGCCTACCAACACAAGTGAGGTACCATTTTTACCAGGAGACTTGGGGGAATGATGGGTGGAAGGAAATTTGTGGCTCCTCTCAGATTCCAGAATTTTCTGTCACCAAAATATGTGGAAAAAGTGTTTTTTGGCCAAATGTTGAGGTTTGCAAAGGATTCTGGGTAACAGAACCTGGTGATAGCCCCACATGTCACCCGCTCCTGGATTCCCCTAGGTGTCTACTTTTGAAAAATGCACAGGTTTGGTAGGTTTCTCTAGGTGCCCGCTGAGCTAGGCACTTTCCAAAAACACGTGAGATTTCAATATAAAAATGTGATGTGTCCATGTTGCGTCTCCTGTCGTGGGAATTAAGGCTACCCAAGCAAGTGAGGTACTATTTTTATCGGGAGACATGGGAGAACACAGAATAGAAGATCAAGTGTTATTGCCCTTTGTCTTTCTCTACATTTTTTCCTTCCAAATGTAAGACAGTGTGTAAAAAAGACATCTATTTGAAAAATGCCCTGTAATTCACATGCTAGTATGGCCCCCCTGGAATTTAGAGATGTGCAAATAACCACTGCTTCTCAACACTTTGGCCCTCATTCTGACCTTGGCGGGCGGCGGAGGCCGCCCGCCAAAGTCCCGCCGTCAGGTTACCGTTCCGCGGTCGAAAGACCGCGGCGGTAATTCTGACTTTCCCGCTGGGCTGGCGGGCGGTCGCCTTCAGGCCACCCGCCAGCCCAGCGGGAAAGAGGCTTCCACGATGAAGCCGGCTCGGAATCGAGCCGGCGGAGTGGAAGCTGTGCGACGGGTGCAGTTGCACCCGTCGCGTATTTCACTGTCTGCGCAGCAGACAGTGAAATACATTTAGGGGCCCTCTTACGGGGGCCCCTGCAATGCCCATGCCAGTGGCATGGGCACTGCAGGGGCCCCCAGGGGCCCCGCGACCCCCCCCTACCGCCATCCGGATCCCGGCGGTCGGACCGCCGGGATCTGGATGGCGGTAGGGGGGGGCCGGAATCCCCTCGGCGGCGCAGCAAGCTGCGCCGCCTTGGAGGATTCAATGGGGCGGCGGTACACTGGCGGGAGCCCGCCAGTGTTGCCGGTCCGACCGCGGCTTTACCGCTGCGGTCGGAATCCCCATTGGAGCACCGCCGGCCTGTCGGCGGTGCTCCCGCGGTCGTCCGCCCTGGCGGTCTTTGACCGCCAGGGTCAGAATGACCGCCTTTATCTTGTGCCCATTTTGGAAATACAAAGGTTTCCTTGATACCTATTTTTCAGTCTTTATATTTCACCAAATGAATTGCTGTATACCCGGCATACAATGAAAACCCATTGCAAGCTGCAGCTCCTTTCTTGGTTCTGGGTACCTAGGGTTCTTGATGAACCTACAAGCCGTATATATCCCCGCAACTAGAAGAGTCCAGCAGACGTAACGGTATATTGCTTTTAAAAATCTGCCATAGCTGGAAAAAGTTATAGAAGAAAACGTGGACAGAAATGGCTCTTTTTTTCACCTCAATTTCAATATTTTTTTATTTTAGCTGTTACTTTATGTAGGAAAACCTTGAAGGATCTACACAAATGACCCCTTGCTGAATTTAGAATTTTGTCTACTTTTCAGAAATGTTTAGCTGTTCAGGATCCAGCATTGGTTTCACATCCATTTCTGGCACTGACTGGAAGGAGGCTGAACGCACACATTTTTTTAAGAATGGGGTATGTCCTAGTAAAATGCCAAAACTGTGTTAAAAGCTGGGAAGATGGTGATTTTAGGGAAAAAAACTCAAGCTTTCTTCTGCAGTCCTTTTTTCCCAAATAAAAAAAAAAACTAAGGGGGTCATTACGATCTCGGCTGGGAAACCTGCCAATATTGGCGCTGACAGTCAACAGAAGACGGCCAGCGCGCAGAACACCCCCACCGGACACATTACGAACATCCAGCTGGGCCGGTGGGCGGAAACAGTGGATGAGTGGCATGAACATTGATGCCAGCTCCAAATGGAGCTGGCGGCAATGTAGCAGTGAGGTGGGTGCAGCAGCACCCGTCGCGCATTTCACTGCTCGTAAATCGGGCAGTGAAATGCCTGACTGGGCTGTTCATGGGGGCCCCTGCACTGCCCATGCCAAGTGCATGGGCAGTGCAGGGGCCCCCTTTGGGACCCTGAGTCACTCATTCCGTCAGCCTTCCCCTGGTGGTGTAAACCACCAGGGAAAGGCTGTTGGAACCTGTCTCATTATCTGTCGGGCAGCGCTGCTTGCAGCGCTGCCCAGTCAGATCAGAAACGCCACCACTGCCAGGCTGCCTGGTGGCAGAAGCCTGGCGGTGGTGGCGTTTCATATGTGGTGTTTCAGCCACGTTCATTATATGGCAGTCTAAACCGCCATGCCTTTGGCGGCAATTACCGCCACCGCCGGCATGGCGGTCCAGACCGCCATGTACATAATTAGGGCCTAAATTTTCGCTGTATTTTGGCTAATTTCTTGGTCTCCTCCAGGGGAACCCACAAACTCTGGGAACCTCTAGAATCCCTAGGATGTTGGAAAAAAGGACGCAAATTAGGCACGGGTAGCTTATGTGGACAAAACGTTATGAGGGCCTAAGCGCAAACTGCCCCAAATAGCCAAAAAAAAAGGCCTGGCACCTGAGGGGGAAAAGGCCTGGCAGCAAAGGGGTTAATACTGATTATTCAATACTGAATTACAATTGTAATTTTTTTAACATTCATTGTATCATAGGTGCATGTGATGTTATGTCACTTGTAATAGGGGGAACCTAACAACCTTCACAATTTTGAAGGAATATCACATCTGACACAAAATAGATTTTTTTCCCTGTTTAGTACAATTGCCCCTTATAAAATGTCACAAAAGAATGTTACATTTATTGTAAGTAGGCATGCGTCTGCTCAAAACAGTCCTTGGTAAATGAAAAAATATGATGACATCCTTTTTGACAAATCATTGTAAAATAAACTTCATGATACACCTTCTGTAAAATTTACACCTTCAAGAACACTGCTTGTGCATTGATCACTCGTCACCCTTAATGGTGAAGCCAAATTTTATGACTGTAACAAACATTTGATATCTGAAAAGAAAATTAAAAAGTAATTTTACCCCCTTCATGCTGATGTCTGGTCATCCACTGCCCATCAAGTTGGGGATAGGCCAACGCAAGTATGCCCTCATTTGGGCAGGTCAGCATGCAGCACAAACACTTGGCATGTTGGCAAGACTGGCCAAGCTGGGCTTTTGTTGACTTCTTGGTGCACCGTCGAAGGTCCTCCCATTGCGACATTGGCGGTCCTAGGATCGCCAATGCCATGGTGGCGGTTGGACCGGCGCACTACAGGTGGTCTGACTGCTACATTATGACCCTGACAGACTGCCAGAGGAATGCTGATGGAACATGGCTACTGATAGGCTGACAGTGGTCAGACTCATGCTCAGCCACAGCGGTGCTGAGTTCAGCACCACCAAGTGAGCATGAGTCCCCTTTCCACAAACCTTTTCATGGCGGTTTAACTGGCATGAACAGGCTGTGCTGGGGGCCACAGGGGGCCCCTGCACTACCCACGACCACTGCTCAGGGCCTTTGGCAGACAGTGCAATTTCCAAGGGTGCTGTAGTGCTATAGTATTGGCCTCGGCTCCCTTAAGGAAGCAAAGACCAATACTATAGCACTGTTCCCACTGGGCAGACTGGCCAGGAATGTCATAATACAATGTTTCTGCCCGTCAGCCAGGTGGGAATATCATAATACAATGGGGGATGAGGCAGCTGGTTGGACAGCCACCTTATCCCTGAAAGTTTGGCGGTCAGTTCATCCAACCCCTAAACTCATAATGAGCCCCATTGTTTTGGGGATTTTTGTTGGTTTGTATTGATGTAACACAATTTTGATAAATAAATCACAAGCATTTCTAAAAAGTTACAACAGCATTTTTTACTTAAAGAAAAATTCTAGCAACCTGTTGACTACCCTTATCCTTGTTATGTCCTTATTTTACTAATCAAGGCCAGTGTCATAATCTAGGCTGAGTATGAAAGATGGCATAGAATATGTCATCAATGATATAATATGTGGAGTAATTAGCTGTGCATGGGGAAGGCACGAGGCATTAAGGTGCAAGTTATAGTTACTTAAAATAACTCTACTATAACTGCTGAATTTCTATGGTTTTGTACGAGTAAATTCAGAACCTAATTATAACGTCCCTGTAACCTTTGTTTTTTTCAGTGAATGTCTAAGGTTTTTAACGTAAAGCAATTTAAATTACTGTATGTTATTCCAACCCCGCCACTCACAGCCAAACGGGTTGGTTACAAAGCCTGTCCTGCAGCCGGGCCTTGCAGAAAAACCCTTATAAACACCCAACCCCATGCCTCGCACACCTTTGGTTATGAGCTGTGCTTGTTGGCCACTGGGCCTGTCTCTGTTAGTGGATCTGTGAGTGGGTGCGTTTAGGTTTTGGAGGGGTCTGGAAGTGGGGGGGTGAGTTTGAGTGGGTGTGATGGGGTACATGAGTATCTGAGTGGGTGTGTGAGTGGACGCGTGAGTCTCTGAGTGCATGTATGAGTGAACAAATTAGTGTATGAATGAGTCTGTGCTTTTTTTCTTTCAAATATTTCCATATTCATGAATAATTTGTGAACATTTGTGAATTTTCACAAATATCACTGGTGAAACAAAACAATTTTCAACCTATAATTTGCACCTAAAACACACCTATATCACACCCCTGAGGTCACCCTGACCCCTTATGCCACTGTCAATTTGGATTTTCACTCCCAGGGACTATGTTCCGTGAAACAAAATGGCGGCCACAACTTTGTAGTCAGGTTGCAGTCAGCCAATTGCAACACTTCTTTTCGCACGCGTATTCCCAAAGAATTTTGCAAAGAGATATACAAATTTGTTTTCCCTTCGATATCTCAAAAAGTACTGAACAGAGTCACACCAAATAACTGAAAGCGTAATCTGCGTACCAACAGCTACCTTTCTGCCAAATTTGGTGTAATTCCATTCAGTGTTTCTCCTGTAGTCATGTCTAAAAAACTCTATAGAAATTAACATGGGGAACACAACATTTTCTGAGCCCCCTTTTCCTCAGCACCGATTGACAGATCCCCCTGAAACTTTTCATACTCAACAAGAATCACTGCAAACACTTTTTTGGGAAAATCCCGTGAAGTTTCGTCAAACAGTGCCAAACATATGGGCAAGTCAAAAATCACTTTCCCTATGGAAACATGGTCCTAATTATAACTACCTACTCGCGACTGCCAGTAGGTAATATATATATATAGTGGTGGTTGACACTAGGTAGTTAAAGATTAGGACAATATTTCCATAGAAAAAACATTTTTTGAGTTGCCTATAGCTTTGGCGCTGTTTGAAGAATCTTCACAAAATCTTCAAAAAAAAAGTGCCTGGGCGATTCTTGTTGCTCACGGAAAGCTTTGGAGTGATCCATCAAGCATGGGCCGAGAAAAAGGGGGTGGTAAAAAAAGGTGCATTTTCCATGTTAATTCTCATAAGACCTTTGAACATGACTACACCCCGAAGGCAGAAGGGTGCTGTTCCATAGTACAAAGGAATAATTTTTTGATCCTGGAAAACGCATACAAATGTTTGTGATGTACAAATCTAATAAGCACACAGCTTGGACATTGCTTGAATGGAAGTTCCCTTCATTGCAGTAGACTAGTTCTCTGTCATGTGGTGGTACTAAGGCAATATGTATGTCATCAATTGCTCTACCCACATATGGTAGGTGAACCAAAGCATACAAATCTCCCAACACATTTGCAAAATCCTAATTTTATGGAAACTGTGTGATGCTGTTGATGTGTCTCATCATTGTAGAAATGACTTCTTGTAGCTCCACTTAAAGTAGGTTGTGACATTCCATCTTATACTGCAACAGTGTATTGGAATGAACCTGTGGCCACAAAATGGAGCACTGCCATGAATTTGACCAAAGGTGTTATTTATGTAGGACTTCTATGGTGAGGCAGAAGACATGGCTCCAGCTGATGACGTAAATCAATAACAGTTTGCCTATTTAATCTGATTTGTTTATTGTATCTTATTCTTTCATGGTGGCAAGGTCTGGAACTGTAAATGAAAAAATGGCATTGAGTATTTGGCTCAAGCATGGGTTGTAACGTATTTGAAAAATATGACAACAAATCGTTATTCCAATTTAATAAAATACTGATTTTTAATTTGTGTTTTTGTACTTTTTTATCATTTTGGAAAATGTGAAAATCACTACCTACATGGAATTTATTTATGAGTTAACAATCTTTTGAATTTTTGCATTTTGAAATGTGTGATGGAAGGAACAAATGAAGACATTGAAAAAAGTGATCAAACACCAGTCTTTGACTTTGTTGTTTTTGATTTTATTCTACAAAACCAATTAAAGTAAAATGGAATGAAAAATGTAAATCAAACAAAAAATAAAAAGTCAATCATGTGAATGAAACTATTATTGAAGAGCCAAAAGTGTTTGAAATCCAATGTACAAAATACAACTGGCATGAAAAAGGTAAACGTGTCCAGAAAAATAGTCCAGAGAGTGAAGGGCAGTCACAAACTGGAGAAAATTAGGTTCTTTGTCCCTTGCTGGTGCTGGTGGAGGTCTTGCCATCCTCTCCTGGTATTCTGGATAAATGTCCCCTCCTGGTGAGTGTGGGGGGGGGGAGAAGGGGATTCACAGTTATAGGGACTGAGGTGGTTGCAGGTGTTTCTGTATTTGGCTGGGCCTCTTTTCTGTGGCTGAGGCAGATGTAGTTGGTTCAGGTGTTGTTGGACCACAGAAAGGGGAAGATGTCCCTTGAAAAGCCCTGGACATATGGGTACAACCATCATGTAGCACCACAGTCAAGGTGCCCAAATTGAAGTCTCCATCTGTACATTGTGCTCCCTCTGCAATTGCTTTATCTGCAAGGACCAGGTTCATCATATCTTGGGACTGATGGAGGGATCCCAAGACTTGGTTGATGGTGGCCTGGATGAAAATGCACCCAGTGGCCTCACTTTGCTGGCCCACAAATTCCTTCTCATGAAACCTACCCCCACTGCCCTGTGCCGTTGAATCAGTGAGCCCCACCCCACTGGGTTCTAGCTGAACCAGAGGTGGTAGTGGTGTTAAATTAACAGCAGCCATGCCTGAGGGGCACAAGATTGGTGTCATGTTCCTTTGGATATAGAAAGTTGAGGTATCTAGAGGTTGAGGTGTGGCGTGGTAACAGCTGAGGTGGGTGGTGTGGGCCAAGTGAGACTCACAGGTGCTGTCTGCTGAGGCAGACCAGAAGGACCAGGAAGCTCCTTATCATCTGGACTTGCAGGAGTGGAGTCCTCACTGATGGCTTGTTCCGGGTCTGGAGGGGAGGTATCCTCAGTAGTAGTGGCAGATAGTTTTCTATATACTCTAGATGTTGGACCCATTATAAAATACAAAAAATAAACAATGTAAAAGTATAAATTGTACTTGAAATGTGTTTGAAGGAAAAAATGAAGCAACCTAAAAAGAAAATTAAATTTAACAGGAGGATAATACCTTTTAGTGGTATTATTATAAATTACACAAACAGTTTAAATTACACAAAAACTAGTTCAAAAAAGTAGGTTGAAATATGTCCTGAAGTGAAAAACATATTAAGAAAGTATACATGAAATATGCTAAACGTTCAACACAACACAGTAGATAGGAGAAATGTGAAACACATTCTAATGCCTAGCAGGCTAAAATTCTGACAATTGAACAAATTAGAAGGATAAATAACATTAGTCATCATATCTACATTGCAAAGTACCTTCATCATCAATACATTTTATATTCAACATACAATATGACATACGTTAACATTTGTGAGTCAACTTACTTTGATTTGTGAAACAAATTACATCTTTTCAACAAGAAAGTGACAACATAGAACATTAAACTAAAAAGTGACATTTTAAAACAAAGCAAAAAATAGAGATTGATAAATACATAACACTTTAATACATGTGGAAATATGAGCAAACAGAGAGACTGTCCAACATCACATTTCAATATTATTTTCACAAAACAAACACAAGGTATCATTGTAGTTGGCATCATTTCAATGTGACATTAACACTTGTAAAAAGGTAAGTTGAACATACCGAGTAAATATATGCAGTGCAAATGAACAGACACTTACAATATAAAACACATGCATGTAATATGTAATTAGGTGAAACAACACTTACAAGCACCATAACTTCATGTGACATTAAATAGAGACTGAAATTTCTACTTTTAAGTACAACAAAATAAAATTCAAACAAACAAACAAAAAACGCAAATACACAAAAAATACAATAAGGAAAACACACATATTGACAACAAGTATAGACCATTAGTAAAACAAAAGATACAATAATGATGCTGGAAATTTCCTTTAAAAAAATGATGAATACAGTTATATATGGATTTATATGTTTAAAAAAGGTCCAAACCACATTAGCAACAGCTAAATTAAGAGTAAAAATGACACATTAAAAAGTATAACTTGCCAGTCTCCACTCCACCAGGGATTCCTGACAAGTCTTCAGGATGTAGGATCTGCAAGAACTTCTCCTCCCAGGGATATAGTTGTAAGGGGGCTAGGAGAACCACTACTAGTCCCCTGGGCCTCCATGTGGCGCTTGGAGACCAGGAAATGCACTCTCCCCTGCAGGTGGTTCCACCTCTTCCTTATTTCCTTCTATGCGCGCTGGTTGTTTGCTACAGAATTCACTCTGTCAACTAGTCTGGACCACCTTTGCCTTATCTGAGCTATAGTTGTATTTTGTGCTTGTGCTCCAAACAATTGTGGCTCTACTCTAATAATTTCACTCACCCTGCCTGAGACTTCTTCCCTCTGTGAAGTGTGCATTTCCCCTCCCTGCCATTATATGGAAATTAGTTAGATGAATTTGTGTTCCCACAAGTTAAAGAAAACAAAATTAGACAAAAAAAACAAGAAACATAGGAAGCAAAAAAATAACTGATTTCTTTGGAGAAAATCCTGCTGAAATTTGGTCTGCTGCTGTGGGTTATAAAGGATCATGGTCTGAAATGGAGTGTGTTTTATAGTGTAGAATGCAGATGAAGACAATTAACCAAAACACACCAGGGTGGTCATTACGACTTTGGCGGTCTTTTAGCAATACAGCCACGCTTGCGGGCGCACAAAGACCTCCAGTGTTGGCGGCATCCTGCCTGCTATATTAAGAGACCACAAACAAATCCGCCTAAAACAGCCACAAATCCAACACCGCCAGGATGTCTGAGGGCAGGATAGAGGCAGTCCCACCACCATCACCCCCACGCTGAACAAATTCCGTCCTCCATATTACGACCCACAAATCAGCACAGTGGAAAATCATTAGCGGTGTGAACCGCTGTGGTCAAAAACACACCTCTACCAGAACACAGCACCACATTGGACTATTTGAATGCCCCACACCTGACACACATACACACATTAGGCACACCAACACACACCACTATAAAACACCCCCACACAACCCACAACCCTTTGCAACCAAAATGTAATACACCAACAGCGAGGAACACACAAACCGAAAACACTGCCCTCGTACACCATACGCACTATCACGCACAACACTCAGCACACACCACACAACTGCACCATTGACACTATACAAACATCATCACAGCATACAAACACCACAAACAACCAGCGCACACAACCAAGCACCCCCCACCAAGCTCCCTACACTGCACCCTTGCACAGTACACACACCCCCACTCCCAACACAACCACCATGTCCCGTCAAAAAACACCCACGACTTCACAAACAGTGAGTTGAGGGCCATGGTTGATGAAATCGTCAGGGTAGAGCCACAACTGTTTGGAGCACAGGTCCAGCAAACATCCATTGCCAAGAAAATTGAGTTATGGCAGAGAATCGTCGACAAGGTTAACTTAGTGGACAACCTTCGATGCACAAGGGAGGACATTCGGAAGAAGTGGAATGACCTTAGGGGGAAGGTGCGTTCCATGGCATCCAGGCACCAAATTGCCATGATAAAGACTGGCAGTGAGCACCGTGGGAGGAGAAGGTCTTGGACATCCTGCATCCTGACGGCCTGACTGGAATCACTGGAGGACTGGACAATGGTAATGAACCAACATGCCCGGACACTAATTCGGCCTTTGCAGCATACTACCCCACCACCCTATTACTCCCCAAGTCACCCTATCTTTTACTACACCTCCCACACAATCACCTAAAGCTCCCCTGAATGCGACCCCACCACCCAGCCACAATGGCTAGACAGTCCCTGGCCACTGCACAGATAGCACTGCCCTTAACTAGCACTACGACTCCCACAATGCACCTGCACATTGACATGAAAAGCTGATCTGTCCGCGTAACAGTGCAACACCTGCATGCACAACTATGGCAACCCTCAATGGAACATGCTACCTATTTCACTGTACATTACCCACAAACAATATATGTAGTGCTGCATCTGTCATTGCCATAACTGGGAATCAATTTAAGCCACTGTATGTATCAGACACAGAGACCAACATTCACATCTCCACCATGTAATACTGTCCCACTTCATTCACAGTTATCCATGTCACTGCCACCATGGAGAGGACGCCAGAGTGAGCCTGCCCTCCCAGGATGAAGGCCCCAGTGAGGACAATGCCACAGGATGTCTGGGATACCTGGTCAGTCCACCACTCCCAGCCTCACACTGCCCACATCCAAACCCCCAACCTGTGGGATCTACATCTCAGCCAAACCCTGCTCCACAAACCTGTGTCCCAAGGACTGGTCAATCAGCAGTGTGTCCCACAGTACAGGGACCTGAGTCGACCCCTCACACCCAAGACAATGACGTTCCTGGGGTAACTGGGAGAGAGCACACCTTGCCAGGGGCAAAGGGGGTCAGAGGCCATAGGAGGGTACCTGTGTGCTAGGGGATGGGGTCCCCAAGGGACTCGACTGGCCAGGAAACCATCTCACAAGTCCTGGGAGCGTACCAGCAATCCCAGAGCAAGATAGGCCAAATACTCACCATTCTGGATGAAAACCAAAGGCTGCAGAGACAATACCACCAGGAGGCCATGCAGCAGTTACAGGCCCTCAATGACACTATGGCCTCTATTGCACAACCATCCTGCGTACTTCCTCCACCCACCAGCAGGCCACTTCCACTACCCAGATACCAACCGAGCCATCAGCCTCAGCTAGTGAAATAGAGGCCATGCCAGAGGAACCGCAGGCCACTGGCACCTGATCCTCTGCAGCTAAGGAACCTCCCCCCGGGACGTGGTCATTCAACCAGACATCCTGCAGGAGCAGATTCCAAGACTAAACCCACTGCAAGAGAGAGACCCTCTTCTGAAAATTCCCTTTTGTGCCACTGAGGCACCCTGTTGCTTTTCAATGTAATTTCTCCATTTTCGCATGGCCCTTGGATACTGGACCTGTACTGCCTACAGCTAGGCCACCTACTCTGATGATTACTCCAACCATGATCACACTCTTCAGCTCTTCCACACTTTGTGCACAATAAACACCATAGAACACAGGAACTGTCTTTGTGTTTTTATTGTCAAATGTATAAATGTAAATCCTGCCGAAATGTAATGCGTGTTAATTCCCCTTCATCGAAATGTCACATGGACAGCAGAGGGAGGCATCACCTGAAGGTGACACCCTGCACCAGGCAGGGTCCAAATTCCAGTTGCAAGGGAGTCACTAGCCCAGCCACATGCAGGGGTACCACAAATCCAACTTGCAAATAGACCAAGACAGGGACTCACATCAGGATAGTAGGCATGGTGGGAGTCACAGCACATATGAAGTACATGATTGTCATGAACAGTGTGTATAGGCAAGAACACAGGGGACAACAGAAGACAATGGACCACACCAACAAGATCAGGAATCACATGACTATTACGCAGTAGAAATGGGCAAATAAATATACTTACTACTGTTAGGAAAGGACAATGTTCATGAATGCCACCACCAACAGTTTTGACAGGGAGTTACACACACTGCACAATCCTTAATTGGGAAAACATCTGCACAGGAGATTGCAGGACAAATGGCACACCACATGCCTGAACATAGGAAATGTCAACTTACCAATCTGCAATGACCACACATGTCAGTTACACAGCTGCTGATAGGCTATCTGTCACCCACCTCAAGTCACACCGAGGAATAGGTACACTGAACATCTCCAATGATATACCTGACCAGGAGGAACACTGTTGTAAGACAATTTGGAAATAACACACCTGACAATACACAAACAAAATACCTGTGTGTTACTGGAAATAATGATTGATCAGCTAAGTCCTAGATTCAGCAGCACCTTCCTTATCAGTAGCTATGCCCCATCATCAGCCACTGGTCCAGCTGCCTCCTCCTCATTAACCAGTAATGGAATCTGATGTCTCAGGGCCAGATTGCGTAGCATGCAGCTGGCGACTATAATCTGGCATAGCTTTTGGGGAGTGTAGAGGAGGGCACCACCCGAGACATGGAGGCACCTGAATCTGGCCTTCAGGAGCCAAATGTTCTTTCTATAACACGCCTCGGAGTGCCGTCGGTCTCATTGAAATGGTGTTCCCCATCCATGGTAGGGTGCCTCACTGGTGCCAGCATCCAAGGAAGGTTAGGATAGCCAGAGTCATCTGTGTGCACAAAGGTAGGACCAGTCACAATACCGGTAGAGGCACAGGGCTGAATGGGATGACAGTTGACATTACAGTGACACACATCCTATTGCAAACATACAAATGAGCCAAGCTCTCTCTCTCTCTCTCTCTCTGTAGTTGTACCATCATGTGTGGGACATTGTTGTTTCTCAGAATGAAGGAGTCATGCACAGATCCTGGGTACATGGTTGTCACGTGGGAGATGTACTGGGCCGCAATACACACCACCTGTACATTGATGAAGTAGTAGCTTTTCCTGTTCCTTTAGATTTGTTCATTGGCCCTGGGAGGAACCGAAGCAATGTGGGTGCCATCTATGGCCCCTATCACATGAGGGATGCATCCAATATGATAGAAGTCAGCCTTAACAAAAGGCAAATTCACATGTTTGGGGAACCTGATGTAGCTGCCCATATGTTTCATTAAAGCAGGCAGTACATCTGTGAACACACCCCTGAACATGGGCTGTGACATCCCTGCTGCCAAACCCTCTGTCACCTGGAAAGAGCCATAGGCAAGGAAGTGTAGCACATACAAGACCTGTAGTGTAGGAGGAATGGCATAGGGATTATGTACAGCAGGCAATAGATCTTGCTCCAACTGGGTACATAGTTCCATTATGGTGTGACTATTCAGACGATAGGTCTGGATGATGTGTCGCTCCTTCAGGGTTGAAAGGCCCACTCGGAGGCGGTACACTCGTCCATGTCTCATTCTCCCCAATTCCCGGTAACTAGGATAGAGAGGAGAGAATGTACAACTTGATGTCCACTCAACACATGCTACCCAACAAGATCCTTGTTGCACACAACAAACACTGTAGAGAAGCACCAACATTTACCACATACCATTATGGCAATGTATAGGGCCCGTGGAAACCAACCTAGCTGCCCGTTGCAGGCCCTGAACAATAGCATGTCACACACATCACATGTCTAATGTTCCATGTAAAAGCTGCATATTTGCCCAGCACGTACCATGTATGTACAAATGCCATTGCCTAATACGGTTACACCTCCTACGAGGTACCCAGCCACTGGACATGCACTGGAATTGACATCTGCCCATCGTACACCACAGTGGCATGATTATCACATTTATGGGCCCAGCCATAATGGCAGAACATAGGCCTATGCAGCATTCGGTACATAAGTCTAGAATGACACACTTATTTTTCCTTTACAATCTATTAAATGTGCCTAAAATGGCAGCCGCCAGCCCTGTGTGCACTGGACAAATGGAAGTGACCTAATTCTGCCAGCGTAAGTCGTCATGGTGGTAGGCGGTCGCAATTGCTGTGCAACTCCTCATTGGATAACATTGTTGCCAATAGAAGACTAGGGCCAATGATCATCACTGCCAGCGTTGACGGTCATGTATGGGTGGCTGTGACTACGATTTTCTGCCGCCTGGGTCACTTGACTCCTAAAACTCGTGCAGGCAAGACCTCCACTACGTGAGCTGCTGTGTACTGTCTCTGGGAGCCATCATGCCACGTCAGGTGATAGAGCCCCAACCTTCACTCAGGAGGAGTTGGAGAAACATGTTGACGGGGTCCTACCCTTGTAAGGACAGCTCTATGGGTCACCAGAGGAGCAGGTGAGCCCAATTCCATTGTCTTGAGTGATAGGGGTGTGTGAGGCTGTAAGGCGTTGCCACGCTGCACAGGGAGTGGATTCATGCAGGGGCCATGGAGTACATGCCTTTCTGCTGTGGAGACATGTTAGTGTGGGCATGTGGTGTGTATGATGTGAGTAGTCCCCTGCTGCTGATGTGGTGCTACTCTACATGAGGTTTTCCTTCTGTCTATGTCACCCATGCAGGTCAGCACCCATCAGAAGAAGGGAATATGGAGTGCCATCACCAAGCAAGTCCGGACCCTGGGGGTCCATAGCCGGTGAAGCACCCACTGCAGAAAGTGCTGGGCAGACCTGAGACTGGGGCCCGGAAGACCACAGAGGCCCAGCTGGGGATGCCTTCACAAAGAGGGAGGGGTGCCCTTCGGACCCTGACTCCCTAATGGCCTCCATTTTGGTGGTGGCCTACCCTGAGGTGGATGGGCACTTGAGGGCAGCACGGCAGCCACAAGGGGGTAAGTACAGACTCCCACCTCGCACATGATAGGCCTTGTTTGGGATTGGGTGGCTTACTTGTGGGCAGATGTGCATGTGATCAGTGGCAGATGCACATCGACAATGGGTATCAGTCACCTTGGCAGGCTCTGAATCGACAATGTGTGGAAATACAATGCTGTCAGTGTATGTCCAATTGACATTTTCAATGGTTGTGTGAGTGTGGACACCCTACGCATTGTATCAGACCACCTTCTTCCATCAAAATCAATGTACCTGAGGTGTAAGTGCTATCACATCAGTATTTGTCTACCACTGTGACTGAAGTTATCTCTATCTTGCACAGTAGCTGCCATGGACTGATGGTGGGGGTGGCATCGGGGTCCTCTACATGTATGGCCTCAGTGGGACAGTATTTTGGCAATGACACCTTACTATGCTGACATATGTTGACTTAAGAATGTAGGATATGTGTAGAGAAACAACCATGGCATTCTGCTACTTGTGACTCAATGTGGGCAAATAGTACAACAACATCTATTGTAGAAGTTGTCATTCTGTGGACTAGCCTTTCAAACTATGGTATGGTAGTAGATGTGGTGAGTTCCCTGGGAGGTCCCTGGAGTCTAACCCTATTGTTTGAATGTCATGCATGACATCGCCCTGGCAATCACAATGCTGCTATGCAGTGTTTCAGCCTTGACCAATTCACTAAGTCAAAAGGCCCCTCATTAGCAGGTTTTTGAGCATTGCATCTTGCATTTCAGAATGTATATTTTCTGAAATGCAGTGGCATTGTAATGGCATGTTATGCCATAATATAAATGGAGAGATGCACATGTTGATCTGTGTCGATGGTAGGTGGATATTGATTCTTTTCCACCCTATCTTTCTCCCTCTCCCTCACTCCCTCTCCTCCTCTGTTTTTGTGTGCATCAGTCAAAGGATAAGGGGCACCAGCAAGTGGGAAATCAGGAGCCCACGGGACCCAGGAGGCTGACACCAGCAGAGCTGAGGGGACCAGTGGGACGGAGGGCGAGGGGAGTGCCATGGTAGAGATGGGATCATCTGCATCATCTTCGGATTCCTCTTCTGGTGGAAGCTCCCTGGCAGTGGCGGCCCCATCTGGGGCCAGCCCAGCACCATCCTTGTCAGCCACCCGCTAAGCAGCACCGCCCTCCCTGTAGCTCCCCACCCAGTTGCCCGTGCACCCTCACCCTGGAGGGTGGGTGTCTCCTTCGCCATAGGTACCTCTGCTCCTGCTCCAGTCAGCCCTACTGCCCTCAGTGAGGAGGCTATTGACCTCCGGAGGTCCATCTCTGTGGTCAGTCAACCATTGTGAATGTCATCCAGGGACTGGCAGCTCAGGTACAACAGAGCAATGAGTTCCTGGAAGGCATTCACAGTGCACTGGCTGGCCTGCAGAGATCTTTTCAGGCTCTGTCCTCCTCACTGAACAGCAGCCAGAGTCCCTTTGTCTTCCCTCCCCCTTCCAGCTACCTCTGCCCAATCCTATACCCCTCTCCCCACAACTATCCAGAAGACACAGTCAGACTGCTATTCATCCACCTCAACAGACACAGTTTGCAGTGAAAAACACAGCCACCACAAGACCAACCACCGGCATTCACACAGACAACACCCACCTGTACACACAACAACATCCACTCCCTACACTGACTCCCACACCACCCCATCCTTCACAGACACTACACCACTCACACCTGCTGGCACAACACTAACACTCCCTGATCCAGCCACAAGTCCCATCATACCCACAGCCACCACACTTCCAGACCAGCATACATCCACCCTATTCAACACATGTGCACTCACCACAACTACCAACACCCCCACATGCAGCAAATCTACCTTACCTGCGGCACCACCCCAAAAGACAGTTGCCCATCCACCATGGCATCTCCCTGCACCTTCTCCCCCCTCCTCCCAAAACACTTACATGCTCTCACTCACACACCCAACAGACACCCAGCACACACATGCCTTCCACTCACGCACCGGCACCCAATACACCTACATGAACACACATCACAACCACTCCCTCTCCCTCTACTCCCCTATGCTTTTCCCATGACCCCCCTGTGTACCTAAGAAAAGATTTATTTATGAGTTTTCCCTCTTCCTGTCACTCTCCCGCCCCGTGATTCCCCAAAGCGCACTGTGTTCCTACCCGAGCCCAGCCCTTCCACCTCCCAGGTCTCCCTTGCCCCCCCTGGTGTTGCCCATGCCCCTCCCCCTGCTAAAAAATCAACCCTTCCCAAACCCAAGCTCCCTCCTCCCAAGGACAAACCGAAAGTCACACCACCAAAACCCAAACCTAAGCCCCCCCCAACCCAAGGGTGAACCCAAGGACCCACCTCCCAAACCCAAACTCCCCCAACCACCACCCCATCACCCCTGAGTTGCCTGCCTGGCCCCTA
Organism: Pleurodeles waltl; assembly: GCF_031143425.1. Taxonomy (NCBI): domain Eukaryota; kingdom Metazoa; phylum Chordata; class Amphibia; order Caudata; family Salamandridae; genus Pleurodeles; species Pleurodeles waltl. The sequence goes on from NC_090449.1 coordinate 518,387,575, forward strand.
GATGCCCCTACCATGTGGAGGTCACTTTGTAGTCAGGAGCCAAATTGGGGCAATTACAAGTGCCATGTGTGCCTGGGGCACTTTGACATTTTGGACTGGCCAGTTGGCCTATTTTGTACATATATTTTGATATTATCCAATAATTATTAATATATATGGGGCAACCGCCTGTTGGTCTTGATGGAGGCATACTTGTACTGCCTTTCCTTCGTGATAGATGTGTTGTATTTGTGTTATTTCCTTTGTGTGTGTGTTATGTATATGTGATGTGATTGTGATTATTGCAGCATGAGTTGCGTGTTTATACTTGGTGTGATATGTTGTGAAGGCACTGTGTGGCACTGTGGGGGTTGTTGTTTGTGCGTGCGTGTATGTGGTGACAGATTTGTCATGTGCGTTGTGTGTTGTTTGGACGTGGTGTGACATCTGACACATTGTATGGCAGTGTTATGGTATTGATTGGCTGTGTGTGGTTGTAACGTTTTGCTATCAGTATGGGGGTCATTACAACATTGGTGGTAAAAGCCCCTTACCGCCGTGCAGAAGACCGCCAACAAACCGCTGCGGCCGCGGAATTCCGCCACAGCTATTATGACCGACATCTCGGAATCCGCCGAAATTCAGACACCCACACAACTCCACCACACCAAAGGTCAGTGATAAACTGGCGAAAGCACAACCTCCACCGTCATGCCAATAGAAACACGCCCATGCTATTACGATCCACGAATCCACGCGGCGGTCTTTCAACCGCGGTATTCCATTGGCGGTACGCACCGCCGCGCTCAAAATACACACACATCTCCAAAACACTGCCACATTGGACAATTCCAAATACACACACCTGACACACATACAAACACCACTCCCACACACCCAACACTATATAAAACACACACCCACATCACCCACAAACCCCTACGACCACAAAAATCTGAAAGAAGGTCAGAGAGAGACAACAGCAATAGACAACCCCACCACACAGAGGCACACAACACCCTCACCCATACAACATCCACGCTCAAAACACCCCACACCACCTCACATCACCACACTCATCAACACATCCACCACCCCACACATCACCTACACCACCCCAAGTCACGCCAAAGACACCCCAGGTTTTCCAAGGAGGAGCTCAGGGTTATGGTGGAGGAAATCCTACGGGCAGAGCCACTGCTATTTGGAGCACAGGTGCAGCACACCTCCATAGCCAGGAAGATGGAGCTATGGCGAAGAATCGTCGACAGGGTCAACGCTGTGGGACAGCATCCAAGAAATCGGGAGGACACCCGGAAGAGGTGGAATGAACTACGGGGGAAGGTACATTCCGTGATATCCAGGCACAACATCGCGATTCAGCGGATTGGCGGCGGACCCCCACCTCCTCCCCCACAACTAACAACATGGGAGGAGCAGATCTTGACCATCATGCATCCTGAGGGCCTCGGAGGAGTCGGTGGAGGAATGGACACTGGTAAGTCAAATCTTAACTATCATATCCCCCACCCTACCTGCATGCTATCACACGCCCCCACCCTCACCCCCTCCCCTATCACGCCAAATCCTCAATAATGTACTCATAACACAAACCACACATCCCAACACCAAGCCCTGCATGCAACACCAAAGCATGGTCACCCCTCACTAAAGCATGCCCACAGCACATACCCTTAACACCCCCCAACCATCATCACACAAGCCCCCACACTGGAATGCTAGCACTGGGGTTCACGCTCACCCACCCATTGCACACCATGACACACACACATGCAATAATCATGCTTTTATATCCCTGCAGGACCACTACCCGACGTCACCAGACAGGAGGGTCCAGACATCTCTACCCCACCCACAGAAGAGGCCCACAGTGATGACAGCAGCTCTGGCCAACTGGATCCAGATGACCAGCCCAGACCATCGTGGGCCTCAGGACAGTCGGTTCCCCTTGCACAGGCACAGCCCAACACTGACCTTCCACCCTCTGGTAACACCAGCACAGCACACACCCAGTGGGCCCATACCTCCGTACCCAGGACACGTCAATCAGCGGTGCGTCCACCACTACAGGGAACCAAGGCTAACCCACCACCCCAACAACAACAGGGACCTGGGGGCAGTGGTAGTGGGCACACGGTCCAGGGGACGGAGGCACAGGAACACAGGGGAACTGGGAGGGCTGCTGTGCGACAGGGGACGGACAGGCCAAGGGAACCCACTCTCCACGAGGCCCTCTCCTCCATCATGGGAGCATACCACCACTCCCAGGAGACGATGGTGATGGTCCTGGCCAAGTTTCAGGAGACCTAGCGCCTGCAGGATGAACAGTATTTGGGGTTCAGGGAGGAGCTTAGAACCATCAGCTCCACCCTGGGCACCATCGTAGGGGTGCTGAAGGACATACAAAAGATCATGAGGGACACCGTGGCATTCCAAGGGGCCCCTGACACTAGCATGGACGATGAACTGCCCACCACCTCCGCCGGCGCTAGTGGACAGGACGCCCCGCCACAGGACCACCACACCAGCACCCCACCCCCTGCAGACGGAGAACCACCCCGCAAGCGGTCCCTGAGATCCAGGAACAGGACAGAGCAAGATGGCAAGACCCCCGCCGGGAAATGAGACCACCCTGATTGTCCTCCCACTGTCCCACTTTGTTACCCTGTCCAGATTGGAACTGCCCCAGCTCCACTTCCTATGCCCATATGGGCAATGCACCTGTGTGACTAATAGACTAGACTCTGCCATGGACATTCCTCCACCATCAACCATCACCATTTTGCCACCCCCTCCAATAATTAGTACTTCAATAAACACCCTTGAACCACAAAACAATCTGGAGTCAGTCTGTGATTTTGAAAATGTGTATTAACTATGACAATGGCAAAATCCGTTTGAAAATGTAATGTCAACATACCTATGTCACACATCACAAGTCCATGAAGGATGCAAGCAGATGACACACGTTGGTAACCACACCTGTGAAACCGTAATTGAAATGTACAACTCAGTTACCATATACTGCTACTAAGTGACAGACAGGATAGAGGTAAAAGTGTGAATGTGAATGTGATAGTAAAAAAATTGTTCTCACCTGTGTGTCACTGGAAATATTGCTGTATGACAGACTCCCTGTTGTCTATGGGGGTCATTCTGACCCCGGCGGTCTCAGACCGCCGGGGCCAGGGTCGGCGGGAGCACCGCCGACAGACCGGCGGTGCCCCGCAGGGCATTCTGACCGCGGCGCTTTGGCCGCGGTCAGTGCAGGAAAACCGGCAGTCTCCCGCCGGTTTTCCGCTGCCCGTCAGAATCCTCCAAGGCGGCGCAGCATGCTGCGCCGCCTTGGGGATTCTGACAGCCCCTACCGCCATCCTGTTCCTGGCGGTTCGACCGCCAGGAACAGGATGGCGGTAGGGGGTGTCGCGGGGCCACTGGGGGCCCCTGCAGTGCCCATGCCAATGGCATGGGCACTGCAGGGGCCCCCGTAAGAGGGCCCCGCTTGTATTTCACTGTCTGCATAGCAGACAGTGAAATACGCGACGGGTGCAGTAGCACCCGTCGCACCTTCCCACTCCGCCGGCTCGATTACGAGCCGGCTTCATGGTGGGAAGGTCGTTTTCCCCTGGGCTGGCGGGTGGCCTTTTGAAGGCCGCCCGCCAGCCCAGGGGAAAACTCAAAATACCCGCCGCGGTCTTCCGACAGCGGTACGGTATTTTGGCGGCTCCCGCCGGGCGCGCGGTGACCGCGCCCGGCGGGAGTCAGAATGACCCCCTATGTCTTCTTCCTCAGCTTCATCCTCATCACTGTCCACAGGCTCCACAGGCTCCACAGCTGCCACAACACCGTCATCTGGACCATCCTCCTGCAGAAAAGGCACCTGGCGTCGCAAAGCAAGATTGTGAAGCCTGGAGCAGGCGATGATGATCTGGCACACCTGCCTTGGTGAGTAGAATAGGGAACCGCCTATCATATGGAGGCACCTGAACCTGGCCTTCAGGAGGCCGAAGGTGCGTTCGATCACCCTCCTAGTTCGCCCATGGGCCTCATTGTAGCGTTCCTCTGCCGTGGTCCTGGGATTCCTCACGAGGGTCAATAGCTAGGACAGGTTGGGGTAACCAGAGTCCCCTATTAGCCACACACGGTGCCTCTGGAGTTGACCCATCACATACGGGTTGCTGCTATTCCGCAGGATGTAGGCGTCATGCACTGAGCCAGGGAACATAGCATTCACCTGGGAGATGTACTGGTCTGCCAAACATACCATCTGTACATTCATGGAATGATAACTCTTCCGGTTCCTGTACACCTGTTCACTCCTGCGTGGGGGGACCAGAGCTACATGGGTGCCATCAATAGCACCTATGGTGTTGGGGATATGTCCCAGGGCATAGAAGTCACCCTTCACTGTAGCCAAATCCTCCACCTGAGGGAAAACGATGTAGCTCCTTACGTGTTTCAGCAGGGCAGACAACACTCTGGACAGCACGTTGGAAAACATAGGCTGGGACATCCCTGATGCCATGGCCACTGTTGTTTGAAATGATCCACTTGCAAGGAAATGGAGCACTGATAGCACCTGCACGTCAGGGGGTATTCCTGTGGGATGGCAGATGGCTCCAATTGGGTACACAGTTCCGGGATTGTGGCACGGTCAAACATGTAGGTGATGATCAAATGTCGCTCCGACAATTGTTAACAGTTCCACCAGCGGTCAGTACACCGGAGGATTCCGCCATCTCCTCAAATGTCCCAGCTGATGGTGCCTATGAAGGACAACAGCAACCACAGAGTCAACAAAATCCAAGGTATGTACCCACAGCTACACAGAACACGACACCAAATACAAAACTCATCCTCTATGTGTGTTGAGTGTAGTCCTAGGTATGTGTGACGCAGTAGTAAATGAAGCCATGTGGGCCCCTGAAATGGCGGCTGCCTGACCTCTAAACTGGGACAATGGGGTGTGAGGTATCTGCGCTGGCGTTGTACACCGTCGCGGTAGGCGGTCGTAGGCCGCGGCGCAATGCTGCATTTGTTAACATTGGACCCTATGGGTCCCAGGAGCCAATGAGGAAGTGCGACGGCGGTGATGATACGCACCGCCACGGACGTCACCGCCGTGGACATCACCGCCATTTTCTACCTGTTCAATCACTCGATACCTGATCTTCGACAGGAGAGGACCTACACTGCAAGTGCTGCTGTGACCTCGGTCTGGAAGAGCAAATGGCTACTGCGTCTGGATAAAGGGCCCCTGCCTTCACTGCTCAGGAGTTGAAGAAGCTAGTCGACGGGGTCCTCCCCCAGTACACGCTACTCTACGGTCCTCCAGACCAACAGGTAAGTACTCGGGGAGCACGTTGTATGGGCTATGCTGGGTGGAGAAGGCTGGATGTCAGTAGCAAGGGGGCAGAGTTAAGCGACCATGAAGGACTGTGAATGCATGTGCCACATGGCAAGGGTAGGGATGGGGGCCACTCACTGCCACGGTGCACTTGTTAATGACTTCCCCTGTACATGTCATGTAGGTCAGCGCCCACCAGAAGAAGGACATTTGGCATGCCATCGCCAAGAACGTCCGGAACCTGTGGGTCCACCAGAGACGGGGCACCCACTGCCGTAAAAGATGGGAGGACATTCGCCGCTGGAGCAAGAAGATGGCGGAGGCTCAGCTGGGGATGGCCTCCCAACGTGGGAGGGATGCCCGTTGCACCATGACCCCCCTGATGTTCCGGATCCTGGCGGTGGCCTACCCTCAGTTGGATGGGCACTTGAGGGCATCACAGCAGACACAAGGGGGTGAGTACAACATCATTCTGCGGACTTTGCTCACAGTGGAGGGGTCTGGGTGGGGGAGGAGGGCTGTGGGTTCCCCTAGGCCAGGGCGAGAGTGCCAAGTACAGGTATACATGCCCCTGTGTCATTTATGTGTGCAGATGTCCACCATAGCCATATAGGCCAGATCCCAGGAATTGCATCTGTAGAGGGCAAGAGTACGGCGTAGTGCAGGGGGCTGCTGTATCTGTATTGTCCGCCAACGGTAGCGGTAAGCCATGCACTCAACCTGTCTTTCTTCTGTCGTCGTCCCCCCTTTTTGTGCTCTACCTGTTCTTTTGTGCATCAGCATCATCAGGCAGAGGTACAGTGGCACTGGAGCACGAGGGAGCTGCATCCCACATGGCCATGGAGGGCCACACCACAGACTCTGAATACACCAGTGTGACGGAGGGCGAGGGGAGCTTCTCGTCGGTCACCGGATCACCAAACAGCGACACTGACTCGTCCACCGATGGGAGCTCCCTTGTGGTGGCGGCACCATCTGTGCCCCCCACTTCTACAGGTACAGCCGCCACCCCCCCTACCAGCACCGCCCTCCCAGCAGCCCCTCAGCCTTCGCTCCGTGCCCGCTCACCCAGGAGGGTGGGAATCACCTTTGCCCCAGGCACCTCAGGCCCTGCCCCAGTCACCCCTGCTGCCCTCAGTGAGGAGGCCATTGACCTCCTCAGGTCGCTCACTGTTGGGCAGTCCACCATTGTGAATGCCATCCAGGGTGTAGAAAGGGAGTTGCAACACGGTAATGCATTCCTGGAGGGCATTCATTCTGGTCAGGCTACCCTTCATCGAACCCTGCAATCTGTGGCCTCAGCACTGATGGCAGCCACTGTCCCTGTGTCTAGCCTCCCCCATCCAACTTCCTCCACCCAGACCCAATCCCCTGTACCCCAGCCTATCCCAAGCACACCATCAGACAAGCATGCACACACCCCAACACACAAAAGTAGCTCAGGCAAACATAAGCACCACACATCCCACAGGCACTCATGCAAGCATCACCCACATACAGTCACAGCAACATCCACTGCCTCCACTGTGTCCCCCTCCTCGTCGTCTCCCTCCTCCCTCCCAGTGTCGTCTACACTCTCACCTGCATGCACTACATCTACAGGCACTAGGACTCGCACCAGAACACTCAGCACCACACCCCGCTCACCTGCACTCACCACCCCCACTACCATTTACACGTCCCCTGTGTCTACTCCCAGTGTGTCTGTGACGCCCCCTCCCAAAGTACACAAACGCGGGCACCCACACACCCAACATCCATCCACCTCACGACAGCCTCCAGTACCTGCACCTGCACCCAAAACACCTAAAGTGACACCTCCTACAACCACCTCCTCTTCCTCCACTCCCAGACCCCTTCCAGCTACCCATCCCAGTGTTCATCAGAAACTCTTCCTCAGCGACGTTGACCTCTTTCCCACCACCCCCACCCCTCCAATTCATAGGTCCCATAGTAGCACCTCAGCCAAAAAAAGTCTGGTACCAGTGGTACGTGTTAAAGGTGTGTGGAGTGCACCGGCCACCAGGGCAGCCAGTGTGACACGGAGCCAAAGCACTGCCAGTCCACCCCCTGTAAAGCACCTTAAGTTGGAAAGTGGCCGACGGGAGAGGGTGAAGACTCCTGGCGGAAAAACAGCTCACAAGGGTCCCGGGGGGAGTGCTGAGTCTGCTGTGACTCCTTGAAGGGGCAGAAGAAGTCTCCAAAGTCTGGGAAGAGCAGCACGGCGGAGAAGGCCGCCATCCTCCCCGCCGGCCGGGACGCCACCGCCAGAGTCAGTGCTCTGGAGGGCACCAGTATCGTCACAGGTCAGGAGACCACCGCCTGAGTCAGTGCCCTGGAGGGCACCAGTATCGCCACAGGTCAGGAGACCACCGCCAGCTTCAGTGACCTGGAGGGCCCCGGCAGCCACAGTCCCGCTGGGCATTGAGGGACCGTAATGCCACACACCGCTGCACAGGTCAGAGACAGCAAAGGCAAGCACCGCTGAACAGGCCAAAGACCGACATGGTGAAGACCGCTGAACAGGGCAAAGACCGCCATGGTGAAGACCGCTGAACAGGGCAAAGACCGCCATGGTGAAGACCGCTGAACAGGGCAAAGCACCGCCATGACAAAGCACCGCTGAACAGGCCAAAGTCCGCCATGGTGAAGACCGCTGAACAGGGCAAAGACCGCCATGGTGAAGACCGCTGAACAGGGCAAAGACCGCCATGGTGAAGACCGCTGAACAGGGCAAAGCACCGCCATGGCAAAGCACCGCTGAACAGGCCAAAGACCGACATGGTGAAGACCGCTGAACAGGGCAAAGACCGCCATGGTGAAGACCGCTGAACAGGGCAAAGCACCGCCAAATCAAGCATTGTTAGCCCATGTGCAGCTGGGACAGTGACGGAACAGGGACCGTCACGGGGAGCGTGATGCACTCCGGCCACCAGTCCCCCTCCAGAACCAGTGGAGACCTGCATCCACTCTGTATGTCCTTCACAGGATGAAGCACTCTGGGCACCAGTCCCCCTCCAGAACCAGTGGAGAATGTTATCCACTTGAGAGCAACCCACCCACTGTAGAGACTTGAGAGACTGGGGCTTTGCACTCCCCAGGATGGAACAGTGGGCAACCCACCCACTGTAGAGACTTGAGAGACTGTGGCTTTGCACTCCCCAGGATACATCAATGGGCATGGAGCCCCGTCGTGGATCTGGCGTGGTGCTGTAATCCGGCTGAGGTGCCCCCTCTTCCCTTCCCCCTGAGGTGCCTGTTGTATTTCTATCTGATGCCCCTGCAGTGTTCTCTCCGTTTGTGGATAGGTATCTAGTGTGGGCCTCGCCCATGCATTTTGGGCCCAGTGGTCCACGGACATTGAAATGTGCATACCTGCACTACTAATCGTGATGTATATATTTGGAAAGTGTATATCTATCTGTATATCGTAGGTTACTGTATTTTGATACATTACAATGTTTGAACTGATTGCGTTTTGTCTTTGCATTCTTCCGGGGGGGTTGTGGGTTGTTACTGTGCTGTTTGGAACAGCATTGGTGTGTGTGTTGTAGTGTGCGAGGGTCGGGTTGGGGGTGGGGGTGTTGCGTGTGTGTCCCCCTGACTTTTGCCTCCCCCCTCCCCTATGTCGTAGGTGCAGTACTCACCGTTGTCTTCGGCGCCTATGTTGCTGGTGATGGTAGATGAGCAGGAAGACAAGCGCAGGGAGTATTTGTAGTTCGGGCTCCATGGTAGCCTCCTTCCTTGTGGAGTGTGTTCAGGTGAGCGTTTTCCCAATTCAAAAGCTGTTTCCGCCGTGTTTTTATCCACGGTGAATCCGCCCCGGAAAAGGTGGCGGATTGGCGGGTTGTGATACTGTGGGCAGTACTTTGTCTTCCGCCTGTCTGTTGGTGCTGACCGCCGCGCTGCTTGTCTGTACCGCCGTGGCGGTCGGAGTGTTCAAGTGGCTGCCTATGTTGGCGGTTTCCGCCACGGTCATAATTCCCTTTTTTTGTCCGCCGGCCTGTTTGCGGTATTACCGCAGCTTTAACACCGTCCACCAGGGTTGTAATGACCACCTTAGTCAGACCACTGAGTATGTACCTTGTGAAATTGCTGGATCCTGATTGACCCTGCATCCTGTCAGCCTGACTGGCACCTGTCTGTGTGTAACCCTAAAGGTTCCTTGCGGCTACATATGTATCATACTTGCTTTCCCAACCCTCACATTCCTCCAGGGGTATTTTGTCAGGTGCTTTTTCAATGCATACTCAAATACATTGTATAGCATAATCTGCTTATTTATCGTACAATAATTGGGAACTTGTCTCCAAATAACCAAATCATGGCCTATCCCTTGTCTGGTACTCATGTATCCATGAGCGGCAAAGTGTGACAGTGTACCATGGCTGAATGCAGGAATTGGGTATGGTGCCTCCAGCAGAACCATCAACGTCAGATAATGTGCATGAAAAGTCCACACCTGTTAGGACCCTGACAGTTCACACGCTGAATCATATTGCTCACAACATATTGATGGGCTGTGTGTGCTAAATAGCTGCAAGATTAATCAACACAGAGGCTATGATGTTCCCAGATCCAGTGGGAACTTTACAGGCCAACCTGTGTACAAATGTTGTAATGACACCTTCCGGAACAAGACTCCTGAGATATGATCTCACTCAGCACACCATGGTTGCCCTGTTGACAGTCTCATAACACGTCTGCAGTGACAGGGTGGGACCATCCCCATGTAGGTTCTTATATCCTCATTGGCTTTACTTCCATTGATCTCCGAAGGATACTCAGTAGATAAAGGAATAGCTGCCACTGACTCATGATGAGACCTGGACGTAACTGTGACAACATATACCCCTAAAAATATACAGGATCAACATTGAACCACACACATGAACCATACACCTCTATGCAATTGATCACTGGAAATATGTGGCCACATGCTGCTTTGTCTGCTGGTCCACCACTGCCACAGGAGAGTTGTGGCTCAGTCATATGACCACAACTGTGGCGTGATATTACATTTGTGGTTCACCTTTGGCTTTCTGTGTCAATAACATGGTACCCACTTAGTCTTTACATGTGCCTGACTCATGGTGGGTTCACCAACAAGTGCCTAGGAAGCAGTATCCAAATTTCCAGGACATGTGACGGGCAAGTTTTGGACCATTGACATGAACAAGCGTCTGCTATCTATCCATTGCATGCTTTGTCATTTGTGGTGTTTACGTTACCCAAAAACTAGGAAGTGCACACAACAGATGTTGCTACATGTATGACTAACACATGTCCTCTCTCATTTCCACACTGACTTGCATTTGAGGGTTGAATACACTGACTTCACATTCATACAAGCATATTTGCAATGATGCATCTTGTGATACTCACACAGTGGGTCAACAACTACATTAGTAGCCAATGCACACACATTGAGCCATAGGCATTGAGGTATTGTACTTATGTCCGTCACCTTGCTATCCTCTCCTGACGCCAAACATGCCGAATTTGTGCAATACAGATATGTAGGCCACACGTTTGGCCATCTAGTGCGTCAGTCAAGAGTGTAATGCCTGTCCATGAAGTAGCCGATCATGGTCCGCAGTAGCATGATGTCTCACATGTGCCCATACCCCGTCATGACCAAAGTGGGTGCAATCAGCCTATCTCAGTTTTCTCACAAATGTAATACACCATTAAAATGGTAAAATGACCCAAACCCAGTTAATGCCTGAAAATTTGACGAAGTGATGTGATAGGATATCCTGTTTACAGATTGTGTACAGTGGGTGTACTTTCACTTTCACTTTGCAGTCTGTGATACTTCCGGACTGTGTGGCTGTGTTGAGAGTTTTGTCTGGTCAAATTGTGCTTTTGTCTCCTGTGTGGTCTATTTATTGTCTTTTTGTGAATAAAAACTTGTTGTTGTATCCTGTCTGAGTGTTTTTTGTGTACATTTGTGTTTTAAAGTATTGTCTTTGTTTTGTTGGGAGTCTGTTGTGGGTAGTGTTAGTTTGGGTATAGTTGGGCTGTGTTAGTTGTTTAGTTTAAGTATTTCCTGTTATACTTTCCCCCTATTCTCCTTTGTTCCCCTTTATCCCTTATTGCTCTCTTGCTGCAAAGATGTTGGGTAGGCCGAGTCTTGGCAAGATGGGTGAGGAGGAGCTGGGTGGATTTATATGGCAGGTGTGCCATTTCCTATCCCTAATGATTGAGACAGGTGGGCGGGTGATATAGGGGTATGTAGTGCTTCTGTTCTTATCTCGTTTTCAGCACTTACATAACATATCAAGAATGCACTTCTGAGTTCAAAGAAGACTTTTATTGTTAATTCTTCCCCAACCGCAAGTTCGTAAGAGACGAATTAATAGATTTCAAGCACACGTTCAATGAAAACACAGTTGCAATGTACACAGCAGGTTATATTTATAAGATATTGAATGCAAAGCAAAACAAATACTTCACCGTGTGAGAAACTATTTACAGCTTCATCTTTCTAGGGTCTGCAAGTTGATGACTCCTGGTCAACTGCGAGAAAGAGATTTATCTACCCACACGGGATACTGGCAACTGGCACCTAGTTCCAGTCCGAAGTCAGACAGATTCGAATCTAATTCTCTGAAGCCCGTGAGCCACCCTTAGAACAGCGTTCCCCCTCCTCTCAGACCCGGGAAAACTACGCAAGCCTTTGGAGATTGGCCAGATCTCCTAGACTGCTCCTCTTCCCAAGCTCGAGCAGGATGGTAAACACCACATGCACTCTCTCTTATCAGGTCTAGTCTACTGTGAGAAGAAAACAGCTTGGTTCATCTTGTGGCAAAACACAGCTTGGAAAAATACAGCTTGGATTCTCAACTGCAATGTCTAACTCCATGTTAAAGGCAATAGGCAGCTAACCTAAACATCAAATATAATGTCTAATGTCATGTCCAATCCAATAGGCAGCTGAGCTGAATACAAAATGCAATATATATTATCATGTCAAAGCCAATAGGCAGCTGAGCTGAATACAGAATGCAATGTCTAATATCATGTCAAAGCCAATAGGCAGCTAAGCTGGATACAGGATGTAATATCTAATAGCATGTCAAAGCCAATAGGCAGCTAGGCTGAGCAAAACATATAGGCCCTCATTCTGACCCTGGCGGTCGGTGATAAAGCGGCGGCCAAGCCGCCAACAGGCCGGCGGTCTAAAATATGCAATTCTGACCCTGGCGGGAACCGCCAACACAGCCCGCCGTATTAACACTCCGCCCGCCACGGCGGTACAAACAAACAGCGCGGCGGTCCCCGCCAACAGCCAGGCGGCAGACAAAGTACCGCCCACCCTATCACGACCCACCAATCCGCCACCTTTTCCGGGGCGGGAGCACCGCCGATAAGAACACGGCGGAAACAGACTACGAACGGGAAAACGCTCACCTCTACGCACTCCACGCGAGATTCCGGCAGTATGGAACCAGAGTTGCAGGTCATCCCCGCACTCCTATACCTGCTCATATACCAGGAGCACGCCCGGCGGCGCGGAAGACATCGGTGAGTACTGCACCTACGACACAGGGGAGGGAAAAGATTACCGGCACACACCCACCCACCCACACCCACTACAACACACACATCAATGCATTCCCACAGATCACTGTCACAACCCACAAACCACCCCCCTCCGAAATAATGCAAAGACCAAAAGAAGAGATCATAAACGGGCAGATATATTGAAATATGTACACCAGTAATCCCAATAAATAAATAAACTATGTACAAAATATACACAGCTACTAAATGTAGTCCAACCACTGTCCGTGGATCACAGGGGTCCTGTGCAAAGGGGCAAGGCCCAGTCCCACGACAAGAACTCCACGGAGAGAACACTGCAGGGGCATCAGAAAGAAAATAGGACAGGCACCTCAGGGGGAAGGGAAGGGGGGGCACCTCAGCCACTTGAGTACACGACGCCAGATCCACGAGGGGACTCCATGACCACTGGGCCATCCTGGGGAGTGCTAAGCCACAGTCCATACAGTCCATACAGTGGGTGGCCTGCCCACTGGGCCATCCTGGGGAGAGCAAAGCCACAGTCCATACAGTCCATACAGTGGCTGGCCTGCCCACTGGGCCATCCTGGGGAGAGCAAAGCCACAGTCCAAACAGTCCATACAGTGGGTGGCCTACCCACTGGGCCATCCTGGGGAGAGCAAAGCCACAGTCCATACAGTCCATACAGTGGGTGGCCTGCCCACTGGGCCATCCTGGGGAGAGCAAAGCCACAGTCCAAACAGTCCATACAGTGGGTGGCCTGCCCACTGGGCCATCCTGGGGAGAGCAAAGCCACAGTCCAAACAGTCCATACAGTGGGTGGCCTGCCCACTGGGCCATTCTGGGGAGAGCAAAGCCACAGTCCAAACAGTCCATACAGTGGGTGGCCTGCCCACTGGGCCATCCTGGGGAGAGCAAAGCCACAGTCCAAACAGTCCATACAGTGGGTGGCCTGCCCACTGGGCCATTCTGGGGAGTGCAAAGCCACAGTCCATACAGTCCATACAGTGGGTGGCCTGCCCACTGGGCCATCCTGGGGAGAGCAAAGCCACTGTCCAAACAGTCCATACAGTGGGTGGCCTGCCCACTGGGCCATCGTGGGGAGAGCAAAGCCACAGTCCAAACAGTCCATACAGTGGGTGGCCTGCCCCCTGGGCCATCCTGGGGAGAGCAAAGCCACAGTCCATACAGTGGGTGGCCTGCCCACTGGGCCATCCTGGGGAGAGCAAAGCCACAGTCCAAACAGTCCATACAGTGGGTGGCCTGCCCACTGGGCCATCCTGGGGAGTGCAAAGCCACGGTCCATACAGTCCATAACAGACCCCACTGCCACTGGAGGAGGCAAGTTGGCCAGAGGACATCCTGCAGCCCTGCCCGAGATAGATCCTGCCCTGCCACGTCTGCCAAAGGGCCAGCGGTTCTTGCCTTGAAGGGCCCAGTTCAGCGGTTCTTGAGACGGCGGGCCCAGTTAAGCGCTCCTTGCCTTGAAGGGCCCAGTTCAGCGGTTCTTGAGACGGCGGGGCCCAGCGGAGCGGTGCTTGAGACGGCGGGGCCCAGTTCAGCGGTTCTGGAGACGGCGGGGCCCAGTTCAGCGCTCCTTGCCTTGAAGGGCCCAGTTCAGCGGTTCTTGAGACGGCGGGGCCCAGCGGAGCGGTGCGTGAGATGGCGGGGCCCAGTTCAGCGGTTCTGGAGACGGCGGGGCCCAGTTCAGCGCTCCTTGCCTTGAAGGGCCCAGTTCAGCGGTTCTTGAGACGGCGGGGCCCAGCGGAGCGGTGCGTGAGACGGCGGGGCCCAGTTCAGCGGTTCTGGAGACGGCGGGGCCCAGTTCAGCGCTCCTTGCCTTGAAGGGCCCAGTTCAGCGGTTCTTGAGACGGCGGGCCCAGTTCAGCGGTTCTGGAGACGGCGGGCCCAGTTCAGCGGTTCTGGAGACGGCGGCCGGTCTATGGCCAACTGCTCATTCCCTGGTGGTGCCCTCCTGGGCAGCGGGGATGGTGCTCCTTCAATGCCCACCTGGGCTGTGGGTGGTGGGGCCCTCCTGGCCAGCTGGGCTGGGTCCTCCCTGGGCAGCGGCTATGGGGGTGGTGGGCTCTCCCGGGGCAGCTGTGCCGGTTCCTCCCGGGGCAGCGACTATGGGGGTTGTGGGCTCCTCCTGGGCAGCAGGCCTGCTGCCTGACCTCTCCGACTTGCTGCCCTTGCCCTCCTTAGTCGTGGGCCTGTGGCCCTTTCCTCCCTTTGGAGCTGTGGCTGGTGACTGTCTCTGGGTGGTGTCCGGGGGGGATGTAGAAGGCGGGCTCCTGCGGCGCCCCTTCCGCCTTCTGCTCCTCTTCCCAGGGGGTGGGCTGGCTGTCCCCTTGCTGCTGGGCGAAGATCCAGACATGCGGGCTGGCGGGCTCCAATACCCCTGCACCCTTGTCAAGGGGGCTGCAGGGCTGGTGGTGGCTGAGGTGCTCTTCTTACCCCGACGAGAAGGAGGGGGGGGCTCAGGGTCAGGAAAGAAGTTAGTAGTGGCAAGGAAGAGTTTCTTGGGACAATGGAGAGTGGGAGGTACAGTGGGAATGGGAGTGGAGGGAGAGGATGTGGTTGTAGGTGAGTCACGTTTGCTGTCTTTGGGTGCAGGTGCAGGAGGGATAGGCTGTCGTGAGGTGGATGGCTGTTGGGTGGGTGGGTGGCTGCGTTTGTGTGGTGTGGAAGAGGGGGTGACAGACACAGTGGGAGAGGACACAGGGGACGTGTAAATGGCAGTGGGGGTGGTGACTGCACGTGTGCGGACTGGAGTGGAGGGTGTGCTGGTGATGGAAACACTGGCTGATGGTGAGGTGAATGGAGGTGTGAGTGTAGACGTCACAGGGAGGGAGGAGGGAGACGAGGAGGTGGGGGTCACAGAGGTGGTAGTGACTGTTGGCATGTCTGCATCGGAATGTTGCGTGTGTGAATGTCTGCGTGATCTGTGGTGCTTATGTTTGGATGAGCTTCTCTTGGGTGTTGAGGTGTGTGCAGGCTGGTCTGATGGTGTGGGTGGGACAGGCAGAGGAACAGGAGACTGGGAGGAGGGAGTTAGTAGAGGGAGGCAGGAGACAGGGACAATGGCTGCCGTCAGTGCTGAGGCCAGAGCCTGGAACGATCGCTGATGGGCAGCCTGACCCGAATGAATGCCCTCAGGTACGCATTGCTGCGATGAACCTCCCTCTCCACCCCCTGGATGGCATTCAAAAGGGTAGTCTGCCCAACAATGAGCGTTCGGAGGAGGTCAATGACCTCCTCACTGAGGGCAGCGGGGGTAACAGGGGCAGGGCCTGAGGTGCCTGGGGCGAAGGAGATGCCCGGCTTCCTGGCAGAGCGGGCACGGGGCGAACGCTGAGGGGCTGCTGGGAGGGCGGAGATGGTGCGCTGGGTGGCGGCTGTACCTGTAATGGCGGGGGGCACGGATGGTGCCACCCCCGCAAGGGAGCTCCCTTCCGAGGACGTGTCCGTGTCGCTGCAGGGTCCAGTCGTCCCCGTCGTGGAGCTCCCCTCGCCCTCCGTCTCACTGGTC
Source organism: Pleurodeles waltl (assembly GCF_031143425.1). NCBI lineage: Eukaryota > Metazoa > Chordata > Amphibia > Caudata > Salamandridae > Pleurodeles > Pleurodeles waltl. Next base: position 518,403,984 of record NC_090449.1, read on the forward strand.
CAGTCTGACTCTGTGGCATGGCCCTCCTGGGCCATGTGAGATGCAGCTCCCTCCTGCCCCGATGCCACTTCTCCTCCGCCTGATGATGCTGATGCACACAAGCACAGAAAGACAAACAAAAAGGGGGGGGAGAGAGAAATAAAGAGATTTTGAGTACATGGATCACCGGTACAGTTAGCGGACATGACAGACACAGATGCCCCCTGCACTAAGTTGCGCACTTGGGGTCCGCTACGCATTCCGTGGAACATGCCCTACACGCCTAGAGTTGACAACTGCACCCATGGATGACACGGCCCAGGGATGGCTGTACTGACAAACTACTGAGGGTGGTGGCTGGGGACACAGGGGCTTACGGGGGTGCCCAGCCTACAGATATCGCCCTGGCCTAGGGGGACCCCCAGCCCTCCTCCCCCACCCAGACACCTCCACTGCGCGACAACAGAGTAGATAATGCTTGTACTCACCCCATTGTGTCTGCTGTGCTGCCCTCACGCGCCCATCCAAATCAGGGTAGGCCACCGCCAGGATCCGGAACATCAGGGGGCTCAGTTGACGGCAGGCACCCCGCCTACGTTGGGAGGCCATCCCCAGCAGAGACTCGGCGGTCTTCTTGGTCCCGCGGCGGATGTCCTCCCACCTCTTGCGGCAGTGGGTGCCCCGTCGATGGTGGACCCCCAGGGTCCGGACTTCCTTGGCGATGGCACGCCAAATCCCGATCTTCTCATGGGCGCGGACCTATGTGACACGTACAGGGAGGGAGAAATACCACGTTCAAGTTTGTCAGCATTTTCCTTGCCAGTGGCCCAACATGCCCCCCATCCCCGCCAGGCCCCCCGCCATGCCCAACATGCCCCCCATCCCCGCCAGGCCCCCCGCCAGGCCCCCCGCCATGCCCAACATGCCCCCCATCCCCGCCAGGCCCCCCGCCAGGCCCCCCGCCAGGCCCCCCGCCATGCCCAACATGCCCCCCATCCCCGCCAGGCCCCCTGCCATGCCCAACATGCCCCCCATCCCCGCCAGGCCCCCCGCCATGCCCCCCGCCAGGCCCAACATGCCCCCCATCCCCGCCAGGCCCCCCGCCATGCCCCCGCCATGCCCAACATGCCCCCCATCCCCGCCAGGCCCCCCGCCAGGCCCAACATGCCCCCCATCCCCGCCAGGCCCCCCGCCATGCCCAACATGCCCCCCATCCCCGCCAGGCCCCCCGCCATGCCCCCCGCCAGGCCCAACATGCCCCCCATCCCCGCCAGGCCCCCCGCCAGGCCCCCCGCCATGCCCAACATGCCCTCCATCCCCGCCAGGCCCCCCGCCAGGCCCCCCGCCATGCCCAACATGCCCCCCATCCCCGCCAGGCCCCCCGCCAGGCCCCCCGCCATGCCCAACATGCCCCCCATCCCCGCCAGGCCCCCCGCCATGCCCAACATGCCCCCCATCCCCGCCAGGCCCCCCGCCATGCCCCCCGCCAGGCCCAACATGCCCCCCATCCCCGCCAGGCCCCCCGCCAGGCCCCCAAGCCAGCCAGTGGCCCCAAATCCAGATTGAATTAAACTCACTTGTTGGTCTGGAGGACCGTAGAGTAGCGCATACTGGGGGAGGACCCCATCCACAAGTTTCTCCAACTCCTCTCCAGTGAAGGCAGGGGCCCTTTCCCCAGGCGCAGCAGCCATTGTCCCTTCCAGACCGAGGTCACAGCAACACTTGCAGTATAGGTCCTCTCCTGTGAAAGTTCAAGTCGCAAGTGGATAAGTAGATAGAAAATGGCGGTCACGTCCGCGGCGGTGCGTACCGCGGCGGTGCGTCCCGCCACCGCCGGCGCCCTTCGCCATTGGCTCCTGAAACCCATAGGCTTCAATGTTAACCAATGCGGCTTCGCGCCGCGGTCTTCGCCCGCCGCCCGCCGCGGTGTGCCACGCCAGCGCATTGACCTCACATCCCATTGTCACACTTCACAGGTCAGGCAGCCGCCATTTCCAGGGCCCACATGGCTCAATTTCAACTGCGTCACACAGGCCTAGGCCTTGCATAGCCACTCAGACACGCCATTCACTGCATAGAGAATCGTTTACTGTGCTAGCTGTGAGTACGTATCTGTGGGTTGCTTGACTGTGTGCTCCATGTTGTCCTTCCTAGGCACCGTCCGCTGGGTTGGGCGAGGAGACGGATGAATCCTCCCGTGTACCGACCGCTGGTGGACCTGTCGACAATGGAAGAACGCCACATTATCCTGACCTACCGTCTTAACCGTGCCACTATCCATGAACTGTGTGCCCAGCTGGAGCCCGACCTGATGTCCCCCATCCGCCAACCCACAGGGATTCCCCCTCTGGTGCAGGTCATGTCAGTACTCCATTTCTTGGCAAGTGGGTCATTTCAGACAACAGTGGGAATTGCTTCTGGGATGTCTCAGCCCATGTTTTCGAAGGTGTTATCCAGAGTGTTGTCTGCCCTGATGAAATCCGTGAGGAGCTACATCATTTTCCCTGAGGTGGGCGAATTGGCTACAGTGAAGGGTGATTTCTACACCCTTGGACATATTCCCAACGTAATTGGTGCCATTGATGGGACCCATGTGGCTTTGGTTCCCCCAAGAGACAGGGAGCAGGTGTACAGGAACAGAAAAAATTACCATTCAATGAACATCCAGGTGGTGTGTTTGGCTGACCAGTACATCTCGCATGTAAATGCCAAATTCCCAGGGTCAGTGCATGACGCCTACATCCTCAGGAATAGCAGCATCCCTTACGTGATGGAACAGCTACAGAGACACCGTGTATGGCTAGTGGGGCACTCTGGGTACCCCAACCTGTCGTGGCTACTGACCCCAGTAAGGAATCCCCGGACCAGGGCAGAGGAACGGTACAATGAGGCCCATGGGCGTACTAGGAGGGTGATCGAACGCACCTTTGGCCTCCTAAAGGCCAGGTTTAGGTGCCTGCATATGACAGGTGGATCCCTAATGTACTCACCTAAGAAGGTGTGTCACATCATCGTGGCCTGCTGCATGCTTCACAACCTGGCTTTGCGCCGCCAGGTGCCTTTCCTGCAGGAGGATGGTCGAGACGGTGGTGTTGTGGCAGCGGTGGAACCTGAGGAGAGTGACGAGGAGGAAGACGACGGGGCTGAAACAGACAACAGGGACAGAATCATTGAACAGTACTTCCAATAGGACACAGGTAACATTTCAAAGATAATTTAGTAACTGTTAACTACTCTCCTGCATCTCTGCTGCCTGTCTATTTGCCCCAGTGTATGATGACTGAGTTTTGGCTTTTCCCTCCCTATTTCAGATCTGGGGTCCCCACTACGAGTCCTTTGCTTCGTTTCCCCATGGACTACAGCTTTGTGGCAGCTGTTTGTTGACTTCACCATGTACAAGGACATATTTGCACTGTCATGTCAATTACAATATATTGAAATCACAGCCAGACTCCAGATAGTTTTGTGCAAAATTGGTGTTTATTTAAGTGCTCAAAATGGGATGGGTGGTTTCAAGTGGGTGGGGGCTATGGTGAAGGAATGTCCATGGCAGAGTCCAGAGTAACAGTCACACAGGTGCATTGTCCAGAGGCCTGTGGAGAGATGGAGCATGGGCAGTTCAAGGATGGACAGGGTGACAATGTGGGACAGTGGGATGACATCAGGTGGTATCCATTGCTGGCGGGGGTCTTGACATCCTACTCTGTCTTGCGAGATCTCAGGGCCCTCTTGCGGGGTGGTTCTTCTCCTGCAGGAGGTGGGGGTCTGGTGGGCTGCTGCTGTGCGGGGGCCTCCTGTCCACTAGCGCCGGCGGAGGTGGTTGGCTGTTCTTGGTCCAGGCTAGTGGCAGGGGCCCTTGGGTGTTGTTGAGTGTCCACCCTGGTGTTGACGAGGTCCTGCAGCAGCCCTACCATGGTAACCAGGGTGGTGTTGATGGCTCTGATGTCCTCCCTGTACCCCCGATAGTGTTCCTCCTGCAGTACCTGCATCTCCTGGAACCGGGCCAGTACCGTCGCCATCGTCTCCTGGGAGCGGTTGTATGCTCCCATGATGGTGGTGAGGACCTCGTGGAGAGTGGGTTCCCTGGGCCCGTCCCCCCCCTGTCGCACAGCTGCCCTCCGAGTTGCCCTGTTTCCCTGGGCCTCTGCCCCCTGGCCGGTGTGCCCACTACCACTGCCCCCAGGTCCCTGTTGTTGTTGGGGTGGTGGGTTATCCTGGGTGCCCTGTAGTGGTAGACACACCGCAGATTGACGCGCCCTGGAGACAGAGGCATGGGCCCGCTGGGTGGGAGCTGTGCTGGTGTTCCCAGAGGGGTTTGGGGCTGTAGTGGCCTGGGCCTGTGTGAGGGGAACCGACTGTCCAGAGGTCCCCGATGGTCCGGGCTGGTCATCGGTGTCCATGTCGACAGAGCTGCTGTCATCGCTGACGGCCTCTTGGGTGGGGGGTGTGGAGAATTCTGGCCCCTCCGCCGCGGTGTGTTGACGGTCGGGTCCTGCAGGGGTATAGAGGTATGGTTATAGTTTCAATGTGTGGCATATGGGTGTATCTATGGGTTCTCGTGTCCCCAAGTGCTGGCATTCGTGTGTGGGGGCTTTGGTGAGGGTGGCTTGTGGGGGGGATGTGTATATGCATTGGGCATGCTTTGGTGATGGGTGTCCATGCTTAGTGGACGCATGCAGGCCTAGGTTTTGGGATGTGTGGGTTGTGATGGTGAGACATTGGCGGGGAATAGGTGTGCTGGGGGTGGGGGTGAGGATGGTGGTGGGGGTGAGGATGGTGGTGGGGGTGAGGGTGGGGGTGAGGATGGGGGTGGGGGTGAGGGTGGGGTTCGAGGATGGGGGTGAGGGTTGGGGTATGATTTGGCATGCAGGTGGGGGGGAAGCAGTGGTGAAGCTTCAACTTACCAGTATCCATTCCTCCGCCGACTCCTGCGAGGCCGTCAGGATGCAGGATGTTCAAGACTTCCTCCTCCCATGATGTGAATTGTGGGGGTTGAGGTGGGGGTCCTCCGCCAGTCTTCTGCACGGCGATGTTGTGCCTGGATACCATGGAACGCACCTTCCCCCGTAGGTCGTTCCATCGCTTCCTGATGTCTTCCCGATTTCTGGGGTGCTGTCCCACTGCGTTGACCCTGTCGACAATCCTCTGCCATAGCTCCGTCCTCCGGGCAATGCTGGTGTATTGTATCTGTGTGCCGAACAGCTGGGGCTCTACCCGAACGATTTCCTCCACCATGACCCTGAGTTCTTCGTCTGTGAAGAGGGGTTGTCTTTGGGGTAAGAAATCAAAAAAGGTTACACACGGTTCCACCTAATGCTAAAGGGTTTCTTTCAAGGAAATAGTTCAGCGAGTCATTGAAAGGCGAACTTTATCGAAGCAAAAGCCCTCACTCACCATCCGGTGACATGCTTCATCATAGGGCCAGCTCCTCGTCAGGCCGGCACTGCAATGCCTGACGGGCCCCACAGGGGGGCTCTTTGCCGGAGATCTTTTTTAGAAAACTCGTTTCTGGCCGGTTGAGAAAAGGAATAAAGTGAAGGATTGGTAAATAGGAAAAAAAAAAAAAAAATTTTTTAAATATCTAGAGGTAGAATCTAATAATTTTAATGCTCATGACTCAACCTCTGACAAGATTAAAATCAAATAAAGTTGGGAATTGGTGGAGTAATGACCACAATTACCATGAAAGCCAGGTAGGTATAAACCTCAAAAGACAGAGTACACAGGATCCCCTGTGTCACTCTATATGATTGGTCAACATGTTTCTCGCTTGTTATCAAGGAATTACCTTATGCGATTCGTCAGGACCCAATAATATACCTAATCCTTTGAATTGCGAAGTTTATCACATATAAAAGTCAAAAACCTAAGGAAATATAAAAAGCAGAGAACCTCAATTAGCATTAAACACAAAACAATATATATACTGTGCAACCCCAAGATTGAAGTGCAAATTCACTCTAGTGCCAAGTGGTATATGAGTGACTAGGAAAAAATAATAATAAATAAGAGTGCACAAGCCAATTTAGGAATGTAAATATTCACAATAGCTTACCCTCCAAAAATTAATGGTAGGGCCACATCGGGGAAGTCCAGGCTAGAAAAGTCAATTCTGATCTATACATATATAAATAGATAAGGGGACATAAGATATCATTAGCGTGACTCTCATAACACTAATTAGAATAATTCAATTGAGAGCCCATGATGTCATAATAGATCATAGAGCCTGCAAAGGAAAAAAACTAATTATGATATGGCCATGAGTTAATAGGTGAATGTGCAGTCAAAGGTATGTCAAGACTCTTGCGAAGAAATGCAACCACGGGACCCAGCACGTGTGTTAAAATTATTGAAAAAGAAGATACGTGTCTAGAGATTACACGTGTATCCCTGTACTGCCGAAATGGCAGGGGCATCCATTTCTTACGTGTCGCTCTAGGAATAGCTATACACTCGGGGTAGAGAGACTAATACGGGTCAGGACAGCAAGGTGCATCAAATCGAAGGCGCGCGTTATTATTGGCAAAGATATGCCGAAATACAGGGAACGCGCATGAACATCAAGTCGTTCTTAAATGTGTAAGCGTGCGAGGGCTGAGGAATAGGAATTAATCCCAGAGCCCAGCGTCACGCGTGACTCCGTAGGTAGCTGAATAAATAAAGCGGGCAATAGCAACGCTGAGGCCGCAGTAATGCGTCAAATCAAAAACATACATAGTGGACCTGTTAGTTGCTTACTTTAAAATATGTATGGGCATCGTATAAATGAAAGCGCAAATCACATACGGCAATGATGTGCCGAAATCAATAAAGCGCGCACGGACACCGAGTCAATCCTAAAAGTGTCAGCGTGCGCGAGCCGAGGAAAGGGATTAGCCTCAGAGCTCAGCGTCACGAATAACTACATAAATATGTAAGTTGCTGGGTAAACAAAAAAAGGGCAGTAGCGAAGTTGAGGTCGCGGTGATGCCGTCAAATCAAACACATACCCAGTGAACCTGTAAGACGACACTTACTTTCAGTATGTATGGGCATTGCCAGTAAACCTGCGTCTGGATCTGCAACCCGGGATCACAAAGTTTCTGTAACCATGGAGTTTATAAGCAGACACTGGGAGTAGTGGAAAGTGAAAAGGGGACTGGTCTGGAGCTATGGGAAGGAACAATGGCAGCCATTATGGCATCCAAAAACATGTAAATCGAGAGCTAAAAGTGTCGGCCATTTTGGAGTATGTCAAGCACCAGGAAAACTGATCTAGGCTCTCCAGTAAGAGTTCAAGAAAATTTGTTTGAAATAAAAAGAAGAAAAGGAAACATGTCAATATATATATATTTTGGAATATGTATATATATAATCGCGGGCAATATCACAGGTAAGCATGGGAAAGAAAAATTCAGTATGATCAAGAAGGGTCTCCCACGTAATTGAGCATATCCTATTCAATTCAAGGTAAGGTTAGGATATAGAAAAGAAGGGTTTTAGTGAATGAAGTTAACCCATTGAATATCATCGTTTAGGCAAACTATGTGTGTCTTAAGTCTGAAGACCCACCGTTGTTCCTTTTCGAAAAGTTTCTTTGTGATATCAATGTTGTCTCTCATAGTTTCCAAAACAAACCATTTGATATCGTTTGGGGTGTGCTGTTTTTCGATAAAGTGGTTGGTCAATTTTGTGGACGATCTCTTGCACCTAATGGTGCTCCGGTGTTCATTAATACGGATCTTAACCATTCTTGTCGTCATGCCAATGTATTTTAGATCACATGGACAAGTGATCATGTAAATGCAGTTCTTAGTCCGACAATTGGTATGAGATCTTAATTGCCAAGTTTTTTGTTCCCCTATGTCCACTTCTTGGATGTTACGAGTCAGGGGGCACACATTGCAAGATCCACAGGGATAATGTCCTTTAACTCTAAGCCATTGACTCGGTCCCAGGTGGTCAGGGGGCCGAACTACTGTGGGTCTAGTGTGAACCACCAAATCTTTGATGTTAGGCGTTCTTTTGTCTTTGGGGTGCCATGGGGTGGTGTGTATGATGTGTGGGGTGGAGTATGTGTAGTTAAGTGTGTTGAGTGTGGTGGTGTGTGTTGTTTTGTGTGTGGATAGTGTGTGGGTGATGGTGTTGAGTGGCTGTGGCTGTTAGTTTGTGGATGCTGGTGTCTCGCTCTGGCCTTCTTTCAGAATTTTTGTTGCGTAGGGGTTTGTGGGTGATGTGGGTGGGTGTTTTATATTGTATTGTGTGTGTGGGAGTGGTGTGTGTATGTGTATCAGGTGTGTGGGATTCAAATCGTCCAATGTGGCTGAGTTTTGTTCGTTTGTGTGTATTCTGACCGCGGCGGTGTGTCCCGCCAATGGAATACCGCGTTTGAATGACCGCCGCGTGGATTCGTGGGTCGTAATGGCATGGGCGTATTTCTGTTGGCGTGGCGGTGGAGGTTTGGTCACCTCCACCTTTCCGCCGCCCGCTGGTCTGGCGGTCGGTTGTGGCTGTCGGATTTTCGGAGGTTTGGCTGCTGCAGGTCAGAATGACCGTGGCGGGTTACCGCGACAGCGGCGGGATTATGGAGGATTTCTGACCGGCGGTAGGCGCCTTTTACCGCCGAGGTCAGAATGACCACCATAATGTGCTACTGGTGAACATTGAGCAACTAATATGCGCAGTGGTGAAACACAAAGCCATTGGTCAAACTTAATCAAATAGCAGGACATTCCACCCTTTGACCAATGAATTTTTGTTTCACATATCTCTTGTTTCAAACAAAAACAAAAAAAACAAAAAACATTAGCACAAAAAAACATTAGCAGCAAATCAGATTTGAATAATCAAAGCAATCCCTGTAAAGCAATAGAAATGGATTAACAGATAGATCTCATAACCTTTCACATCAGATACGTCTACACAGAAAAGAATGAAACATTTGTACTCTGAATGAGATTATCGTGTCTCTAATTCAACAGTGTTAGCAATTTGATGTGGCATGAGTTCTACTCATGTAAAGGTGCACGGTCCACCTGTAAGGTATGCTGGAAGAAAAGCGAAAGTCAGAGTTCCATACGAAAAAAAAAAACACAGCTTAGTTCCAGTGGAAGAATGCAATCAAACAAGTTGAACTTGAAATGAAGGCGCAGTTTGCGCAAAATGGATCCATGGTGCTGGCACTTTACTCAGCCAGGTTCAGGTTGGGGGTTCGGTCCCTTCCCCGACCCCACACGCACACACCCGAAGGGGGACCACACTGCACACTCAGGGACAGTGGCGAAACGTGGTAGGATCTGCAAAAGAAACAAGTATGACTTTTCTTGCAAATAACATTTGTCATTTGAAATGCACCCTTCCTCTTTCTTTCCCTGTTTTATAATCAGCAGGACGTTTTTGGGGCCCTTTGTTATATTCTCTGCAGGTTCTGGAGGATCACTTGGGGCTTTAACCCACACCTCAACACTGAGGTTTTTATCTGCTGCACCACAGCTTCCCTTTTCTTGCACTGTCAAAGGGCTGGGGCAGACTCCTTCTTTACCAAACCTCCATTCACTGCACTTTTGACAATTTGGGCCATTCTGTCTCCAATTTGAATGAATGAATCAGATTCTTTTCTAGTTATCAGCATAATTTCGATTTTTCCTTGGTAATTTGCAGCAATCATTCCCCCTAAAACCTGCTCAATTTGCCACATTTGTCCTGGTAACTTTCCTCTCCCCAACTGCTCTGTGACTGCTTGCATGACAGATTGCTTTTGTGAGTGCTGCACAGTTTTTATCAAATCTAGGGGAATGTGCATCTCTCTCATCTCTGCCCACCTGTAAGTGGCTTTTTCTCCCAGCTGTTCACATTTCTGGGGCACCCACTTAGCCATCCCCACTAAGGCAGAATTCTGGGTGTACACTTCTCTCTCTGAATTTTTCTCTTTAACATCTGCAAGGGAATTGAACCAGTTAGTTGCAAGCCATGTGGAAAACCAAACAGCTAAACCATTGGCAATAAACCAAGAATCAGTGTAAAAATGACACATCTCACGTAGCTCTTGCTTTAAAATCTGACACACATTGTACAACGCTGTTCCTTCTCCTGTGCCATAAAACAACATTTCAGCCAATGAATCATTAGTAAAACAAACATGCTTTTTATCTTCAGTGGACACGAATTCAAATGGTGCACACAATTTCACTAGTGACTCTTTTACCTGTGGTACTCTAGCCCTGTCTTGCAAGTATCAGATCCCATGTATGATCCTAGCTAGGGGCACTCTTTTCTTCCCTTGTTCTTGATTTACATGTACATCAGTTTTTACCTCTTGCACTGCGCAGAAACCTAAAGTCTGAATTATTTCATTTGCCAAATCACAAGCGCGCAGCTGCACATAATTTTTCACAGTGACCATGTACCAAAGTGTTAGGATTTCACTCAAATGAGGGCTATTCTGTTTCCAAAAATCAAACAAGCTAATGAAACTTAGTGTCTCTTGCTTAGTGCAAACAGTAAGAAGCTCTAAAATCTTTCGTTTTACTTGTGCATTTTGCAACGGTAACTCGTAAATCACATTCTGAGCTCTTTCATTCCTGTCCGTGTTATCAGTTAAGGAATGCACTTTGACTGCCAAAAAACCTGGCTCACACGGAGGCTCAGAGCAGCTGGAAGCTGTCTTAACCCCCTCATTACTGGAATGGGAAAAGAAAGATTCTTCTAAAACAGCATTTTTATAACTTTCAGCATTATCTTGAATTAATGTATTCTGGCTAATTTGCTCATGTAAATTCTCATTTTCATGTTCCAACTGCCTACATTTCTCCTGCATTTCTCTGTAAGCAGATAAAGGTATCCAAATCCTTCTGTCATCATTGCTTCCAAAAGGCACATTTTCTAAATATGCTTCATCACAACAAAAAATATTTCTCAAAGCACCATCAGGCAGTTTAGCTACACACGCATTTTCAAACATGGTCTGCCGTGCTTCTGTAATTCTCCAAACAAAAGAAAACAATTCACAGTTTTTCATATCACCATCGCGCAGTTTAACTACACATGTATTTTCAAACATGGTCTGCCGTGCTTCTGTGATTCTCAAAACAACAAAAAACAATTTCTGTAATTCTCCAAACAACAAAAACAATTACACTTTTAAAGTGTGCACGTAGAAATCTATTAATTCGTCAACACCCCACTTCTGGTACCAAATGTAGTGCTTCTGTTCTTATCTCGTTTTCAGCACTTACATAACATATCAAGAATGCACTTCTGAGTTCAAAGAAGACTTTTATTGTTGTTAATTCTTCCCCAACCGCAAGTTCGTAAGAGACGAATTAATAGATTTCAAGCACACGTTCAATGAAAACACAGTTGCAATGTACACAGCAGGTTATATTTATAAGATATTGAATGCAAAGCAAAACAAATACTTCACCGTGTGAGAAACTATTTACAGCTTCATCTTTCTAGGGTCTGCAAGTTGATGACTCCTGATCAACTGCGAGAAAGAGATTTATCTACCCACACGGGATACTGGCAACTGGTGCATAGTTCCAGTCCGAAGTCAGGCAGATTCGAATCTAATTCTCTGAAGCCCGTGAGCAACCCTTAGAACAGCGTTCCCCCTCCTCTCAGACCTGGGAAAACTACGCAAGCCTTTGGAGATTGGCCAGATCTCCTAGACTGCTCCTCTTCCCAAGCTCGAGCAGGATGGTAAACACCACATGTACTCTCTCTTATCAGGTCTAGTCTACTGTGAGAAGAAAACAGCTTGGTTCATCTTGTGGCAAAACACAGCTTGGAAAAATACAGCTTGGATTCTCAACTGCAATGTCTAACTCCATGTTAAAGGCAATAGGCAGCTAACCTAAACATCAAATATAATGTCTAATGTCATGTCCAAGCCAATAGGCAGCTGAGCTGAATACAAAATGCAATATATAATATCATGTCAAAGCCAATAGGCAACTGAGCTGAATACAGAATGCAATGTCTAATATCATGTCAAAGCCAATAGGCAGCTAAGCTGGATACAGGATGTAATATCTAATAGCATGTCAAAGCCAATAGGCAGCTAGGCTGAGCAAAACATATAGGTGGTCATTCTGACCCTGGCGGTCTTTGACCGCCAGGGCGGAGGACCGCGGGAGCACCGCCGACAGGCCGGCGGTGCTCCAATGGGGATTCCGACCGCGGCGGTAAAGCCGCGGTCGGACCGGCACCACTGGCGGGCTCCCGCCAATGTACCGCCGCCCCATTGAATCCTCCACGGCGGCGCAGCTTGCTGCACCGCCGCGGGGATTCCGACCCCCCCTACCGCCATCCAGATCCCGGCGGTCGGACCGCCGGGATCCGGATGGCGGTAGGGGGGGTCGCGGGGCCCCTGGGGGCCCCTGCAGTGCCCATGCCACTGGCATGGGCATTGCAGGGGCCCCCGTAAGAGGGCCCCTACATGTATTTCACTGTCTGCAGCAGACAGTGAAATACGCGACGGGTGCAACTGCACCCGTCGCACAGCTTCCACTCCGCCGGCTCGATTCCGAGCCGGCTTCATCGTGGAAGCCTCTTTCCCGCTGGGCTGGCGGGCGGTCTGAAGGCGACCATCGCGCAGTTTAACTACACATGTATTTTCAAACATGGTCTGCCGTGCTTCTGTGATTCTCAAAACAACAAAAAAAAATTCTGTAATTCTCCAAACAACAAAAACAATTACACTTTTAAAGTGTGCACGTAGAAATCTATTAATTCGTCAACACCCCACTTCTGGTACCAAATGTAGTGCTTCTGTTCTTATCTCGTTTTCAGCACTTACATAACATATCAAGAATGCACTTCTGAGTTCAAAGAAGACTTTTATTGTTGTTAATTCTTCCCCAACCGCAAGTTCGTAAGAGACGAATTAATAGATTTCAAGCACACGTTCAATGAAAACACAGTTGCAATGTACACAGCAGGTTATATTTATAAGATATTGAATGCAAAGCAAAACAAATACTTCACCATGTGAGAAACTATTTACAGCTTCATCTTTCTAGGGTCTGCAAGTTGATGACTCCTGATCAACTGCGAGAAAGAGATTTCTCTACCCACACGGGATACTGGCAACTGGTGCATAGTTCCAGTCCGAAGTCAGGCAGATTCGAATCTAATTCTCTGAAGCCCGTGAGCAACCCTTAGAACAGCGTTCCCCCTCCTCTCAGACCCGGGAAAACTACGCAAGCCTTTGGAGATTGGCCAGATCTCCTAGACTGCTCCTCTTCCCAAGCTCGAGCAGGATGGTAAACACCACATGTACTCTCTCTTATCAGGTCTAGTCTACTGTGAGAAGAAAACAGCTTGGTTCATCTTGTGGCAAAACACAGCTTGGAAAAATACAGCTTGGATTCTCAACTGCAATGTCTAACTCCATGTTAAAGGCAATAGGCAGCTAACCTAAACATCAAATATAGGGCCTGATTCTAACTTTGGAGGACGGTGTTAAACCGTCCCAAAAGTGGCGGATATACCACCTACCGTATTACGAGTCCATTATATCCTATGGAACTCGTAATACGGTAGGTGGTATATCCGCCACTTTTGGGACGGTTTAACACCGTCCTCCAAAGTTAGAATCAGGCCCATAATGTCTAATGTCATGTCCAAGCCAATAGGCAGCTGAGCCGAATACAAAATGCAATATATAATATCATGTCAAAGCCAATAGGCAGCTGAGCTGAATACAGAATGCAATGTCTAATATCATGTCAAAGCCAATAGGCAGCTAAGCTGGATACAGGATGTAATATCTAATAGCATGTCAAAGCCAATAGGCAGCTAGGCTGAGCAAAACATATAGAGGGTCATTCTGAACCTGGCGGCCGGTGGCCGCCAGTGCCACCGACCACGGGAGCACCGCCAACAGGCTGGCGGTGCTCCAACGAGCATTCTGACTGCGGCAGTTCAGCCGCGGTCAGAAGCGGAAAGTCAGCGGTCTCCCGCTGACTTTCCGCTGCTCGTGTGAATCCTCCATGGCTGCGGAGCGCGCTCCGCAGCCATGAGGATTCTGACCCCCCCTACCGCCATCCTGTTCATGGCGGGAAAGCCGCCATGAACAGGATGGCGGTAGGGGGGGTCGCGGGGCCCCTGGGGGCCCCTGCCGTGCCCATGCCAATGGCATGGGCACGGCAGGGGCCCCCGTAAGAGGGCCCCGCAAAGTATTTCAGTGTCTGCCTTGCAGACACTGAAATATGCGACGGGTGCCACTGCACCCGTCGCACCTTCCCACTCCGCCGGCTCGATTACGAGCCGGCATCCTCGTGGGAAGGTCGTTTTCCCCTGGGCTGGCGGGCGGTTTTTCAGCAACCGCCCGCCAGCCCAGGGGCAAACTTGTAATACCCGCCGCGGTCTTTTGACCGCGGCGCGGTATTTTGGAGGGCGGCATCCTGGCGGGCGGCCTCCGCCGCCCGCCAGGGTCATAATGAGGCCCATAATGTGCTACTGGTGAACATTGAGCAACTAATATGCGCAGTGGTGAAACACAAAGTCATTGGTCAAACTTAATCAAATAGCAGGACAGGGTATCACACTGAGGCACAGAGGCTCAGATGGGCAAAGGTGTTGCATCATCTGCAACGGATTTATCGGACACCAAGGAATGACCACCAGCTGAAACACCACTGGGCTGCCCTTATCTCCAGGGAGCAAGATCTGCTGGACCACCCTGGGATTGTGATTGGTGGCCCTGTTGGTGAGTATAAATCATGTAAATGTGCACATTTAAATGCTCTGTAGTGATATCAGATGATTTTTACAATATCTGCCTGCAATGTTGTTGGGTGTGTGGAATGCTACTTTTGTCATACAGGGTCATATATTTCCTTTGTTAAGGACCACAATTGCTAGCTGTTAGGAAGCAAGAGCTCGCAAACCAATTGAATACTTTTGCACTATGTAAGTTAGTGCCGCCTTTGTGTCAAACAGCAACACAAATCAGGAGCCAATTATGTATAGATATAGGCCACAGTTGCCTGTGAGGTATAGAAATTTCCAAATAATTACCAACATTTGTTGATGCAACAGCTAGACTGACTTTTGAAACACTACATGAGGCTGAAAATGAGTGCAGGCTTCACGTCAATTGATGATAGCAATGTAGCCCGAACATATGTCTCATGTGTGTCTGGTGAGTGTGCAAGGAAACTGATCACGGAAATTCCAAAAATCTTGGGGATTATTGTGCCCCTCCTTCATTTCGGATACATGTCTGATCAGGATTTGGACACATAGGGAACAGGTTCTAGCTGCACTCAGCTAACATCTTAGACTGGTATTTGGAGTTTGTAGTGCCACATTTCATTTAGGGATGGCTGGCCAAAGGTATGCACATGGGTTCATATCTCTATGGTTGATGCAACTCATCATAGCTGGGCCACATCAAATGAAGAAACTGTAACAACATGAGGGCTAACAACTGTCCCTGGCCCTCTGAACATTGTACCTGTGCATCATAAATTTGTCATGGTCAGAATGGCTGGTTGACTGGTTATGCAGTCCTCACCAAAAGTGGCTTTGGATGTCTCTCTTGGATACACATGATGAGACGAATATACTCCATTATTATGTCTGATCACTAATGAAGTAGCATGTTTGCCACCACATGATAGTTAGGGCCACTGCATGTGTGCAGATATGTGTGTAACACTCACTGGAGAACCATGGTATGTACATGTTAGCTGTGCTATATCGGATGCAGTATCATCATGTCTGAGAGGCTTTACTTTCTTATGTAATCTTACACATAGTATTTGTCTTTGGAATTTTTGTACAGTGCACAGACATTGAGCACATTTCTCCCTTCCATGCCTTACAGGTGGACCAGCACCCTACACTGTTGGCGAGGTGGCTCGATTCGAGGACCCAGACAACTCCAGTAAGTGTTGATATGTCTGTTATGTGTTGTGTTTGCTGGTGATCTGTGATGGACTCCTGTGTGTTGGACACATAGCAAGGTGTGATGCGCTGGCCAATCTTTTGTTTTGTTCCATGAGAGCAATATCATTTTATCACCATCTTTGAGTTGGCCAATCCTTATCCTATTGTCTTATTTAGGGATTCTAGGTCTGTCCTGTAGGCCCCGCAATGTGAATAGGGATGAGTCATGTGGATAACACTTGAATCAGAAAGATTTGCAGTGGACCTAATTTGTGATTTATCCAGCCAGTCAGACCCAAATTCTCCCAGAATGGGGCTGCCAAATGCTTACCCACAGACTTCTGCTTCCCAATTCACTAATGTACTTATTAAACTGTAGGTTGAACTTCCTAGCAGCATGTAGCTCCACATGTAGTGCTACGAGTATGTGGCACTTGAGTGCAATGGACAAAGTGTGCATGCAACTCATGGTCAGGGGTGTTCTTGCATCTCTGTGTTTGTTGTAAGTCATGGCTTACTGGTAGTAAATGATGTGGACAAAGGTCTGCATTTCCAAACATGAGTGGCGCTGGGATTGGTCAAGGGTTTGCTGTCCCCTATTTGGAGATCCTCCTTACCTGTTGGGCCAAACTCATGTCCAGCTTTCCTAAGCTTCCTGGGTGTCCTTGTTGTTTAAAATTGTTAGTTGTTAGTCCACCCCCCCACCCTCAAACACAGGCATAGGTTTGTGAATAGTCTACCTAGGACTGATGATACATGTTTGGTACACAGACATGTAAATCAGTGAAAATATTGTCTGAACCTCGTATACACACTCATGTTTCGCACATGAGTACTATACTAGCAAGTCCATTTACAACTTGCAGATCATGTGGCTCTAGATTTCCATCCCGTACAATGACATTTGGAGCCCTGGCAGTGGTGGAGGATGTGCAGCATGATTGATAGCTGACAACTGGCAGAACATAGTTGCCAAAATCATTCCAGTTGTTACCCATTTTGTAGGGTTTGGATGTGCTATGTGTGATAGGACCTTTGTAGGCTGGCTTGCCATGTACTTCCTCAGGGACAATCAATGATCTGTATGATGATATGAGCTGTTACAAGTACAATAGATGTATTGTCTGATTTACTTCTTGTGCCATTTCACACAATGCAGTACCTAATGTTACAGTTTCTATTTGTCTTCACAGCTGCAAATATGACACCCATCCAGGTCAGGGAGTTTCAACGGCAGGCAATGAGGTATCAACACATACTTCAAGTTGAGTCCGGGTACCGAAAAATGGCCCGCAGATATTGGTATGAACGGGCCTCCGGAGCCTGGAGGGCATTTCCACATGGCGGCCCTTCTTTGCTCACCACAACCACCACCAGCACCACCACCACTACCACCCAGGTGGCACCACCAGCAGCTGGGACTGTTGCAGGAACATCCTCAGCAAGTGCTCCAGGCCCAAGCACAGCACCACCTGCATGGAAGCCCATAGCCATGGACACTACATGGCCCCACACTTCCTCGGCTGGCACCCAGACCACCCCAGCTGCAGCCATTGATCCTGCTGCTTTTGGACATATGCAGCATAAATTGGACCGTGTCCTGCGGAACATGAGTCGACTGCGGCAGGAGGTGCAACATGTCAACCGGCGGGTGCGGTCAATCAAGAGATCCCTCTGGAGGGCCAACCTGTAGCAGATTAGATGGACATGATTCCCTCCCCTCCCTCCTCTTTCCTGATTCTTATACTTTGTGGGTTGAAGGGGCTTAGTGTTAGGTTAGTATAGGATGTTGGTTTAGTTAGTGTTATTGGGTGGGGGGTCCTGAATGTTTCTACTGTTTATTTTTATTTTAAGTGTGTGGGTGGGTGGGGGGCAATGTTGGGGTTCTTGTGTGTTTAAAAATAACAATAATAATTTTAAAAATATATATATATATGTATTTGTTTAGGTTAGTATCTGTTGTCCTCCATGTGTCCCGTCTCATAAAGAGGGTGGGGGATTGATGTTTAGAACGTTTCGTTAAATGTGATGAGTAAGTTTAGCTTAGGATAGTTAGGGACAGTTGTGGGTAATGAGTAGTTAGAGTAGATTAGGGTAGGTAAGGCTTTTCCCGAGTTGTTACCTCTGTTTTTACTGTTTAATAAATATGTAGGTAACCCTTTACAATATGTATGACATGCTTGTAGATCAGGGCCTTGGCATGAGTGTACAGTGTTTCTTTTGTATTACATTTTGTGTCCTATGCTGCTAACAAATCCCAACTGAGCTGTAACATTGGCAGCTACCCCAAAGCTACCTTGCAAAGATTAGGCCATTAATTGCAGCCACCAATCACAGTTACTATGGATCCCAAAGTGTTTTTTTTTCATAATGTATGTTTCAATGTCACATACAGTGCTTCCAGATTTATGATTGGGGACACTGTGTTATGTCTCATGTCCAAGGAAACCCTTATAAGGTGAGCGGTAGTAAGCTCTCATGTAGTATAGTGTGCATAACTCACATAGAGCATTTGTTACACTGTTCAGCATGATTCATTATTCGGATGTAAACTCATACACCACCATTCTTGCAGTTTGGTGACTGTTCGCTTATATTTGTGGGAAATGTTACATGTGTTAATTTTGCATTGAAGCAACATTTTGTAGGCCCCATTTTATGGTTTAGATATCCCTTGCGGAAGGGTTGATCTGTCCAAACCAGCATTATGGTGTATAGTTTATCTTTTCTCCAGATAGTACCCTCAGGAAGGGCAGAGTATGGTAGAATCCAGGCCACTGTGCATAGTTATCAGCCTACATTATTTCAGGACAGTTGTATTAACAATCTGTGTAAGTGCTATTTATTGAAAAGTGTTGTAGTGCTATATGTACATTGTCCATGGTTGTGAGTCCATTATAGTGACATCTTCCATTGTGATCCTACACAAGTGCAAAAGGACATTTCATTGGACATGCTGGGGTGAAGTGTCAGACAGTGCAGAGGGACAGGATTTGCCAATGAGTTAGTAAGAGACAATCACAGGGCAGGCTGACAAGATAGACAGTGGTTTGCAGAACAGTGCTTGAGTACAGTTGTTGCAAGACTGGCATGTTATGAAGCGCAGGACCTTGGTAATAAGTGGCCATGTGGCAGGGACTAGTGCTTCCGGGTACTTTTACGTGTGAAGGTGATCTGTTCCTGGTCTTTATCTTCTGATGTATGTGTTGCCTCCTCTGCCCTTGTTGGGGGTGGTTGTGAAGGGGCAACACACATCTCAGTGTGTGTAGACAGCTGCTACCTGTGGGAGTCTTAAGGGCAGTACTGCTGCAAGGAGGATCTACTGGTTCTTCAGAATAGCAGCCAATTCACGATGGTAGGCAGCCAGGTCAGCCCTGAGGGGGTCATGATTGCATTCGTGCATGCAGTGGAAGGTTTGGGGTGCAAGGTGTTGTGGCAACTCCCTTGCTGCAGTGGTGAATTCCTTTACAGTTTGTTGTCGTCCTTTCAGGATGGATGTTAGCACTTGCATGGCTGCTGCCTGATCTGCAAATGACATCATGCACCAACGCATCCCCTCAAGGCTGGCTTCCATATTTTGCATCCCCACCCGCACCTCCTTGGCCAGCTCCCGCTGTACTCCCACTACAGTTCTCTCAAAGCTGGTGCCTGTGTCGGCAGAGTCCTTAGCTGTATTGGAGCTGGCAGGTTGTACAATTGGGGTGGTGGGTGGATCCTCTGCAATGGCTGCTTGTTCTGTGCTCCTCCTTGTGACTGAAGGTGGGGTCTGGAGGGTTCCAATGACATCTTGGAGGGTCTTCTGACTGATGTTTGTCAGCTCGTCATCCATGTCATCAGGGTAGTCCTGGACAGGCATATCCGCAGGAGATCCATCATCCTCTGCAATGAAATAGGGTACAATTAGTGTGTCTGTGTTGTGGCATTTGTGATGTGACATGCCTGCCTTGTGATGATTTCACATTGTGATCTTGGTTCCTGTTCATTGATCCAGTCTTTCAGATGGGCATTCTCCCAGGACTATGCCCCACCTGCATGTCACATGTATTGTGGTCAGTTAGTGGACTTGTCAGCATCACATCCTCTAGGTGTTGGTTTTGGCCAAATAGTGAATTGCCACCTTCGTGTCCTACTCAACCCTCCCCCTACTTCCATTCTCATGGTGAGACCTTTCACTGGCTGTGGGTGCTCTGATGGCACTAGCAGCACACTTAACAATCTGGACCTGCCCCAGTCTCTGATCTTTCACATCCACCTATATGTAGTTGAAATGTAGCGTACCTATGCATAGCATTGTTATGGCACGATATGGATGTCAGCATTGGTAATGTGTACAGCTGATGTTGGGGAATGTGTGGTACATTGGATTGCCCTGATTGTCGTAGCAGTGTCCTATTTCCTCCTCTGACTGTGCAGGTGTATTTCAGTGACCAGTCACATGTGTCCTCCCCCTCAATGCTGTTGTCTGAGCAGTATGACATTTGGGATGTTGCATTGTGACCCAGGCACAAGGTGGACCCTGACATATGCAGCATGGGTATGACATTAGTGCTGTGTACCTCCTAATGTTGATGACATTGGCTGATGTTTGCGGTAACTATGGGCATTCACATTTGACAGGACTGGAACATTTGTCTTGTTTCAGGGGATTGTTAACGTTATCATCCTAAACCCTCTCATTTAGGTGTGTATTATGCATGGGGACGTTACTGCCATTGGCTACTTGACCAGCACACACAGCGTAGGTGGTAGTGGCAACTGTTGTCCATGTTACATTTCAGTTGTCGGTATGGCTAGAGGTTCTTAATTGGGCCCTAGTTAATGTAGGGGGTATAGTGGCTGACGTGTGACGGCATGTCAGTTTGACGTTGTGACATTCCCTCCTGGCGTGGCTTTACCTTTGCAACATCGTTGGCATGGCAGCATACCCCCATGGAAAGGTTGTTGGTGTTGGGTTATAGTGTGCCCCTTCTTTTCTCTGAACGGGCCATGCACCCGTGCCGTACCCCTTTACCCATGCGTCGGCGCAGTTTTGCGTCAAAAAGTAAAAATATGGCCCTATGCTTCCAAGATGATATTCTAATATATGGAGCCACAGTTGAGGAACATGACATGAATCTGAAAAACTTTCCAAACAAACTTAAGGAATCAGGGCTCACATTAAAAAAAGAAAAATGTCAAATTGGTGTGAGTACTGTGGAATATTTAGGGCATACTATTTCTAAAGATGGGTTCAAACCGAAATTATGCTTATTTGAGGTGGTCAGAAAAGTGAATGCACCCAGAAATAAAGATTAACAAGTCATTTTTGGGACTCACGGAATTTATAGCTAAGTATGTTAAGAATTTCTCAGAGCTTATGTACAACCTGAGACATTTATTGAAAAGTCACATCGTCTATACATGGTCTGAAAACCATCAAACATCTTTTGAAAAAGTAAAACATGCCATATTGTTGACACCTTACCTATGCAATTTTGAACACAATAGGAAAACTATCCTTACAATGAGTGCAAGCAACAAAGGATTAGACTCAACTCTATCTCCGGGCCCTTACTAAAGTAGAATCTAATTACTCCATAGTAGAAAGAGAAGCACTGGCTTGTTTTTGGGCTATGAAACACTTCAAATTCTTTCTATGGGGCATACAATTTGACTTTCGCACAGACCACAAAGCCCTGGTCTAAATGTCCTCAACAAAAGGGTCTTACAACAGCACACCAAGGATCGCCAGATTGATCCTGGGACTGGAAACTTCCTGTTTTAGAGTAGTATATGTCCCAGGCAATGAAAACACTGCTGCTAATTTCTTATCGAGAGGTCCCTTAGATATAAAAGAGGACTATGAAACACCTGAGTACCCAATAATGACAGTACCCTGCTTCTATTACAAATGATTAATGAAATAGAGATAATCAACAGGATGTTTTCCTGCCCAAGCTTAAATTGTATGTAAAAGAAGGTTGGACAAGCACAAGAACTGATATCAAAGATTACATCAAAGGTTGTTGGGAGGTAAGATATGAAATCAATGAAAATATAACTTCTTATACAGGAATGACAAAATCATACCCCAAATAAACCTTAGAAGTAAAATCATCGAGCTTGCCCACAAGGGGCATTTGGGCAGAAGCATGACCAAGGTTTGTATTAGAGAACAGTATTGGTTCGATGTATTGGGTTCCATGATAGAAGCCAAGGTCAAGGATTTCTCAAAATGCGCAAACCGTGACAAATCCAGAGTAGTCAGCAAAGTCCCTATTTCTCCAGTATCCATCCCAGATAAACCTTGGGAAAAAATTAGCTCTTGATATAATTGGACCTATTAATATAGTAGGAGTGGTAAAAAGTTTTGCATTTGTATTAGTTGATTACCACTTGCATTGGAATACAGTGAGAATTGTTCACCAAATTACAACAGAGTCACTCATTAAATTTCTCAAAAACACATTTTAAACTGAGGGAATACCAGCTACTATAGTTACAGATAACGGTGTACAGTTAACATCATCAGCAATGACAGAATTTCTCACACATCTCAACAGCATTCACAAAAAAACTGCCTTTTATTGCCCACGGGCAAATGGTCTAGTTGAAAGGGTTAACTGTATGGTCAATGAGTGTTTCCAGCTGGCTAGCATAAATCACTTAGATGTGGAAAATGCTATTCAAGAGATGCTGTGGGCTTATCACACTATACCTAATTTCATTACTAATATATCTCCATTCTCAGCATTGAAAGGCAAAAAAACGAGCACCAACCTATATCTTTCATGGTTGGGTGGAGAGGACAAGGTTGTGCACAACTTCTCCTCAACAAAACCACTCTGTACCAAAATAAATACAAAAGATATTATGACATCAAACTTGGCATAAAACATCAACTATGGAACATGGGTGATTGGGTGTATGTTAAAAAACCAGATGGGAAGGTGGGAACAGGTTAAAAATATTTGGAACCCATGCGTATTGCCGATATTAAATATAATGTGGATGTCATGGATAATGGCCAATGCTGGAGTATGGATAGGCTTGTCAAACCGATGTCATCATCTAGCCCCAATGGGAAAATACCTTTGAAACCCATTGTGGAATTGAGGACATCTCAAGCCAAAGAAAAGAAGGAGCCTATTTAGGAAGAACAAATGGTAGACAAATCCATGCTCCTGTTTGGCAAAAAAACTATGAAATTAACATGTAAATCCCGAGGAGCCTATTAAGAAGAACAACTGGTAGACAAATCCATGCTCCTGTTTAGCAAAAGGACTATGAAATTAACATGTAAATCCTATACGCGTATCTCATGAACTATTATTAAGGTTATGGGTTAAGTTATACATGTTTAAATTTTAGGAAATTATCAAATGTTTCGTTCGGTAATATAAAGGTACATACAATTTTTATTTAATTGTTTATTATGTGGGAAGATGTGTTGCAATGTATAGAAAGTAAAAGTAGTATGTTCCTACTCCAATCTACCCTTAGTGTGTTAGTACATTCCCTCAGTTGTTCAGGAGCTGGGCTTAGAATTTTGAGTGTGGAATCAAGGTCTGAGGAGACTGGTGGTGTGAAGATGGAGCAGTGGAGACAGGAATAAAGGATACTGATTTAAGAAGCTCGCTATCTTCATTATATCACAACCAATTCTAATTATTTAATTCAAGCAATCGATTACCCGTCTGCTAAAAAGAACTAGGCTGCAATGATCATGCTTGACAAAGCATCCGATCTGGGGTAGTAGAAGTACTATTTCAATTTTGATGAAATTTCGGTTTCCACTTTGGCTTGGTTCTTACGAAATCTTTGTAAGAATGCGGAAGTGCAAAGTAAAATAAATTCCATGTTAGGAGGACAAATTGTCACTAGTCGTGGGATAGGACAGGGTTGTCCTGTGTCTCCTGTTATTTTCAGGTTATTTAGTGAACCTTTGGCTTGTGCAATCTGACAATATACTTACATTCAACACCAGGTCAATGGCGCTGCAAAGTTACAATTATTTTCCAGACAATATGATACTGGCAACAGAGAAGGGCAATATTAAAAACGCGCATGCCAAAATCGAATACTTCACTCACATTGCGGGTTATAAATTAGCCATCTTATTATGTATTTGGAGTGGCTCCCAATTTTGTGGATTTTATTTAGATTAAATTCAATTTCCACATTAAATAAAATACTCTGGTTATTGAACTAGTGTTAGTCTTTAGCTCTCACCATTATCGATTTAATTGTATTAGTTAAAATGATTATTCTCTCTTTGCCTACATTCATGTTTGTAAATGTTATGATTAAAGGTCACTAGTCCTACTTTGATGAATTTGAAAGTATGATTCGATTTTGTATATGGGAGGGACAGAAACCCCGAAAAAATCTGAAGTCGTTACAATTAGATAGAAGAGAGCAGGCGGGCACTCCCGAGAATCAAAATGTATTATGACGCGGTCCTGCTTAATATGTTAGCTTAAGCTGTAGTTGCTAGCATTCATCAACATCATTTTTATTTAGGCATGACGGTAAGCGAAGGAGGCTTTGAGGTAGCTATGTTCCTAAAGATACCCCTGCTCCTAATGAGTACTAGATACACGATGCCTCATATTGTAGCGAATAGATATGATATAGTTTGGCGGGAGTTTAAAGTATTCAGGCTCCACTCATCTTTACATTTAAATGATATCATTCCATTGGGTCTCCAGCTAAATGCATCTGTCATAGCCAAAGGGGAAAGTGTTTGATGTTCCAAACTCAAAGATTTGTTACAAGCAGAGGTAAAACACATTGCAGCAATTGAAAAGCAGCCGCCCATGTATGACTTCCGGCTTATGGTTTAGCTATTTGCAAATTAGGAATTTTTTTAATTACTGCACGTGGAGGGTCCCATTTACATGCGGTCTGTTTCGCTAGTGCATCACTATTTTTGATGCACCAGTGGCGCAGGCTGCAGGGCCAAATCTACAAGACCACGCAAAGCCACTTTGCGTGGCTTTACATGGCCTTGTGGATATGGCCCCTTTAACGAATTACCCTGCGTGAAAGGGCGTTCCATGGGTGTTGCTGTGGGTGTTCCCATACAACACCCATGGAATCTGGCGCATTTCCAGATTTACAAGGTTTTGTAAACCTGGGAATGAGTCAGTTTCCGGTTGGGTAAGGGTGTCGCAATGGGGAGGAATAACATTATTTCCCCCCCATTTTTTCCACTTTCTATGCGTGCTGCATTCTGCAGCACACATAGAATTAGGAAACAACCTCTTGTGATTGTTTTTGTTCAGGAAGGTGTTCCTTTCTGCACAAAAACAATCATCCCTGCAACGCAGGTATCCTTGCACCAGGATGCAAGAGTGCCTGCGTTGGCTCATGGCAGCAATTTGTGCGCCAGCACAGGGGAAAGGGACAGGAATATGTTGTATCTTGTGGATACGGTGCATTCCTGCCCTTTTTTTGATGCAGGGCAGCACAGCAAAAAGAATCACAAGCCAACCCTGTGCCAAAACTTTGTAAATGAGGCCTGGAGTCCAGAGAAATAGTGCAAAAATAGAATTGAAACCTATTTTGTATTGCTTAAGGGTTTAGGAAATTGGTATTGTTTGCTTCACCAAAAGCTTGAGGAAGAAGTGATACCTCCCTTTTAGCTAAAATTGCACCTACCCCAAATTGTAACATCGATTTGGCATGCTGGAGGTTCTATAATAGAATGGACTGCAAAGCTATTCACGCGTGGATGCTATACCATACAGTGCAGCCTGCAGTTTCAATGACATGCTTCAGATGTGACACTGCCAAAGGTGACTGGCTACATACATTCTTTACTTGCTCTTGTCTTTACACCTTTTGAAGTTAGGTTTTCTATGGTGTTTCCCACAGCGAGAAATAATTGTGTATATATCATACGTTGGTCACATGAGGAGCATGGAGGCGGTGACTGCCGTGGAGATTGATGTGTAGCGAGCAGCAGGGAAGGACCTTCCGCAGCCCGTAACCCAAACAGCCCTGCCATAATCTGCTTGCTCTCCAATCCTAGCCCTCACTCTCCAGCTCGCTGCTCTCTGCATCCGGCACCAGTTTGCTACAGCTTGCTGCTTTGCCAGGCTCCGCGGAGGTGCACAGAGGAGGCAGAAGGTGATGGGCGTCTTGAGGGTGTCCCGACTGCACAGGCTGCCATAGCTTCGAGTGGCAGGGGAGGCAGGGACAGTCTAGTAGCCCTGTAGTCTTGTGGCCTGGTAGCCTAGGGAGGGAAACCAGGCAAACCAGGCAAAGACAGACAGAACCCAGGAGCCAGAGGGGCTGTGGAGTTGGGGGCAGCTCCAGTAACGGCAAGGTAAGAGGGGAGACTCAGAGCTGCAGGCCTCCCAGAGTGCGGCAGAAACAAGTGGCAGTAGGCTAGTGTGGCTTGCTCTCTTGGGGAGGGCCTGCCTTCACCTATTTCCATATCGGGAACTTGGCCTTGTGGTGCGCCCTTGGAAGCAGCAGTTCGCAGGTAGCCTGCAAGTTGAGGATGTGTTATCGCATCACGCGGTACTGCACTATCGCCCTGCCGCAGGCCTGCTTCAGAGTTAAGCTATTGGACGCAAAATAGACCTAGTTAAGCTAACAGGTCCGACCAGTTGAAAAGACCTATGTGGACATTTACTTCCCATCGTCTATATTTAAATGGCACTAGCTGTTACTTGCTGGCACTAGTTGGCATCAGACCAAACCAATTTTTGCATTGTACAGCACATTTTGAGCACACACAGAGCACTGCCAAATCCCTTTTGCTATTCCTAGCCCGCTGTCTGCATCCAGCTGCCCTGCTGCTGCTCTTGAAGCATGTTCCCTGCACTACTGAATGATTGTATTACTATATCAAAGATCTATCAACCCAGCGTCTCACAGCGCCAAGGGCACCAGTTGGCCGTTGGACCGATAGCAATGCAACAGGTCCTGAGTGGCCTTGAATGCTCGTGTCCCCCTTCTAAGATAAACAAAAAGGGACAAAATAAGGAACAAAAAGATGGGTGTGGCCGTGCTGAACAGAGAATAAGTTTGAAATGGTGGAGCAGCTTGGATAGGTTGCAGCCTCCCAACTAATCGGGAACCACAGGCCAAGTATAATTCACATGATTGTGCCCTTCTTTAGTGACAAAGAGCCTCTTATGATCAAGAAGGTGAGTGGGGCGGCGCAGATCTGCAGAAAAGAGAAAGAGGAAGGAGGGGAAGCAGTGAGATCAGCTACCAACAAGAGGCTAAATGGAATTGAATGAGAAAGAGCACAAAGGGAGCTCAAAAGGAACTCAAAGGAACTCAATAGGAGTTTAAGAAAGGGGAGGAGGAGGATTCCCCATCTGCGTGCTCATGCCTCCCTCCTCATGGCCCTACTTGAGCAAAATCAAAGGCAGGAAGGAGGGGTAAGGCAGCGCAGCTGGCTGTGTATTAGTGGCTTCAGCAGGCCTACAACAGGATGAGGTCAGGCAAGCCCAGAGGTCCAATTGTGTCCCAAAAAAGGATGGAAAAAAGGGGAACCAACTTAGTCAATCCAGTCTTCCCAGATTTGATCTTACCACCTACCCCAACCATCCCTCCTATGTCTTAGGGCTGCATTAGTATTTCACAACAGACGGCAGCCATAGGACCAGGAGATTCAACTCTAATTATGGGTCAGCCAAAAATCACTTCTAAATTTAGTTTTCGAAAGGATGTCGGGACAGCCATTTTTTCCAATAACTCTAATATTGAGGGGCTGCCAGTCCCCCTAGATCCTATTGTGATTATTGACTAAAAGGCCCTGGCCCCTGTTAGAATGGCAGGGGAGTTGGACAGCCGCACCACTTCTCCAAATAAGCCCTCTTCCTCAGTTAGCAGTGCTTTGCCCTCGGAATGTTTGGTCCATCACAGGGTGCAAGGTCAAACTGAATCCCTTCATTTGAGTACCCCTGTGAATGCTGGGTGGGCGGGTCACCTTGAGCAAGTTGATCCCGAACAAAGGCATATGGAGCATAACTCCTTGATTGTGGGGATCCAACTCTGCCTTCCTTCAACTCGTCCCTAAGAGGCGAAGATCTGTCACACCTAATTTCTCAAATTGAGGAAGAGGAAAATAAACTGGCCTTTACAAGGCAAGACGCATTAATACTAGTACACGTAGGAGAGGCTGGCGCTGGACATCCTGTACATAGTGTTCTGAAGGGATCATGCCCTGCCTTTGAGGAAACAGACAAGCAGAAAAGCATAAAGGCACAACAAAACTGCTTAAACCAATCAACCAGTGCTGAGGGGGAACCATCTGTATCTGTTAAACATTTTTCCTATTTGCACACCAGAGAATGCCAAAATATGCTGGCTTCATATGGCAACAAAGCCCCAAAGGGTTCTAGTCCCATTAGGGACCCACCGGAGTCTCAAGAATGCTTATGGACCAGTACACTTGGCATCTTGCAGAACTCAGTGGAGGCCATGAATTTTCAAGTCAACAAGATGAACATACAGGTTAGCTTACTAAACACCCTAGCCATGTATCTTACAAGCATTAATGGAAATATCACTAACCTGAATGACCTGTGAAAAGAGGCCAGTTAGACACTCAAAGGCCTGCTCAGAGCTGTAGTAGCTTGCCAGTTTTAGACAAATCAGCAATGCTTCCAAATGTGATGTCAAAGTTAGTGGGCGATTTAAAGAAAGCGGTCAATGAGAAGCATTAATCAACATCACTGAAATTACAAGCTTCAGAAGGGAAGGATGATGCTGGAGCCCTGGGCAGTTTGGGCAATGCTTCCGATATGCCATGGAACAGAGGGGCTAGCACACCGCTGAGGTGGTGGGCAAGATCTACCGCTGTCAACCATAATGGCCAAGGGCATCTTCATGGATGGCGACCCTGGTCCCTCCTGTCCTGTCCCTCTGGCTTCATGTGGGGAGTGCTCAGCTCCTGACTGGGAGCAAAGAAAGAAGAGCTCTGAGAAAAGGAAGGGACACAACAAATCAGTTATCCGGTCACTAAACCTGGCAATTTACCCACTCTCACAATCTTCACACACCAGGATATGGGACAGGGGTTCAGGAAGCTCGGAACCCCCAAGGGGTCCAGAAGGGGTCTCAATGGCCATGAATCGGCCCCCAAACCCATTCCTGTGGCTCAAGCTATGGTTCAGGCAGAAACCCCAATTGTCAGCTCTGTATTGAAGACAAGTGACCTACTTGTGTGCGACCAACAGTCTCCAGTTTCAATCACTACTACGTGTCAAATCCAAAAACAAACAACATTTGTACCAAGTACCCAGACTAGGAGTCTTCACACTTTGCCAGCAAACTAGGCATCTCAAGAGGCCCAGCTCTTCCAGCCTTTCAAACTCGACCACAACATAAAATCTACAGGAATCTGTTTTCACCAACTCTGCAGGACTAGAATTGAAGAGCACTGTGGCTTCAATCACAATGTTTGTGGTTCCAGCCAGTGTCCAGTCAGAGGACAATATAGCCCTTTCAACTATTGTTGCTAGCACTAAGGAAGGGGCTACAGTGATGCCTGCCTCTCCTGAGAGGGTTTTGGAAAAGCACCAAGTGACACAGTCAATGGTTTTAAGTGGACACCTTGTTCCCCTTCAAAGAGAGGGGGGAGTTCTTCAATCTCTTATGCTTGGCAGCAGGCCTCACACAATGCCGCAAACGTCGACAAACCCATCAAGCTTACTTTTTTTTATCCAGACTATAACTGTAGAGGTTTGTTTTAACATTTTAAAATTGGGGTAACATCCTCAAGTGCGTGCAATCAACAGGCTCTTTCAGAGAATTGTCATCGTCTAATATTGCTGCAATGGAATTCATCGCTCTGGCCTGGGCCAGACAAGTGAATCATGGAAGGTGACCAGGAGGTCGGCGGATTTAGCTCAGAATGTTTTTGACTGGTCTGAGATCTTTAAGCAGTGGGATTATTTTATCTCTCTTTAGGGACCCTGGATACCTGGAGAACACTGCCTTGCTGCCCTGCTGGTGACTCTCTGACCCAGGATCCCATTGCTGTGAGGGAGGCGGAGCCAAGATCTTGAGCGCTTCATAGCGCATCGTGCCACCCCGCAACGCAGGAGTATTCTGCCTTGCTTCCCTGCTGTGGACTCTCTGTCCCAGGTTCCTATTGCTGTGAGGGGGGCGGAGCCAAGATCGCGAGCGCTTCATAGCGCATCGCACCACCCCGAAACGCGGGAGAACACTGCCTTGCTGCCCTGCTGGGGACTCTCTGTCTCAGGATCCTTTTGCTGTGAGGGGGCGAAGCCAAGATTGCGAGCGCTTCATAGCCCGTCCGCCCCCTTCTGAGACCGACTGAGGCTGGGCAACCCCTCTTGGCCCTGAGGTAGGAATTGTTGAAACACGTTGTTGTTTGGTACTGTTAATCCTGTGTTGCAGACAATTTCACAGCGTAAGACTGGGGAAGCCTAAGGCAAAAGGAAGTCCAACAGTGGGCACAGTGCAAACTAAAATCCCAAAGCTTCACCAAATGCCATATACCTTTTCTAATTGTGTAACTAATAAAATAGACACTCTGATTGAAGAGGTAGAATCCTTATTGAAGAAAAAGGAGAAGAATCCATGGCAAGGGTTGAAAAGTGGCTCCCTTCCCCCTTCCTGATGGCTAGATTTCCTAGTAAAGGAAATACTTCCTCAAATGGAGATACCTTGATGGTACCGGCAGCTCAGGTTGAAGGCCCAAATGTAAAGGCCTTGGGAACTAGTTCATCACATTTAATTACAGAGAATGCCTTGTCAGGCAGCGTGATTGTCCACAATATCCCCTGTACAAATCGTTTCTTGCCGCTGGAAATACAGGACCAAATCAACAAACAAGGAAGTCCCATCCCAAGTCCACGACCCTTATGTCAATATTTCATTGCAGCCCTTCCCCAGGAGGACGTGGTCTCTCTCATTACTGGCCTAAAAGAAGAAGTGAGGGAGCTGAGGTCAATAAGGGTGGAAGTATCAAACACTTTTCGTTCCATCAGATTGACGAGGGATATTGTATCTATTCATAAGGAAGAGCCCACTACTACCACCCTCACCTCCGCAAAACAAGGCATTGCGAGGAATGAAAGTTGTTCTAGTCCTTCTGTCAGGTCGGTTCATGGTGGTAGAGGATTGCAGGTTAGACTCACCGGTCCATCTGGCGGTAAGGGTCATTCTTGTGTCTCACCTGCTCCTCGACCTAATGCAAAACTGGCGTGGAACTCTACTACTGTGCAAACTTCTTTTAAACCTTCCAGTAGTGGCTATCCAATCTATATGTGCAAGGTACCTTTATTACCTCCCAATTTACGTGAAGATAGATCATCATTAATAAATAAAGCCATTCACTGGACACACCAGACAATGTGGTTCCATTATCCATTCAGATATAATATCGGCTGAATGTTTCACTGAGAAGGCAGGCCACTGGGATATTATAAAGCTAATGCTATCTAGTCCTTTGTTGGTAAAGGACTTGCTATCCATGGAGGCTCGAAATCCCTTGCGAAATGGGTCAAATATTTGTCTTAAAAGATGTTGGCCTGTTAATAGTCCCTTACCGAAGAGAATTTCCACTACCTTGAATATTAGATCCCATAATGAGGGAACTGGGGCATTAGTTCCTCCTGAAGTGACGCCCCTTATGGCCCACAAGAAGGAGCATGTC
Organism: Pleurodeles waltl; assembly: GCF_031143425.1. NCBI lineage: Eukaryota > Metazoa > Chordata > Amphibia > Caudata > Salamandridae > Pleurodeles > Pleurodeles waltl. Next base: position 518,435,473 of record NC_090449.1, read on the forward strand.
TGTTCGACCGAGAGGACCAATTTACGGGAAACAGAACAAACAGACGTTGCTTCAGACATTGATTGACTGTTTTTTTCTCCAGCCTTCTGGGATAATACTGTACTCCCCTTTGCAGTTAATTTGCAGCCAGCCGGTGATCTAGATTCAGAACTATCGTCTCCTAGGAACCTGGCTTCAGTGCAGAATGTAAATATGGCAAAATCAAAACCCATGGAGAGACCCGTAAGAACGAGTACCCTGGAGTTCCCCCAAAAGGTCTCCAGGGGTTTTGAGACTTCAGCTTGGGAGTTTATAACATGGAATCTGGCCAGAATTCGTAATAAATTAGATGATGTTGATTGGGGGGGAGTACATTGATAAATTCCATATCTGTCTGTTTCAGGAAACCTGGGCCACCTCAAATGTTTATAGACAGGGGTATGGCTCCTTTTGCAAGGAAGCTAGTCCGTCTCCTGCTGGGAGATCAGCATGGATAAGAATTTCCAAGGTGGGCAAAATTAAGGAAATTTATGTGGATTCAGCTGATATATTGGCCCTATTAATACAGTCAAGGCAAGGTGTACTGCTATTGTGTGTCAATGTTTACAACAGATCAGGCCGTCCAAACCAAACGTCTAAAACCATCCAGATGTTGAAGGCCCTTGTGTTGGATTTTCTTTCTTCACATTTTATTATTGTAGCTAGTGATTTTAATGTGTCCCTTGAGCCAAATCCTGCTTTCTCTGAGATTACACATCTAGAAGATTTAATATGGAATATTCCACCCTTTTGTCTCAGAAAAAAACAGCCTAAATCCAGCATCAGGGCTCTTCAGGTCATAGATTTTATGATAACTCACGGTCTTTGCCCAGGAAATGGGTGTTTTCCTTCAGACATTCCTGCAAAACACTTGATTTTTAGAGGGTCTTATAGTAGTATACTTGACCTTGTACTTATCGATGTGAGGATATGGCATACCATTAAAGATATTAGGGTGGGTAACCAATATAACAGTGATCATGCTCCAATTTTGGTAACATATGATGGGCAGTTTTTTTCCAAAACAGACGTACAACAAAATTATGAAGTCACCTCATTTTTAGAGGTGTGTTCTAACAAGCGTGCCTTGAAATGGGATTCCTTTAGAAATTCTAATTAATTGTGGGCAAACATTTGTGTCCTAGTATCAACCCATCAACTATCTGACGGTTCTTGTTCATATACCCCAAATGAGGTTATGGCCTTGCATGTAGGCCTTTTTTTTCCTTGAAAGAGTTCTTTTTTAGAACCTCTAGGGAGATTAAACATTCGGGAGCAGGATCACACCATAGGTGGTTTGGTAAAGCATGTAGAGAGGCTAAGAGTAGTCTTTTAAAAGCAATAAAATCAAACGACAGATCTATGATGACCTTTGCAAGGCGTGAGGATGCATCTGTATTGAAGGCCAGCAAAAACCATTGGGAAGAGACATCATGGCAGGAACTATTATTAGCAGCTAAGGATAGAAACTCAAAACGTTTTTGGTCTTTGGTGGCCAAAAATGGCCGAAATGAGAATTTTAGACCTGACTGCCATATTCCCTCTGAAAACTGGATTGGCCACTTTACTGAGCTGTATAGTTATGAGCCTGTTTTTCCCATTGCTAATGATAGTGAACCAACATCTGTTTTTTTCCTCTGCAGTCAGTCTTACACCCTTTACTCTCAAGGTAACCGATGTAGCCATTAAAGCCCAAACATCAGGAAAGGCACCTGGGTTGGATGGTATACCCACCGATCTGTTTAAATCTAATCTTGATTATTGGGGTCCCTATCTTAATAGGTTGTCAAACACCGCTTTGGCAAGTGGCATTTATCGCCGGTCCTGGATGGGAGCAATTATTGTTCCCATTCATAAAAAAGTGGATAGGGGTGTCCTGGGAAATTACAGATCAATCAGTCTTTTGGATAACCTCCCATAAATATTTTGTCACCAGGTCTTGAGTAGGCTTAAGGAATGGATATAAGAAAGTCAAGCTCTCAGCCACATCCAGGCAGGCTTTAGGCAGAGAATAAGCACAGTTGACCAGGTCTTTCACTTCCTTACGATTAAATGGAAGACAGTGGACCTAGACGCAGGGAAACTCTCTTTGTTGCTTTTTCAGATCTCAAGTCTGCTTTTGATTTGGTCCCCCGTTGTAAACTGTGGGAGGTCATGGACAGAGCTGGAGTTCCGGGACCCCTACTAAATCTAATTAAAGACTTGTATTCTGAGAGTCATGCCAGAATTCGATGGGGAACAAAAGGGGAATTGATGAGAGAGATCCCAATGCGTAGAGGGGTGAGACAGGGTTGTGTGTGAGCCCCCACACTCTTCCTATTGTTTATTAATGCTCACATTCCTTACTTATTGGACTGCGTTGATGACGCACCCAAAATAAGAGGGGGGAAGACCCTGTGTTTATTGTTTGCTGATGATACTTTGTTATTATTGCAAACTGCTTTTTTACTTGCTAACTTACTTGAGAAGTTTGTGGGCTTTTGTGAGGACCATGGTTTGAAAATCAATACTTCCAAAACCAAACACCTGGTTTTTGGTGACACAAAACATAAAGCAGGGAAACACATATTTTTGGATGGGGAAGCTTTAGAAAGAGTGTCTGATTTTGACTATTTGGGAATCAGATTGGAGGACTCACCCAAATGGCATGCTCATTTATTGAAGTCCTTTATGAGTCTGAAACAAAGGTCTGGGGGTATTTTGAGATTTGCCGCTAGATCTTCTTGATTTTCCATCACTCCTGCTATAGAAATATATAAAGCCCAAGCTAATGGAGGGGGGTTGTATATGGTGCAGAGCTATGGGGACATAACAACTTGAAGGATCTAGAGAGAGCTGACATTTTTTTCATAAAAGCCTTATTAAAAATACTTGCAAGTTCCCCCACACTGCCTATTTGGATGGATTTAAATCTATACTCCATCTCGCATATAGCTGCCCTATGGCCACTATTGTATTGGATCAGGATCTGGTCTATGGACATTTTTAGCCCATATAGAACATGGCTGAGTGCCTTGTTTAGTACGTATGCAACTAAAAAAATCATGTGGTGCAATTATGTTGAAAATACTTTTACTAAACTTGGGTTGGGTGTTTACTGGTCAGACCCTTCTCATCTCCCGAAAAATGCAATGCAGGTTGTAAAGGACGCGTATTGGCTAAACTTACAAGTAGAAACGTTAGCAGAGGTGCCTTTGTTTAGTATGATAGACAGCTTTATATCAGTAAAATGTCACTATGAATTCGAGCATTACATGGATTTGATTTTATCTCCTCTAGCATGTGCATTTTATATCCGATTTAGATTAGGATCTCTACCACTACGCACCTTCACTTGCAGATAGACCCAACATGAAAGTCACTCAGACTTATGTCCAATGGGATGTGGAATTGCTGAATGCACTGCCCATGATTTATTTCATTGCCCCGCCCTTTTCCAAGCAGAGGGCCCGGTGGATTATACCACTTTGCAGATCCATGAGTTTTAGGAACCGGCCTTTAGCCCTTAGGATTTGTAAAACAAACCCTTATGGGACTGTGGTATGCTCACTGGAAAACTTTTTAGAGGCAATTTGGCCTTTTAGAGCAAAATCTTTGGGGGGTAATTTATAATGCATTGTATTAAAGTTGATTTGAGTGTGGATTCGCAGCCCAATAGTTTTGCATTTTCTAGATAATTTATGAACTTCTAGTATTAAATTGAGAATAGAACTTTTGTTTCTTTCGTGAGGTTACATTTTTAATATTTGCTTATAATATCATACGTATTTATATTATACTGCATTTTTATCTTTGTATTTGTATTTCTGCTTTAGATGGCGTTTATGGCATATAGGGGGTCATTACGAGCCCGGCAGTCGGTGGTAGAGTGGAGGTATTACCGCCAACAGGCTGGCAGTACCTACCTCCACTATTATGACATTGGCGGTTTGGCCAAAGCCACGGTGATAAGGATCGCCAGGCTGGAGACTTCAGTCTCCAGCCCGGTGCCCGTCACTAGGCCACCCATGGCATTATGACACTGCCCACCGCCATGGTTTCAGTAGTTTCTGTACCGCCACTGAAACCATAGCAGTAGGCACTATCAGTGCCAGGGAATTACTTCCCTGGTACTGATAGAGGTCTCCTCCTCCCAAAGTCCTCCCCTACCCTCCCCCTCCCTTTCCCAACCCCCCACATACACACTCCTACACACACGCATACACACATTCACCCATGCATTCATACATTCATACACACTCACAGCAACACTCACAAACATACATCCAGGCACACACGCAATCTGAAGAAACAACATGTATGTACACTCACACCCACTCACGCACACACGCATTACATACGCATGCATGCATTCACACACAGTCACACACACACCCACACATGCACACACCACCCCCCACCCCTCTTTCCTGTTGGAGAACCCGACTTACCTGCTTGCAGGGGGGTCCTCCGGCCGGAGACAGGATGCGGCCCTGCTGCCAGCAGCAGTGTCCGCCAGCAAACACCACCAGGCCATATCATGGAACATGATACAGTAGGTGGCGTTTTGCTGGCGTGGCCCTGCTGCTGGCAGCAGTGCCACCTTACCGCCATCTGCCGCCATGACCGTAGACAGAATTCCGCCAGCCTTCTGGCGGAGTTCCGTCTACAGTCCTAATGGCATGGATAGTTAGTAGCCACAGCGACAGTCTTTTGGAGGCCGTTGCCGTGGAGGTAGGTGGGATTTACCGGCTAGGTCATAATGATGACCATAGTGTTAAATGGCCGTTTGAAATTATTAGCCAGAGGATTTTATTCTTGTTTCCTTTCTTTTTATTATATTTAAAATGTGCTTTTATGGTATTTATTTTACCGAAATAAAGCTAAACTTGATACCCGCATGTCCCTGAAAATAGATGGAAGTAGTCTCCTGCTCCAAAGCGTAACAAATCTGTGTTTTCAGTTTTAAGAAATGCCCAAAGAGGCTAACCAGCGAGCATCACGAGGGGCGCATGTCCAGTACTGATGCAGTGGCAAACTTGGATTGGCTGCTAAGGGCATTAATTCAACTAGATTACTAAAATGACAAAAAGCACACCAAGTAGCCTCTTCAGCACGGTCTGGTCCTGGAATATCAATGGGTTGGTAAACAATCTAAGAGACCCAGATATTCTTTGATATCTTCGACCATTCAATATTATCCTTCTACAAGAGACTTTGCCCCAGGAGGCCCTGCACTTGGAGGGTTACACAACCCATTTTATCCCCGCAACTAAAACTCAAAGACATGGGCACAATATGGATGGTCTTATTACCTATGTCTCCGTCTCTAATCAAATCAAATCACATGGGAAACTGAGTGCTGAGCCTGGTCATCAAGTAGTTGAGTTATCGCTGAGATCTAATAAAGGATGTCAAAGGAATATTACTCTGGTTAACATCTACATAATTTCAAACACCGCAGCTAGGACTATATCAAAAAAGCTGATTGATACCATAATAGATCTGATGTTGGAAGGCTCTGGCAGTGACCTTGTGATTTCTGGCAATTTTAACATGTGGTTGATGAGCACGTTTCCAGAGAGTGAGGTTACAGAAGCCCAAGATAGCCTGTGGATGACCCAGACTCAAGTGCACCTGGGGTGGCACAAATCGGATAAGAAAGGGTGGATTTTGCAGAGTAACTTGAATATTTAGGTCTTAAAGTATTAAATCGCCACTTTGCACTGGACAAGTTGCCAGATCTTTCATTCCTAATGGAAATGAGGGCCTCCTTAATTGATTACACCTTTGCAAGCCTTCCTCTTTTGTATAACGTAACTGCTTTTGGCTTTGGCGACAGACTGGACAGTGATCATCACTCTCAGGAGATTATCATGGACATTAGTGTGGCTCATTTTGAACGTACAATTGACCCAGAGCTTAATGAGAACACAACTGATTTAAAGTGCATTAGGTGCACTACGATATCTCTCGTATCGCTGGCAGCAATGGCAAAATCTCTCTCTTCCACCTCTTGTTCACCCACCGGCAATCTCCTGTCGCAATCAGTAATATAAACTAAAGGTTTTATAACACATAGGTGGTCATTACAACCCTGGCGGACAGTGTTAAAGCGGCGGTAAGACCGCCAACAGGCCGGTGGTAAAAAAATGGGAATTATGACCGTGACGGAAACTGCCAAAAAAGACAGCCACTTTAACACTCCGACCACCACGGCGGTACGAACAAACAGCGCGGCGGTCACCGCCAACAGACAGTCGGGAGACAAAGTACCACCCACAGCATCACAACCTACCAATCCGCCACCTTTTCCGGGGCGGATTCACAGCGGATAAAAACATGGCGGAAACAGCCATTTCAAAGGGAAAACGCTCACCTCTACACACTCCACAAGGAAGGAGGGCACCATGGAGCCGGAACTCCATATTCTACCTGCAATAGTCTTCCTGCTCCTATACGACGATCATCAACCCCAGCGGCGAAGACAACAGTGAGTACTGCACCTACGACATAGGGGAGGGGGAGGCAAAAGACAGGGACACACACACGCAACACCCTCACCCACTACAACACGCACACCAATTCATATCCAAACATTACAGTAACAACCCCCCCGAAAGAATGCAAAGACCAAAGGACATGAGTGGAACCATTGTAATATATCAAAATTCAGTAACCAAATATCTACATATATATATACACATTCAACAAAATATACACCACGATTAGTAGTGCAGGTAATGCACAAGTCATAGTCCGTGGACCACTGGGCCCAAAATGCATGGGCGAGGCCCACAACAGATACCTGATCAAAACGGAGAGAACACTGCTGGGGCATCAGATAGAAATACAACAGGCACCTCAGGGGGAAGGGAAGGGAGGGCACCTCAGCCGGATCAGTGCACCACGCCAGATCTACGACGGGGCTCCATGCTCATTGATGTATCCTGGGGAGTGCAAAGCCACAGTCTCTCATGTCTCTACAGTGGGTGGGTTGCCCACTGTTCAATCCTGGGGAGTGCAAAGCCACAGTCTCTCAAGTCTCTACAGTGGGTGGTTTGCCCACTGTTCAATTCTGGGGAGTGCAAAGCCACGGTCTCTCAAGTCTCTATAGTGGTGGTTTGCCCACTGTTCAATCCTGGGGAGTGCAAAGCCACAATCTCTCAAGTCTCTACAGTGGGTGGTTTGCCCACTGTTCAATCCTGGGAAGTGCAAAGCCACAGTCTCTCAAGTCTCTACAGTGGGTGGGTTGCCCACTGTTCAATACTGGGGAGTGCAAAGCCACAGTCTCTCAAGTCTCTACAGTGGGTGGGTTGCCCACGTTTCAATCCTGGGGAGTGCAAAGCCACAGTCTCTCAAGTGGATGCTGTTCTCCACTGGTTCTGGAGGGGGACTGGTGCCCAGAGTGCTTCATCCTGTGCAGGACAGATGGAGTGGATGCATGTCTCCACTGGTTCTGGAGGGGGACTGGTGCCCAGAGTGCTTCATCCTGTGCAGGACAGACGGAGTGGATGCATGTCTCCTCTGGTTCTGGAGGGGGACTGGTGCCGAGTGCATCACTCACCCCGTGATGGTCCCAGTAGCGTCAATGCCCCTGCCGCTCATGGGCTAGCGGTGCTTGAGTTGGAGGTGCTTGCCCTGTTCAGCAGTGCTTGCCATGGCGGTCTTTGCCCTGTTCAGTGGTGCTTGAGTTTGCAGTTTCTGACCTGTTCAGCGGTGCTTGCCATGGCGGTCTTTGCCCTGTTCAGCGGTGCTTGAGTTTGCAGTTTCTGACCTGTTCAGCGGTGCTTGCCCTGTTCAGCAGTGCTTGCCATGGCAGTCTTTGCCCTGTTCAGCGGTGCTTGAGTGTGCAGTTTCTGACCTGTTCAGCAGTGCTTGCCCTGTTCAGCGGTGCTTGCCATGGCGGTCTTTGCCCTGTTCAGCGGTGCTTGAGTTTGCAGTTTCTGACCTGTTCAGCGGTGCTTGCCATGGCGGTCCTTCATTGCCCATCTGGGCTGGGGCTGGCGGTCCTTCATTGGGCAGCTGGGCTGTGGCTGGCGGTGGCCTCCTGGCCACTGACGATTGTGCTGCCCTCCTGGGCACTGACTCTGGCGGTGGCCTCCTGGCCAATGACGATTGCGCTGCCCTCCTGGGCACTGACTCTGGCAGTGGCCTCCTGGCCAGTGACGATTGGGCTGCCCTCCTGGGCACTGACTCTGGTGGTGGCCTCCTGGCCAGTGACGATTGGGCTGGCGGTGGCCTCCTGGGCAGTGGGGATGATGGCTGTCTTCTCCGCCGTGCTGCTCCTCCCAGACTTTGACGATTTCTTCTGCCCCTTCCCCACCTTGGGAGGAGTCACAGCTGAGTGAACACTCCCCCCGGGACCCTTGTGAGCGGCTTTGCTGGCTGGAGTCTTCCCCCTCTCCCGCCGGGCACTGTCCAACTTCAGGTGCTTCACGGGGGGCTGGCTGTGCTGTGGCTCCGTGTCACACTGGCTGCCCTGGTGCCCGGTGCACTCCACATACCTCTAACAACAGGCACCACTGGTCCCGGAGATTTTTTGGCTGAGGTGCTAGTAGGGGCCCTATGAATTGGAGGGGAGGTGGGGGTGGGAAAGAGGTCAAGCTTGGTCAGGAACAGTTTCTTAGGTACACTGGGATGGGTAGCTGGAGGGGGTCTGGGAGTGGAGGAAGAGGAGGTGGTTGTAGGAGGTGTAACTTTTGTGGCTTTGGGTGCAGGTGCATGCGCTGGAGGCTGTCGTGAGGTGGATGTATGTTGGGTGGGTGTGTGCCTGCGTTTGTGTACTTTGGGAGGGGACGTCACAGACACACTGGGAGAGGACACAGGGGACGTGTGAATGGTAGTGGGGGTGCTGACTGCACGTGAGCGGGGTGTGGTGGTGGGTGTGCTGGTGCGGGACCTAGTGGCTGTAGAGGTAGTGTATGCAGGTGTGAGTGTAGACAAGACTGGGAGGGAGGAGGGAGACGATGAGGAGGGGGACACAGTGGAGGCAGTGGATGTCGGTGTGTCTGTATGTGTGTGATGCTTGTGTGAGTGCCTGTGGGATGTGTGGTGCTTATGTTTGCCTGAGCTTCCCTTGTATGGTGAGGTGTGTGCATGCTGGTCTGATGGTGTGCTTGGGATAGGCTGGGGTACAGGGGATTGGGTCTGGGTGGAGGAAGTTGGATGGGGGAGTCTAGAGACAGTGACAATGGCTGCCATTAGTGCTGAGGCCAGATTTTGCAGGGTTCGATGAAAGGCAGCCTGACCAAAATGAATGCCCTCCAGGAATGCATTTGTGTGTTGTAATTCCCTTTCTACACCCTGGATGGCATTCAAAATGGTAGACTGCCCAACAGTGAGGGACCTGAGGAGGTCAATGGCCTCCTCACTGAGGGCAGCAGAGGTGACAGGGGCAGGGGCTGAGGTGCCTGGGGCGAAGGTGATGCCCACCCTCCTGGGTGAGCGGGCACGGGGCGAAGGCTGAGGGGCTGCTGGGAGGGCGGTGCAGGTAGGGGGGGTGGCGGCTGTACCTGTAGAAGAGGGGGGCACAGATTTTGCCGCCACCACAAGGGAGCTCCCATCGGAGGACGAGTCCGTGTTGCTCATAGCAGATCCTGTGACCGCCGTGAAGCTCCCCTCGCCCTCCGTCCCACTGGTGGTGTGGCCCTCCATGGCCATGTGGGATGCAGCTACCTCGTGCTCCGGTGCCACTGTACCTCCGCCTGATGATGCTGATGCACACAAGAACAGGGAGACCACAAGAAGGGGGGTGGGGCGACAGAAGAAAAACAGGTTGGGTGCATGGCTTACTGCTACCGTTGGCGGACAATACAGACACAGCAGCCCCCTTCACTACGCCGCGCTGTTGGGCTCTACAGATGCAGTTCCTGGGATATGGCCTACATGGCTATGGTCGACATCTGCACACATAGATGACACAGGGGCATGTATACCTGTACTTGCCACTCTACAGAGGTGGGGTGGAGTGCCATATGGCCTGCATTACAGAGGGGCCTAGCCTACGGAACTCGCCCTGGCCTAGGGGAACCCACAGCCCTCCTCCCCCACCCAGACACCTTCACTGCGCACAAAGTCCGCTGAATGATGTTGTACTCACCCCCTTGTGTATGGTGTGATGCCCTCAAGCGCCCATCCAACTCAGGGTAGGCCACCGCCAGGATCCGGAACATCAGGGGGGTCATGGTGCGACGGGCACCCCTCCCACGTTGGGAGGCCATCCCCAGCTGAGCCTCCGCCGTCTTCTTGCTCCAGCGGCGAATGTCCTCCCATCTTTTACGGCAATGGGTGCTCCGTCTGTGGTGGACCCCCAGGGTCTGGACGTCCTTGGCGATGGCACGCCAAATATCCTTCTTCTGGTGGGCGCTGACCTAAATGAAATGTACAGGGGAAGAAGAGAAGTCATTAGCAACTGCACCGTCGAAGTGAGTGGCCCACATCCCTACCCTTGCATGTGGCACATGCATTCACAGTTCTTCATGCACGCAGAACTGTGGCCCCTTCCTTCTTACAACCAGCCCTCTCCACTCAGGCGTAGCCCATACTACGTGCTCCCTGTGTACTTACCTGCTGGTCTGGAGGAACGTAGAGTAGCGTGTACTGGGGGAGGACCCCGTCCACGAGCTTCTCTAACTCCTCTGCAGTGAAGGCAGGGGCACTTTCCCCAGACGCACGAGCCATTGTCTCTTCCAGACCGAGGTCACATCAGCACTTGCAGTGTAGGTCCTCTCCTGTCGAAGATCAGGTATCGAGTGATTGAACAGATAGAAAATGGCGGTCACATCCGCGGCGGTGACGTCCGCGGCGGTGCGTAACATCACCGCCGGCACACTTCGTCATTGGCTCCTGGGACCCATAGGGACCAATGTTGACCAATGCAGCATTGCGCTGCGGTTTTCGACCGCCTACCGTGACGGTGTACAATGCCAGCGCTGTTACCTCACATCCCATTGTCCCAGTTTAGAGGTCAGGCAGCTGCCATTTCAGGGGCCCACATGGGTTCATTTTTAAGTGCGTCACACATACCTAGGCCTAGACTCAACACACATACAGGCAACTTTTTGGATTATGATTCGTGTTCTGTGTCGACTGTGGGTACATACCTCTGAGTTGTTTGACTCTGTGGTCACTGTTGTCCTTCTTAGGCACCATCCGCTGAGACATGTGAGGAGATGGCGGAATCCTCCGGTGTACCGACCGCTGGTGGACCTGTTGACAATGAAGGAGCGACATTTAATCATCACCTACAGGTTTGACCGTGCCACAATCCAGGAACTGTGTGCCCAGTTGGAGCCTGACCTGATGTCAGCAATCCGCCATCCCACAGGAATCCCCCCTCAAGTGCAGGTGCTATCAGTGCTCCATTTCCTAGCAAGTGGGTCATTTCAAACAACAGTGGCCATGGCATCAGGAATATCCCAGCCTATGTTTTCCAACGTGTTGTCCAGACTGTTGTCTGCCCTGCTGAAACACATGCGGAGCTACATCGTTTTCCCTCAGGTGGAGGATTTGCCTACAGTTAAAGGTGACTTCTATGCCCTTGGACATATCCCCAACATCATAGGTGCCATTGATGGGACCCATGTAGCTCTGGTCCCCCCCCCACAGGAGTGAACAGGTGTACAGGAACTGGAAGAGTTCTATCCCAGGTAAATGCTATGTTCCCTGGCTCAGCGCATGACGCCTACATCCTGCGGAATAGCAGCATCCCTTATGTGATGGGTCAACTCCAGAGGCACCGGGTGTGGCTATTAGGGGACTCTGGTTACCCCAACCTGTCATGGCTACTGACCCCAGTGAGGAATCCCATGACCAGGGCAGAGGAACGCTACAATGAGGCCCATGGGCGGACTAGGAGGGTGATCGAACGCACCTTCGGCCTCCTGAAGGCCAGGTTCAGGTGCCTCCATATGACAGGTGGTTCCCTATCTACTCACCAAGGAAGGTGTGCCAGCTCATCGTGGCCTGCTGTATGCTTCACAATTTGGCTTTGCGTCGACAGGTGCCTTTTCTGCAAGAGGATGGTCCAGATGACGGTTTTGTGGCAGCTGTGGAGCCTGTGGACAGTGATGAGGAGGAAGCAGAGGAAGAAGACATTGACAACAGGGACTCAGTTATCCAGCAATATTTCCAGTGACACACAGACGAGAATACATTCCTGCCTACTACAAGTACTTTCACACTTCTACCTCTATCCTGTCTGTCTATTTCAACCAGTATATGGTAACTGAGTTGTACATTTCCCTTACGGTTTCACAGGTGTGGTTTCCAACGTGTGTCATCTGCTTAGATTCCTCATGGACTTGAGATGTGTGACATAGCTATGTTGACATTACATTTGAGAACGCATTTTGTCACTGTCATTGCTAATACACATTTTCAAAATCACAGACTGACTCCAGGTTGTTTTGTGCTTCAAGGGTGTTTATTGCAATGCTAAATATTGGAGGGGGGTTGTAAAATGGTGAGGGGTGATGGTGGAGGAATGTCCATGGCAGAGTCCAGTCTATTAGTCTCACAGGTGCATTGCCCATATGGGCATAGGAATTGGAGCTGGTGCAGTTCCAATATGGACAGGGTTACAAGGTGGGACAGTAGGATGACAATCAGGGTGGTCTTATTTCTTGGCGGAGGACTTGGCATCGTGCTCTGTCTTGTTCCTGGTTCTCAGGGACCGCTTGCGGGGTGGTTCTCCATCTACAGCGGTGGGTGCTGGTGTGGTGGTCCTGTGGCGGTGCCTCCTGTCCACCAGCGCCGGCAGAGGTGGTGGGCAGTTCATCGTCCAGGCTAGTGTCAGGGGCCCCTTGGAGGGCCACAGTGTCCCTACTGTTGTTCAGTATCTCCTTCAGCACCCCTACGATGGTGCCCAGGGTGGAGCTGATGGTTCTGAGTTCCTCCCTGAACCCCAAATACTGTTCCTCTTGCATGCGCTGGGTCTCCTGAAACTTGGCCAGGACCGTTGCCATTGTCTCCTGGGAGTGGTGGTATGCTCCAATGATGGAGGAGAGGGCCTTTTGGAGAGTGGGTTCCCTAGGCCTGTCCGCCCCCTGTCGCACGGCAGCCCTCCCAGTTTCCCTGTGTTCCTGTGCCTCCGTCCCCTGGACCGTGTGCCCTCTGCCACTGCCCCAGGTCCCTGTTGTTGTTGGGGTGGTGGGTATCCTGGGTTCCCTGTAGTGGTGGACACACAGCTGATTGACGTGTCCTGGGGACGGAGGTATGGGCCCGCTGGGTGGGTGCTGTGCTGGTGTTACCAGAGGGTGGAAGGTCTGTGGTGGGCTGTGCCTGTGTGAGGGGAACCGACTGTCCCGAGGCCCACGATGGTCCGGGCTGGTCATCTAGATCCAGGTGGACAGAGCTGCTGTCATTACTGTGGGCCTCTTCTCTGGGTGGGGTGGAGATGTCTGGACCCTCCTGTCTGGTGACGTTGGGTAGTGGTCCTGCAGGGGTGGAAAGGCATGATTATTGCCTCTGTGTGTTTCATGGTGTGCAATGGGTGGGTGACCGTGTACCCCAGTGCTAGCATTCCTGTGTTTGTGGGCTTGTGTGATGATGGTTGATTGGGGTGTTATGGGTATGTGCAGTGGGCATGCTTTAGTGATGGGTGTCCATGCTTTGGTTTTGCATGCAGGGCTTGGTGTTGGGATGTGTGGTTTGTGATATTGGTACATTTGTGAGGAGTTGGAGTGATAGGGGTGGGGGCGAGGGTCTGTGATAGCATGCAGGTTGGGTGGGGGATATTATAGTTAAGATTTGACTTACCAGAGTCCATTCCTCCACCAACTCCTGCGAGGCACTCAGGATGCAGAATCGCCAAGACCTGCTCCTCCCATGTTGTTAGTTGTGGGGGAGGAGGTGGGGGTCCGCCGCCAGTCCGCTGTACCGCGATGTTGTGTCTTGAGACCACGGAACGCACCTTCCCCCGTAGGTCGTTCCACCTCTTCCTGATGTCATCCCAATTTCTTGGGTGCTGTCCCACTGCATTGACCCTGTCGACTTTTCTTTGCCATAGCTCCATCTTCCTAGCTATGGAGGTGTGCTGCACCTGTGAGCCAAATAGCTGTGGCTCTACCCGTACGATTTCCTCCACCATGACCCTGAGCTCCTCCTCAGAGAACCTGGGGTGTCTTTGCCGTGCCATGGGGTGGTGTAGGTGATGTGTGGGGTGGTGTATGTGGTGATAAGTGTGGTGATATGTTGTGGTGTGTGGTGTTTTGTGCGTGGAAGTTGTGTGGGTGATGGTGTTGAGTGTCTGTGGCTGCTAGTTTGTGGATGGTGGTGTCTCTCTCTGTGCTTCGTTCTCAATTGTGGTCGTAGGGGTTTGTGGGTGATGTGGGTGTGTGTTTTATCTAGTATTGAGTGTGTGGGAGTGGTGTGTGTATGTGTCTCAGGTGTGTGTCTTTCGAATTGTCCAATGTGGTGGTGTTTTGGAGATGAGTGTGTATTTTGAGCGTGGTGGTGTTTACCGCCAATGGAATACCGCGTTGAAAGACCGCCACGTGGATTCGTGGGTCATGATAGCATGGGCGTATTTCTGTTGGCGTGACGGTGTCGGTTTTGTTTTCGCCAGTTTATCACTGACCTTTGGTGTGGCGGACTTGTGTGGGTGTCTGAATTTTGTCGGATTTCGGGATGTGGGTCTTAATAGCTGTGGCGGATTTCCACGGCCACAGCAGTGTGTTGGCGGTCTTCTGCACGGCGGTAAGCGGATTTTACCGCCAATGTTGTAATGACCCCTATAATGCCAAGCAGGGCCAATCAAGGCCAAAACAGAACCCAATCAGTTCCTCTTTCTCTGTACACATGACAAGCAACTATAAGATCAGAAAAGCTAAAAAAAAAGGGTAAATTTGCTATGTAGAGCCTTAAAAAAGTCACCTATGGACCCAAGAACCCTTTATCAATTGAGGCAGGACAGACGAAATCTAAAAGCTGAGAAAAAGATCTCTTGAGTGGAAAGCTGAAACTCTTTTTGGGCCAAATTACTGTATGATAGCAAATCAAACAACTCAGCAAAGATTTGGCAGACAATTAATGGCTTTGGCACAGTGTCCAGAAAAGAAAAACCCTGCAGCAACGGGGACAGTGGAGGGGCCACAAATCCATTAACATCAAAGCACAATCATGAAATCCAAGCAGACATATGGTGTTCAATTACTCCCAGCCTAGTTCAGGACTAAATAGCAAAAGGGCGCAATCTATAAAGAGGATCCCACTTTTTGGTCCAGTCATCTTGCATCGCTGTTTACTACTATTCTTGTGACAAACTGCATCCTACCCTCTGGGTGTGCCTCGATTTTAGTTCCAATTTACAAGATAAAGGAGCCCCGGGGAACCGCGGGAACTATCGTTTGGTAGCACTTATTGGTAATGAAGCAAAATACTTTGTGAGAGTTCTGCTGGAGGAGCTAAAGTTGTGGGCTGAGGAAAACAATATCATTCCCCTCATTCAAATGGGGTTTAGGAATCAAACATAAACCCCATATTTTTTTTAAAGGATTATTTAGGTATTCACCTGCACCACCTGCTGCCATACGTGTCTCATTTGCCAAAAGTGAACACCAGCAATATTTTTTGAAGGATTATTATTCTATTTTCTTCTGCACCACCTGCCTCTCATAGGTGTTTCATAGGTACACACCAGTAAGCTATTGCCCCAGGCATTTCATATGCCTTAAAGGCACTTAAAGAAACATTTTCAATGTTTGAAATATTATGTTTATGCATGGTTTGGAATAGATACGCTATTGTCAATTACTTGTGATGACCTCACTAACTTATATTGTCTGTAGATTCAAACTGCAAATCTCACTTTTCACTGATTTGTTTCTTGTTTTGCTTTCAGGTGCACAAGAAGAGACATCACACACAGTACTGCTAAACAGAAGCCCGCCTTTTGGTGACACTACCTGAGTCCTCCTTTGGTTCTGCTTGTGCAGCTAAGTGGCAACTGGCAGAGCTAAGAACTTGAAGACAGCCCCAAAGAAGGGTATTCCTGCCAAGAAAATGGACAGTAAGGGAGAGAAGAAGAAGGATATTGCCACCACTGGCATGCCACCCTCTACCATTTAAAAATGTGGCATATATGCCACATCCTCCTCTGGGTAGCAGAATGCTGGGAGCAGCACTCCTGCATCAACAGCACCAGCCCAACCGAAGCCTAAGTCTCTCAGTGATGCAGTCACTGCTGTCATGGCGAGGAGCAGTGAATCTGAACTACGTTTTTCTCAGCTGCAAGGTACGTAATTGTCACAGAAAACTGAGGGAAATGGACAAAAGGAGCCGCAGCCAGCAACATTTCTTCCTGAAGTAGTAGCAGAACAAGAGGTTGAGCTTCCTGCTGGGCAAGATATTGCTCTTTAACCAGTGGCTCCATGATCTCCAGCAAAAAAAACAAATGGTACTCCATCATCGTTTCCAAGTCTACCTTCTGATAATATGGACATAGATTGGACCCCAATTGATTCCCAGACCCTACATGAGAGACAAGGGAAAAGGAAAGTTCCTGAAAGCCTCAGAGTTATAAAACATAATAGTGATGACAAGCCAGTGATTGTCAGTATGGAGGGTGGCTCTGAGGACATTGAGATGACCCGTCCTATTAAAGCTGTTCAGAGGGATGTGTTTTACCACTGCCATCTTGCACATTTTTAAGATCCACACCAAGACCTGCGTTCCCCACTACAACACTCAAAGTATGCCAAACAAATAGGCAAAAGACACACCTACTTACCTCCAGTTCTTCAGGCATTGGCACACTAAAAAAGTTATCCTCCCCAGTTTGGGGCTTCTTTATGATTAGCAAGGAGGAAAATAACAATTGCAATATGCTTCATTTGTCACGCAAGTGTTAGCCAAGGTAAGCCAGGTTTGCACTATTGTACTTGAGGCCAACGCCCCATCTGAAAAAAATAAACATTTGTGATTTCCCCAAGATGCACATTGAGATAACTGCCTCCTGGTGCTCCCTAGATGTTGCCTGTGTCCGTGGCACCATCAAAGTAGGATTTTTGGAGTTTGTGGTGGCCATCTGAATGAAATGGAAGTTTTCAAGCGAGACATATTTTGCCAGAGTTGCTGTTACAGTGCTCCATCATGATGTGCTGCAATTAGTTGGCCAAACTATGCAGCATAGTGCTGTTCACACTTTCCACCTGACGACAGATATATGGACCAGTTGTCAAACAACTGATAACATGTGTGTCACTGCACATTGGATCTCTTTTTTGGGGGATAGGCAACAGATTTCTGAAGGCCTCAGTACTGAAAAAATCTGAAGGGCATTTGGTGGCATTCAACAATAGTGATGTTTGCCATGGATAAGTCCCACACAGCTGTAAACATCTTAAACAACTTTAAGAGCAAGGTGTTTAAACCTAGGATTTCAAAATTGCATTTCTTGCCACAAACAATGGCAGTAAAACAGTCAAAGCCACGCCAGATGATGGATATTTCAGGGTCCTCTGTTTGGCACATTGCATCATCCTGATTGTGAAGCACTTTCTCAAAAAAGAAGACAATACAATCAGCATATTGGCCACCTGCTGAAGAATCTGCACTCATGTCAGTCATTATTTTAAAGACAGGAAACAGTTTAGGATCATTCAGTGTGCTGATAGAGTACCTGTTAAAAACCTCATACTAGAGGGACCAACACTTTGGAGCTCAACCTACTACATGCTGCAATATCTGTTTGAGCAATGGAGATCCATTACCACCTTCCTCCTTTAAAGAGGAAGGGATGCAACTAGGAAAACCATGACAAAAGAGGTGAACAATTGGTGGCTAGTCAACTTCCTGACAGATATACAACTTAATTTGGAAGTTTTCATACCGGAACTTAGCAAGTTGGACAGTATGATGCGCCAAGCAGTCTTGTTGTTGCATCTACTACAAAACCATAAAAAAAGTAGAGCAAAGCTTTGGTGGTGTGAACAAAGAAGTGTTTGAACTGGTTCAGAACTTAATCCTTCACTTGGATGTTGATCCAAAACTGCAAAGAGTGATTGTGTCCTCCAAGGAGTACTAATGTGCTGCAATACTTGATCCACAGTACAAAAAAATACTGCCCTCTTTCATTCTTTTTCAGAATGTTTCACTTTACAAAACTTGTATTGTCAATGAAGTGAGAGAACTGGAAGAAGAATGGCTCGAAGTTAGAGGCCAGGGGAGAAGTACTGGTCTGCAGCCTTCAACCTTCCAGAGAAGACAGTGTTATTGTCTCACAGCCTACACTATCATCACCAGCAACACTAGCAACAGATGGAACTGACTAAACCTCTACAATGGCTTGCTTTCAAGTGGCTGGACTTACAAAAGTGCAGAGGTTAAGGCAACAGAGGTCTGGCAATTAGCAGCATGAATTACCAATCGCAGGATGGTCCAAGACTATCTGGATGACCCAAAAGAGCTTTACTTGGATCAAAACCTATTGATCTATTGGTATGGGAAGAAATGACAATTGTCATAGTTTAGCAGGCTGGCAATAAAGTAACTGGCTTGTCCAGTAGCCCACATATCCTCTGAGCATGTGTTCAGTGCAGCTGCCAAATTTGTCACAGCCAGAAGGCAGAGTCTCTCAACTCAAAACATAGAGAGATTCAACATGATTAAAATGAACGAAATGAAACAGAACAGCTGGAGGTCAATTAGTCAGACTCAAGTGTGTTAGCTGATAAACTTCTAG
This sequence comes from Pleurodeles waltl, assembly GCF_031143425.1. NCBI lineage: Eukaryota > Metazoa > Chordata > Amphibia > Caudata > Salamandridae > Pleurodeles > Pleurodeles waltl. Next base: position 518,454,155 of record NC_090449.1, read on the forward strand.
GTAAACCCTCTAGTTTGGGTTTGGGTTTGAACTCTACCTCCCTGACTAAATATCTTGCAACAGAACTTGCATATATATAATCATACTGCTTTGAAAAAAAATGCAAAGAACATTTATATATCTGGTGTTTGGCTTACACTTTTCCATTTAATGACATTACATCTATAGAGTGAACCGGTTTGCACACATGAAGCCTACATTAGTTTAAAGGACATGAAGCCAACAATGCATCCCACCCCTATCCTTTTCTTCATTTCCTAGCTGGGATATGTTAGAAATGGGGTCTTTGGTTGGCAGTCAGGTTACCCCCTGTCCAAGCAAGGATCTTCACTTTAGTCTGAGTAAAGGAGAATCACACTTAGTTAACCCTTGCTTACCCCCTTGGTAGCTTGGCACAAGCAGGCAGGCTTAACTTCAGAGTCTAGGTGTAAAGTATTTGTAAAAACACACACAGTAACTCAGTGAAAATACTACAAAATGACACAACACAGGTTTAGAAAAATAGGAAATATTTAAACAAAACGAGACCAAAACTACAAAAATCCACCATACACAAGTCAGGTTATTAATTTTAAAAGCAAAAGAATCTTAAATCTTTGAGAAAAGTCTTAAAACACTGTTAGCATTGAAAAGTACCTGGGTAGAGTCAAAATAACACACACCGGCGAATGTATGTCGGAAAAGGCTAGCGATGCGTCGATTTCTCACCCAAAGCGAGACCGTGCGTCGTTCTCCTCCTCTGGTCGGGTCGGCATGCGCCATTTTTCCTCTCCGCAGGAGAGCGATGCGTCAATCTGGGCAAGCACTCTGGTCCGGGCAGGCGTTGCATTGTTTTTTCATGCCCAGCAAGGTTTGCGTCGAAAATCCTGACGCACGGTATCAGTAAAACATTGCTATGTTGGTTGCAACGTTATCAGCCTCCGGCAGTCGCTGTTGCGCGTCATTTCTCCAGATGTCTGCATCGATCTTCCAGCTGCGATTCCGGTGAAGCACTGATTCATGCCGCGAAGCTGGCGGCGCGTCGTTTTTCAGCCACGTATCAGAAGGTGCGTTTATATTTTCCCCGCATGTCAGTCTGTGCGTGGATTTTCAATCTTGGTCTGCCAGCTTCACCTTCCAAGGCCCTAGGAACTGGATAGGGCACCACTTGGCAGGGCAGGAGTCTCAGCAGAGAGTTCAGGTGCTGGCAGGAAAAGTCTTTGATGGCCCTGAGACTTCATCAACAGGAGGCAAGCTAAGGCAAGACCTTGGAGATTTCTTGACAAGCAGGAATGCACAACAAAGTCCAGTCTATGTCCCCTTTCACCAGGCAGAAGCAGCAACTGCAGGATAGCTCCACAAAGCACAGTCACAGGCAAGGCAGCACTTCTCCTCCACTCTTCAGCTCTTCTCCAGGAAGAGGTTCCTCTTGATGTCCAGAAGTGATCTAATTTTCAAGGGGTTGGGTATTCTTCTTATACCCAGTTCTGCCTTTGAAATAGGCCTACTTCAAAGGAAAGTCTGTCTTGTTTGTGAAATCCTGCCTTGCCCAGGTCAGGCCCCAGACTCACACCAGGGGGTTGGAGACTGCATTGTGTGAGGGCAGGCACATCCCTTTCAGGTGTAAGTGACCATTCCTCCCCTCCCTCCTAGCACAGATGGCTCAACAGGATGTGCAGGCTACACCCCAGCTCCCTTTGTGTCACTCTCTAGAGAGAGGTGCAAACAGCCCAATTGTCAAGCTAACCCAGACAGGGAATCTACAAACAGGCAGAGTCACAGAATGGTTTAAGCAAGAAAATGCATACTTTCTAAAAGTGGCATTTTCAAACACACAATCTCAAAACCAACTTTACTAAAAGGTGTATTTTTAAATTGTGAGTTCAGAGACCCCAAACTCCACATGTCCATCTGCTCCCAAAGGGAATCTACACTTTAATCATATTTAAAGGTAGCCCCTATGTTAACCTATGAGAGAGATAGGCCTTGCAGCAGTGAAAAACAAATTTGGCAGACATATAAAACACATTAGTATATGTCCTACCTTGAACCTACACTGCACCCTGCCCATGGGGCCACCTAGGGCTTACCTTAGGGGTGTCTTATATGTAAGAAAAGGGAAGGATTAGGCCTGGCAAGTGGGTATACTTCCCAAGTCGAATTGGCAGTTTAAAACTGCACACACAGACACTGCAGTGGCAGGTCTGAGCCATGTTTACAGGTCTACTAATGTGGGTGGCACAACCAGTGCTGCAGGCCCACTAGTAGCATTTTCTTTACAGGCCCTGGGCACCTCTAGTGCACTTTACGAGGGACTTAGTAGTAAAGCAAATATGCCAATCATGGATAAACCAATCAACAATACAGTTTACACAGAGAGCATATGCACTTTAGCACTGGTTAGCATTGGTAAAGTGCTCAGAGTTCAAAAGCCAACGACAACATGTCAGAAAAAATAGGAAGCAGGAGGCAAAAAGATTAAAGATGACCCTGTAGAAGGACAAAAGTCAAACAGTATGCCACTGAAGATCATCATTAATTATACAAGACTGATCTTGTTCATCCCTTCCACTGGAAAACAGACACAATAGACACATGTGTACCACACTTGAAACTGGTAACGTATGACTGACATACTGAGTGACTGATGATCAATGTGATAGCTGGGTGCATGTTGTAGCTAATTTTAAAATCTGACTTACCATGTTCAGGCCCAGAAGATGATTCTGCCTGAATGAGTGCATTTCTTTCCCATTTCACTATGATTGCTTACATGGCCCTTTTACGGACTTCATTTTTCAGGTTGTTCCAAGACCAGTCAGTTTAGTTACTAAAACTACACGAAATGCTCAAAATTATTTTGCTTTTATTGTACATCAGCATTACATGTTTATATCATTCAGGTCAGACTCTGGATGGGACTTCCACAATAGCTAGAACTAGGAATTAGGAAACAATACCTGTCTACCTCAATGGGAAACAGTGTGACTCAAAAAACAAAAGGCCTACTCCTGTTGACTGGAGAAAGGTTTGTTGATTAGTAAAATGCTTAGGGCTTCAATGTCAAACTCTAATAGGTGGTTGTGGTCTGGGAGGACTCTCACTGGTCACATGTCATCACGTGGTAGACGCACACAACTGAATGGTATTGATATTTGTGGGATTGATCAGCCAGGTACATGCAGATACTTGTCTGGGATTCCAGGTAACAGATTGTTCTCACTTCTGAGATAATCGCACACAACTGTACCAGTCTATGCTCTGACCTTTAGATCCTCACTGACCATGAAGCTTACCTGGTCTTGTCTCTATAATACTCCTATTTACATTTTAGCAATGTATGGGCCTTCTCTTCATCTGTATAAATGCTCTATAGCACTACTGCTTCGAATGGTTCAGCTCTGCACCCAAGATGGACATTCTGAGAAGCAGAATGCAGATGCAACATACATTTTGGCATTTTTATATACAGTATCATTTTTCTTTTTTTGACAATAGCAATTTTTAGAACTGTGAGGGGCCTCCTTATTTTCTAATTTTCATCAACCATAAGTAACATAACATTTAGATATCTTTAAACATTAGGGCTAAAGGACTGTTTGAATTTGGTAACTGGACTGTCTTCTTCCTTCCACAACATATGTAATGGTGATGTGCTGCTCAATGACTAGATAACTGTTGTGTTTGTGTTTATCTCACCTTTCCTCATCTCCCCCTTTCCCATCCATTCATGAAACCCCTAACCCTCTTCCTCAGGGTTGGTTAATCTACTGAGTTGTCACTTCATAGTCTACACCATAAATGGACCACACTTTTGGTGGGGCTGATGTGGTTAAAGCTACACTAACTGTTAAACAATCTTCTTGACGAAACAATAGCTCACACCAGCCCTACTACTCACCAGGCATAAAAGAGACATCATCATAGTGCAGAGTCGTAGAACAAATGTGTGTCTAACGATAGGTAATACTATTGTGCGCTCTGGGCTGAATGTAGGAGGCTGGCCTGGTTTGTAGTGGGTACCTATGGTACTTACACCTTATACCAGGTCCAGTTATCCCTTATTAGTGAAATGTAGCCAGTGTTCTAGCAGCTTAGGCTGTCTAGGAGTAGCTGTAGCAGAGCAGCCAAGACTGAACTAGGAGGCATGCAAAGCTCCTGCAATACCACTATAGTTACACAGTGCTTGTACACAATAAAAGACAATACTCAGGGTCATATTTATACTCTGTTTGTGCCGGATTTACGTCGTTTTTTTAACGCAAATCCGACGCAAAACTAACTCCATATTTATACTTTGGCGTTAGAAGCGTCGAGCGTCAAATTTCACAGAGTTTGCGTCATTTTTTAGCGTGGACACCTTCCTTGCATTAATGATATGCAAGGGAGGCGTTCCCTACTAAAAAATGACTCCGAGGCATGTGCGTCGTATTTATACTCCCGGGCAAAAATGACGCCCGGGAGTGGGCGGGCAAAAACAAATGACCTCTACCCTCGTTAGCGTCATTTTTTAACGCCTGCTCAGGGCAGGCGTTAAGGGACCTGTGGGCTCAGAAGGAGCCCAGAGGTGCCCTCCCATGCCCCCAGGGACACCCCCTGCCACCCTTGCCCACCCCAGGAGGACACCCAAGGATGGAGGGACCCATCCCAGGAAACTTAAGGTAAGTTCAGGTAGGTATTTTTTATTTTTTTTGGATGGCATAGGGGGGGCTGATTTGTGCCCCCCTACATGCCACTATGCCCAATGACCATGCCCAGGGGACAGAAGTCCCCTGGGCATGGCCATTGGGCAAGGGGGCATGACTCCTGTCTTTGCTAAGACAGGAGTAATTTCAATGGGGGTTGGGAGTGAAAAAAAATGACGCAAATCGGGTTGAGGCGAAAAATTTGCCTCAGCCTGACTTGCCCCATTTTTTGACGCCCAAACTCCATTTTCCCCTACGCCGGCGCTGCCTGGTGTAAGTCATTTTTTTTTACGCACACCACTCCGCAGCGCCGGCTAACGCCGGCTAACGTCATTGAATAAATACGGCGCCCGCATGGCGCTTCAGAATGGCGTTAGCCGGCGTTACATTTTTTGACGCACAACTGCGTTGGCGCAGTTGTGCGTCGAAAAGTATAAATATGGGCCTCAGTGTTACCAAAAATAAAGGTACTTTATTTTAGTGACACTAAACCAAAAATATCTTAGAGGCAATACTCCTCCTAGAGGTAAGTATTATACACAATATATACACTAGTAACCAAAATCAGGTAAGTAAACAGTCATAGAATAGTGCAAACAGTAGAAAATACAATAGATTGCAATGTGCTTAGGGGCAACACAAACCATATACTAAAATAGTGGAATGCGAATGTCGAATTTCCCCCTAGGCAAGTGTAGTGTGTAGAGGGGTGCGGGGAGTACAAGGAAACACCAAAGGTAGTAAAATACCCCACCCCAGAGTCCAGGAAAGCAGGAAAGCAAGAGTAAAGTACAGCAAGTTTCCTCAGAACACACTACAAGTGGTGATGAAGAATTATGCAAGAACCAAGCAAGCTTGCAATCAACAAACAATGGATTCCTGGACCTGAAGACATGTGAAGAGAGGTGACCAAGCCCAAAAGTCAAACAAGAGTCCAGGAAGGACAGGAGCCCCTGCCAACCTGGAAGGAGGCGCAAAAGTGGATTCTCCGGTTGGAAGAAAAGTACAGAACTGCACCGAAGAAGATAGCTGCGGGTTCCTGCTTGGTGCAAGAGATGACCCACGTCGAGTTGTTGGATGCAGGCTGTTTGTGTCGCTGGATTCTGCCAACAAGCCTTGGTTCAAGCAAATACGTGGTTTGGGTCAAAGAGGAGCTACCCGGACCCAGGAGGGACCTGGGGTCTCAACTCAGACTGAGGAGATAGAGGGGGCTCTCAGTACTTCAGAGAGCCCTCAGAAGACCAGGCAGCACTCACAGGGGTCCCAGAACACAGGTACAAAGGAGATGCAAAGTGCGGTCATTGCAGCACTACACTGGAGGGTCCCACTCCGCAGGAGAACAATTCAGGGAGATGTGCTGCGCAGGATGTGTGCTGGGGACCTGGGCTACGCTGTGCATGAAGAACTTTTGGAAGAAGTGCACAGAAGGCCAAGGAGCTGCAGAAGACGAGGTGCACAGGGGTACTTTCGCAGTACGGGGAGGCAAGCTCTTACCTCTGCCAAATTCTGAGAGCTGGAGCTTTGGATAGTCTGGGTCAGTTCAGTGCACCACTTGTGTTACAGACAGCATGCTCGCCATCAGGATAGGAGTCCTAGAGTACCAGTTGTTGTCGCAGAAGGATGCCTGCTGAAGCAGAGAAGTGACTCCACCACTCCACTGGAGATTCCTTCAGTCTTTTTAGTGCAGGGTGAAGACAGGCAGTCCTCAGAGCATGCACACCTTGGAAACTGTTGCAAATACTGGTTGGAGCTGAAGTTGCAGGTCACAGGAGGCATCCTGGATACTTTGTCGCAGTTACAGTGGTTCCTGGAGCAGTCTGCGGTTGCTCCGACGGTCAGAAGTTGAAGCAGGGGATGCAGAGGAGTCCTGGAGGAATCTTGCAAGCCGAATCTGAGGAAACACCCACAGGAGAGACCTTAAATAGCCCTCAGAGGGGGATTGGTCACCAAACCAGGAATGGACCTATCGGGGGGTGGTCTCTGACGTCACCTGCTGGCATTGGCACTGACCACAGGGGATTCCCCACACCTTGGAATCCAAGATGGCTAACGCCAGGGACACACTGGAAGAGCTCTGGGCACCACCCCTGGGGTGGTGATGAACAGGGGAGTGGTCAGTCCCCTTTCCTTTGTCCAGTTTCACGCCAGAGCAGGGACTGGGGGTCCCTGAACTAGTGTAGACTGGTTTATGCAAGGAGGGCACCATCTAGGCCCTTCAAAGCATTTCCAGAGGCTCTGGGAGGCTACCCCTCCCAAGCCGGTAACACCTTCTTCCAAAGTGAGAGGAAGTAACATCCTCCTCCCAAAGGAAATACATTGTTCTTCCTTGCTGGGATCTGGCTGCCTGAGCCTCAGGAGGGCAGAAGCCTGTCTGTGAGGTGGCAGCAGCTGGGGCTGCTGTGCAAATCTTAGAGAGCTGGTTTGGCAATACTGGGGGTCCATGGTGGGGCCCTCAGGGTGTATGGGATTGCCCCCCCCATACCAGAATCAGATTGGGGGTGCAATTTCACAATCCTAGAAACCTCCCATCGCCATATTCTGGGTTACCATTGTGTAGATACATATATGTAGTGACATATAGGGAGTACACGCTTATAATGGTGTCCCCACACTCACGAAGTCGGGGAAATTAGTCTTGGACAATGTGGGGGCACCTCGGCTAGTGGAAGGGTGCCCTCACACACAGTAACTTTGCACCGAGCCTTCAGTAGATGAAGATTAGACATATAGGTGACTTATAAGTTACTTAAGTGCAGTAAAAATGGCTTTAAAATAATGTGTGCACTATTTCACTCAGGCTTCAGTGGCAGTCCTGAAGAGAGGTTTGTATGACCTCCTTACGGTGTCAAAATAAATTCTGCAGTCCATAAGTGTCTCCTGGAACCCTAATTCCCAGGGTACCTAAGGACCATATACTAGGGACTTATAAGGGGGGTCCAGATTGCCAATCAGAATTGGAATCTGGAGTCACTAAACTATAGTGACAAATTTGGTAAGTAGAGAGAGCATAAGCACTGGAGTTCTGGTTAGCAGAACTTCAGTGGCACAGTCAAGCATACTGACAATACACATAGGCCACAAACTATGAATACTGGGGTCCTGGCTAGCAGGATCCCAGTGAGACAGGCAAAACACACTGACAAATAGGTTTTAAACTATGAGCACTTTTGTCCTGGCTAGCAGGATCCCAGTGAGACAGTAAAAACACACTGACAAACACTCACAAACAGGCCAAAAACGGGGGTATCCATGCTAGAAGGAGGCTACTTTCTCACACTGAATCACAAAGGTAAAGTTACATTTTTTATGTCTTTACTCCTGCAATGTAGCTGTACTCTGAGTATCTTTATAAGTAGTAAGTAACTAACTTTATGAGTAGTAACTAATAATAACTCCTTTTAAAATAATAGTAGTTACTTACTTCTCACAAATTTGCTACTAATAAGGTTACTGATGGAAATGTTACTTGTCTTGTAAACTTACACTGCAGGAGTAAAGTAATGCTAATCATGTAATTTTATAACTTTGAATCATGCCTTTTGTGCTCACAAGATCTAGGAAACATGGAGTAGCCTTGTCCTGAGTCCTGACTTGAGGTTTCAGTAAGTTTAGTTTTAATAATGTAAATGAATTAAACACAAGCTCCCCAGATTGCTTTCTAGTTGTTGTTTGTTTGACTTTTTTGTAATGGTAGTCTCCATCTTAGAGTATCCACCAACTCTGTGTTTTCTTTCACTGTGGTTGCCTTTGATGGATAACCCTCTCACATTTGAAGTTCACCTCACAAACATAATTCAGAATAGGTAGGATGTTGTTTTTGTGATGTCCTCCTTGACACTACCACCAGGATTAGAAAGTTCCTTTGGGAAACTCTGCAATAATGTTGAGAGAGGTAGCAGCCAGTGCTTAATGTACTCAGGTTATTAACTTACGGGCTGATTTAAGAAAAGTGGTGCTGCACGCAGTGCAGCACCACTTGTCTTGCTTCCCATAGCACCCCCCAATGGCAGGCATGTGTGCACAGTATTTAAAATATGACATACCATGGTGCAGGGTAATGGAAATAGCATCAGAATTCCTGATGCTATTGATGTATTCTGCAGGAGTAGCGCCAAAATGTTGGCGCTACTCCTGCAGAGTACATAGGGGCCCATTGTATTCAGTGGCATGCCCCCTTTTAAGGCCTGCTCTGAGCAGGAGTTAAAAGTGCCCAAAAAATGGCACAAGGAAATCTCTAACGGGGGAACACCCCCTTGGATACATTATGCCTGGCGCAGGCATAATGTTGCGCAAGGGTTTACAAAGTTGCGCAATGTATGTGTTGCGCCACTTTGTAAGCATGGCACATGTAAAAAACCACTTTAGCGCTGTCTTAGCATAAATAAATGATGCTATGGCGGTGCTAAGGTAGCACTAGGGCCTATTTAATCAGGCCCTTAGTACTGAAGTTATTCTCGGGAAGGAGAGATTGGGATTTTTTTTGTGTATGATGTTGGCATTTGGCAGACCCCATTAGTGGTCAATAGTTACAGGCGGTAGGAGAAGGCCAGTAACTAACTATTGTACAAGTATCACTGATAGGTGGTAGAATGTGGCAAAATCTAATCGAGCAATAAAGTCAAACATTTATAGTCTGGTGAGATTTCTGCTCCCACTGTTCCCCCTGTGGTAATGGGGTACACTGTACTCCAGGAAAAGTAAAGTATATCTTACTGAAGAATAAATACATGGCAAGGAACTTCAGGTAGAGAAAGAAAATGAAGAAAAGTGGATGAACAGTATAATCTGTGACAATTTCAGAAGACAGCTTCTCAGCTCAGTAGATTACGCATGGTAGTTTTCCACCATTATGTAAACTACAAAATAAGCACACTTATTGGATGATGTCATCAGTGATATCTTCAATGATATCACGTGATATGTCATGAGTGATGTCATAAATGATGTCATAGAACATGTCATGAGTGATGTAATATGTGAGGTAACAAGCAGTGCACGGTGGGGTGCAAGTTTTAGTTGGCTCTGTTAACTATAACTGCTGAATTTCTGTGGTTTTCATGAGTTCAAAATGTTAATGTTGTCACAGACATATTCACCTAACTATAATATCACTTTAACCGTAACCTTAACTCTTACCTGCACTCATGATGCTTGAAAAAAGTAATTAATTAATATTATAATTTTTAGGGGATGCATGTGGTGCTGTCTGCTTCTGCCATTTGGGCTGGAAGGAAGTCAGACTAGGATGGTAGGGGAAACAAAAGGAAAGGTCCAAAAATGAAAATAAAAACAAAGGAGCACATTTAAGAAAAGTGGTGCTTCACACACTGAAGCACCACTTTTCTTGTGCCCCTTACTGACCCCCTAACGCCAACATGTGTGCACGTATTTAAAATACGGCGCACCATGGATGTAGTTAGGGGACTAGCGTCTGAATTTTTACGATAGTCCGGAGCTTTGCAGGATTAGTGATAAAAATCTAATGCTAATCCTGCAAATCACCTAGAGGCCAATTGTAAGCAAAAGGAAGCCTCCTTTTAATGGCTGCTCTGAGCAGGTATTAAAACTGCAAAAAAAATGGAGCAAGGAAATCTCTTAGATTTCCTTGCGCCACTTGTTTTTGTTCCCTGTTCATACATTAGGCATAATGTAATGCAAGGAGAAACAAAATGGTGCAATGCATGCATTGCACCACTTTGTAAATATGGCACAGCCTTTTTTGCCTTCTAATGCCACATTAGCGTCAAAACATGACGCTAATGTAGCGTGAGAATGGTGCTAGGGGCTCTTAAGTATGCCCCGAAGTACAAAAAAGTCACAAAAAACACACACATAAATACACACAGGGAAAATCAAAAGTTGGGAATGATTAAGAAAACTGATCAGAAGTGGTAGATTGGATGGGTTGGAGCAGATTAAATAAAACAAAATGGCAGTGTATTTGCACTTATTTTTCAGCACAGAATGTGGTACTGTGCTGAAATTGCAGCACATGCAGCATGATGTGCATTTTCTGCCTATTCGTGGAACTCGCTGAATTTTGAGATTTTATGTAACTCTGCAGAATTCTATGGAATTAAATTCTATGAGTTCTGTCCAGGCCTAAATTTTACCAGCACATGGGGCACTTTTTGCAAAAAAATGGTTACACATTTACATTGAGGCCAAACAAGTTGGGATGCTCCAGGTGCCATGAGGGTGGTGATAGTGGTGATGACCTGCATAATAGGGATCCCGCTCACATACAGTTCTATAGACCTTTATCAGTGATAAATGTGGAAGCCAAGATATTGGCTAATTAATCAGTGCAGGTGACGCAAACCCTGGTACACAAGGATCAATGTGGGTTTTTTCCCCAGGTATAGCAAAAACCTTTATTTAGGACTTGTGAGTCATATTCTAAATGCATTAAAAAATACTGATAAGGTTGTGGCATAGGTTGTGCTTGACATAATAAAAGTGGTTGATACACCAAGGGGCATATTTATGAGCCCCTAAGGCCACCAGAGCGTCACTTTACATGACACTCCAATGGCGCTATACCCTGTGCTGTATTTGCAAGGTGGATTTAAGCCACTTTTTGTGGCTTAACGCCACCTTGTAAATATGGCCCCTTCACACGCAGGACTTTGCATGGAAGGGGTGTACAATGGGTGTTGCTGTGGGTGTGCCACAGCAACACCCAATGCATTTTGAAGCTGCCAGGATTTATGTATTTTCGTAAACCTGAGGTAGTGCCAAAAATCTAATGCTGCCCAAGGGATGGCGTTAGTAAGGCACAACAAGGAGGAATACTTTTATTCCTCCTTGTTTTTTGCTTTTTCTATGTGTGCTGCAGAAGGAGCAAAATGCCAGAAATTATTTGTTTATGTGCAAGAAGGTGTCCCTTCCTGTAAACAATCTTTCAAAATAATGCTTTGCAGCACACACAGAAGTACCAAAATCACCATTAGTGATTGTTTATGTGCAGGAAGGGACACCTTCCCGCACATGAACAATCAAACCCCTCAACGCAGACATTCTTGCACAATGGTGCAAGGATGCCTGTGTTGGTGCTGGCTGCTAAATTTAGCGCCAGTGCAGGGGGAAAAGCAGGGCTGCGCCGTATTCTAATAAATACGGCGCATCCCTGTGTTTCCAAAGTGATGCAGCGTGGCACTGCCAATTTTGTCACAGCTCCACCCTGCTCCACTTTTTAGTAAATCTGGTCCTAAATCGTGGACATATGCTTAAAACACTCCAGAAGATGGGCTTTGGCCCTAAGTTAAGGAGATGGTTCTAGCTGCTATACACAGAACCTGTAGCCATGGTGAAATCTGGAGGGATAGTGTTGGAAAAGTGGATGAGAGAAGAACCTGTTAGAGATTCCCTCTATTACCAATGCTGTTTGCACTAGTGATAGAGCCATTAACAAGACGTTTTGAGAGGATAGGGCATTACCCCTGTAAATATGGATGATGTTTTGGTGTGTGATTGCCAGCCAAAAAGATCTCTGCTAGTTCAGGTGCAGGAAATGTATAGATTGGGTAAATATCAGGTTTACAGGTTAATAGAGACAAGACTACAATATTCCTGCTGGGCCCTGAAGGGAGTACACAGTGAGGATTTCCTGCAGATAGGATTGAAATGGGAAACTGAAAGTTTCCAATAGTTAGGCATAAAAAAGAACATCAATACATGTATAAAATGGGTGGTGGATTCAGGGTCATCATGGCTCTATACAGTTTTGGAATACACTCCGACTGTTTACAATGGGCAGGATAGCTATTGCCAAAATGGCGCTCCTGCCTTGATGTCTGTATACTTTGCAGAATACTCTTTCTGGCATTTTGCATGCCTCATTCAAGGAGTTAAATAGCTCACTAATTCCCCCAAGTCCAACAGGACATGTTGAAAAGAGATAGATTTGAGTGAGGACTTGGCCTTCCAAACCTAGAATTATATATCATATTGCAGCACATTTACAGTATACATTGATGTGCTGTGGAAAAACAGACAACTACGAACAGAGATTGCTTTAAAGGTAGCTGGGGGGAGAGTTGCTGCCATCCCTCCTTATGAGGGGTGGCTCCCGCTCTAGGGTGGTTTCACATGTGGTCTTACAGATGGCTAGGATATGGGAGGTGACAGTTAAAAGAGTACTGAAGCACCCCTCCTTTGCTAGACTACTGAATGTATGGTGGTTGCTACCATTCAAAAAATAACCTGCGATATGTCAGTGGCGAGATGGAGAGAGGGCAGGCATCACACACTGGGAGACTTTTATACAAGCCGGGTCTTTATAATGTTTGCAGATCCCCAAGTAGCATTTGGGGTGCAGAGCTAGCAATTTTTTCAGTATGGAAATTGACTGGCACTGCTAACATGATCAGGCGGGAATTTCCACAGGCACGAGCTGAGTCAGCCAAAATGGTGGAACTGTTGGAATTGGGGTAATGTAGGTTGATAATCTCCCATTTTTAGAAGGCTCTGCTGCACGGTTGACAAGAGAAACTGCTGACAGCTAGGTAGCAGTGGGATGCAGATGTGGCTGCATCCCTAACGGATGCTGAGTGTGGAACAGTGTGTTGTACAGGAGGTGTCCAGTAATGCACAGTTCAAACTAATACAATTGAATTATTTACACCACACATTTGTGACGGCAGTTAAATTGAGGAAGATATATATTGATGAGGCCCTGGTGAGTCCTCTGTGCCCAGTGCAAGAACCACAATTTCTAAATATGATTTGGGTGTGTCCTGAATTGTCTTTGTACTGGAAGAGCATCATAAATGAGTTAAAAAAGTATCAGAAACTTGAATCTCTAATGTTCAGTAAAGCAATGTGTCTGGGCATCATACCCAGGTCCATTATTAAACAAGCATTTGCAATGCAAAAGGTCTTGCATTAGCAAGAGTCAGAGCTGTTGGCACTGTAAAGGATAATGACAACCTCACATTTGTGACCTTATACATATTTAGCCATGCAGCACATTAAACCTTTATCAGAAATATACTGTGTTTATGCATTTCTTCATATACTTAACATTAGACTGTAATGGTCTGAACAACCTCTACAGAGCACTAGAGTAAAAATATCATTTGGAAGAAGCATGGTCATGTAACCATATATTCAGCCCTTAGAGGGAATAATCGCATAAAACAGAATTATAAAGAACATTGCAGTGTAACCATATAATCAGCCCCTTGAGAGCATAGTGTATTACACGTTTTCAGGCCTAGCAAGCCTTTTAAATATCATTTAACTGTGGAGTCAGTGGCACAAGGGTGCAGTGCCACAGGTCGTTACTAGATGTCCCTATAGAGTCAACAGCAGAAGGTACTGTACCACTGGCCATGGCTAGATGTCCTTGTAGAGTCAACAGCAGAAGGTGCAGCACCGCAGGCCATGGCTAGATGTCCCTGTGGAGCCGAAAGCACTCGGAGTGCAGTGTCACAGAACGCTGCCAGAACGTCTTCTGACGTCAGAAGCTCAGAATGTCCCCAAGATCCAGAAAGAGCTTGAGAAGTACCAGGTCCTCAGTGAAATGGCTGAAATATTTAGCCATGCAGTACATTAAACCTTTATCAGAAAAAAACTGTATTTGTGCAGCAGCAGAAGGTGCAATATCACTGGTTGTGGCAAGACATCCCTTTTCAGCCAACTAAGGCCCATATTTATACTTTTTTAGCGCCCCATTTAAATCGCTTTTTGACGCAAAAACAGCGCAAACTTACAAATTAGAATTGTAATGCAAAAGAAGTATAAATAGGGGCCTAAGTTAGTAGTGCTTTGGGGCAATTATCATTCTTCAGCCCTTGGACAGCATAGTGCATTACACATTTGCAGGCCCAGCAAGGTTGTCAGAATATTATCACAAACAAGGATCTTGCAACACAAACTCCTCTCAGCTAAAAAAAAAAACTAAACTAAAGCTTCAGTTATAACAGAGTTTAAACATGAATTGAATGGTGGAAGAGGTTATGATTTGTGGTCCCCTCTAACCTAGTGTGACTCACAAGATGGCCTGGACAAAAAGAGCACATCGTTCTGAATGTTTCGGTGGTGGTCCCATTGCCCTAGGACCACCACAGGCTGAGTTAAAAATGTGTTGTAAAAGGAATGCCTGCCTAGCATTAGAGAGTGAGTTTCTGTTCATACATTAAACCTTTATCAAGAATAAACTCCTGGCACATTAAGAAAGTGCAATACCACTGATTGTGGATGGATGTCTCTGTGGACGCTATTGAATTAGTAATGCCTTAAAATAATTATCATCCTACAGCCCTTGGAAAATATAGGACATTACACATTAGCAGATCAACAAAACCATCAGATTATTTTTACAAATAAGGCTCTTATAACACAAACTTCTCTCAGCTATAAAAAAAAGAAATCTCCATCTATGATAGAGTTTAAATATACATTGAATGGGGGAAGAGGTTATGATTTTTGGGCCTCCTCTAACCTAGTGTTACCCACAAGATGACCTGGACTGAAAGAGCATATCGTTCTGAATGTTTTGGTGGTGGTCCCATTGCCCTAGGACCACCACAGGCTGAGTTAAGGTCAAACATATGTTATCAAAGGAATGCCTGCAAAGCATTATGGGATGAGTTTCCCTGAGTGCAGCAAATATTGTAATATCGGCTCTCCCACTGTGTGGGGAGAGCCACTGTTGAGGATTTATTCCTGAGTCAATTTTAGGCTATTTAAAGCCATATAAACAATGTACAAAACACAATTACTTCTATTTACTGATTATGTAAAGTAAGGACCAAGTGAAGAGCAAACATGGAAAACAAACCACACGCTTTAACACGACTGCAACAAGGCCTTTATAACACAAATTCCTCTCAGCTGTAAAAATAAAAGTTCCAACTATAAGAGGAAAGCTTAAATATGTATTGAAAGGTGGAAGGAAATGGTGGATCAAAAGATTTTTGGGTTCCGTCTAACCTAGTGTGTCCCACAAGATGGCTTGGACAGAAAGAACACATCATTCTGAATGTTTTGGTGGTGGTCTCATTGCACTAGGGCAGAAATGTGTTGTGAAAAGAATGCCTCCAAATCATTATGAGGTGAGTTTCCCGAGTGCAGTGAATATTGTAGTATTGGCTCTCCTGCTGTGCAGGGACAGCCGCTGTTGAGGATTCATTCCGGGGTCGATTTCATGCAATATATAGCCACAAACAATTTACAAAACACACCCACGACACAACTACTTGTAATTGCTGATTATGTAAAGTCAGGTGAAGGGCAAACGTGGAAAAAATGAACCGCATACATGAACATGAGTGCTTACTGACAAACACCAAAGGCAGGAAACAAAGAAATATAGTTTGTCCAAACAACAGGAAAATCATTCCAGGTGTAATTAAACTGTACTTGGCCAGTGCTCCTCTGCCAAGTACAGGAAGCGACATATCAGCTGCCAAACCAGCTAGGAGGCAGCAAAATAAAAGCAAAACTGCCTTCAACCTATTGTAAACAGCAGCCAGCGGCAGACTGGAGCAAGGTCCTAATCTCCGTCCAACACGTCTTGCAGACTGTTGACCGATGGCAATCTGGTGGTGCTGGCAGGCGGACCATGGCGGCTCCGTCACGGTTGTAATGTGTCAGTTAGACCCCCACTATGGCGGCGGTCCGACTGCCACAGCAAGTGTAGCGGTCTTAAGACCGCCACACTCAAAATGAGGGCCAAAGTGATAATGTGTCAGCATCATAAACTGCCAGTAATGGTCCAGTGGGAAAGGGATAGGATTCAATGGTACCAACTGAGGAACTTAGAATGCCTGAAGCTACGGAAGACCTGGTCATATGGGCTGCGATGATTCATGCACTGGCATGGGGGAGAAAACGCATTAGGTAGGGGGTGTTTCTTGTGTGCCCCTGGGGCCCTTCCTGAGCCCAGCTGGGATTTTGGTCCAATAAACAGGTTCATACTCGATAGGTATTCAGAAACATTATGAGAAAAGTTGAAATTAAATGATAATTGTATTGCACCTATGCTACTTAAATCAAAAAGTGTAATGCATATGTATGTAAATATTGTATACACTGGAAGAAACTTAAATATTCTGGCTTAGTAGCTCAATGATCAATGTGAATATGGGATCTGTATAAGAGAACCAGGGACACATAATGCTGGTTATTATTGACAACTAATAAAAACATTGTAAAGAGAAAAAGATCTGAAACAAATCCTCTATGTAGCAGTCCATCTGTGTTTGGGTCTACGGGTGTTCAAGAGTATCAAACTGTCACTTCAACAACTCTACTCACTCCACCCGTCAACCCATGTAACCTTCAAGACATTACATTTGACTATTATCTTGACAAAGTAAGACTTCTGGTTGATCTTCATATTAGTTCTATGCAGGCCTAATATTTCTGATAAACTGTCTTAGAGTACTCTTTTGTTCTTTAAGATTGTTTCCCTTTGCTCAGAATGTCTCTACTCAACACAGGATAGAGAGTAATCATGTTGTTAATCTCCCAATTTGAGAGTTACACCCTGAACGATTTCCTTCACCCAAAGGGTGTCATGTATTCCCAAAGTCTTTGAGGAAAGGAAAATGGTAGGTCTCTCTATTTCTTCTCTACGATGAGATGGGTTCATTTAAATTCAGAGTGTTATGAGTCAGACAACCCTGCATAGAAGCTCTTATCTGCAGTGGTTATATGTAGATAGTTGAACCCTCACCCTTACTGTTGAAAACAGTAGACCCTCACAGATGTTGGTGTTTTATAATGAATGATTATTAATTATGTACAATCAGTATATAAACCTTGTATATCAGAAAGTTGGAAATTATTACATAGAAATCTAAGCAGTCAGAATAAAATGAACACCAGAAAAACCTAAAGCATTTTACATGACACGTCCCAATATCTGTAATAAATTTGTTTAAAAATTCTACCTAACACCTTTGTATAATATATGATCAATCTCCTGTTTAGTGCATTAGATGAGTGATTAGCATTTTCCATAACTAAAGACAAGCCATGTACTTATCCCTGCATCTCCTAGACAGTTGTCGGGCCTGTAGTTGATGAAGTGTGCTGCGGCATCAGTCATCGTATCTTGTCCTCCCCAAATCTCAGGTCTCTTTCTACCCCCTTCCTCAATGATTCTCTATGGAGAAGGAAGGTAAAGTCATTGCGTGGCCTTCTGTATCTCAATTGGTCCTTTTAGTTTCACTATAGGTTATCTGACTATGTAAACCTATGCTGGTTCTTTTCAACAAAACCTTGTGAACCACATAATGTAAAATATGAGCCAATTTTACTCCGAACTTCCAGAGCCACTAGTAAGTTATCAGAAAAAGCAAGATAAAGTATATGTAACTTTGGTACCCAGTAAAGTGAGTGGAACCAGAAAATAGTCAGTCGAGAAGCATTTTTAATTCTTTCTAAGATGCATGATGTTTTTCCGCATGGGTTATCTCTATTACACGGGTCGATAAGTCCCTCTGTGGCACTGATTTGGTTGAAACAGCCACAGTGTGTTGTTTTTAGTTTGAGTACAAGTAGGATTAGAGGAATCTAATTGATAGCATGGTATGAAATTAAAATCGCCTACAATACATGCCTACAGTACAAAACTAGCTGGGAAGTTGAGGCATTTCCCTTCTCAGTTCAAGCAAGGAAGGTGTCTCATCCCCTATCTGGCATTGATAGGAATCAATATTAACACATAATGAACCTATAATAAGAGGAACAATAATCAGTCTACCATGTGAGTCATGTGGGGGCTGGTCTAACATGGTGCACACTTAATAATAGCTACCCCTCTTGAGGACAAAATGGACAAGGAGAAATAGACAGTATGGAATTCTGAGCCTTTGAGGCAATTCCACTTGCAGAAAACTGCAGTAGAATATAGGGTGTTTGCAACTTTTACTGAGACCACTGACATCAAGACTAAAATTGTTGCTGTGATTGCTTTTCATATCCCAAACATAAGAACCCCATTACCTTTAACTATATAACCATGTTTGCACCCTTGCACAGGATTACCAACCTTTCCAGAGGGGGACCTCAAATCCATAATGCTACGTCCCTCCTCCTACCCACCCAAAACCCTGTCACCCACCCCTGGAGCATTACAATTGCTGTGGTAACTACACCTTCTACCCATAAACAGCAATAGGTGCCATAATATTGCACCTTCCTTGGTTTAGTTCTCCAACCGATGTTAGTTACATAGCCAAATTAAGTGGGCAAAAACAGAAGAAGGAAAAAGTCAAGTCCTTTGCAATTTCCTTAGTAAATTACTGTTAATGTGACATTATCTTAGCATCCTGGACGTTGGCAAGCAAGGCTTTCAAACAGTGGATGTTAGACAAAATATGAAATTGGTTGGCCTTTGACACTTTTGACCTTTCCTGATTTATTGGTTGAATACAATGTGCCTATACTCTATACTCCTGAATTGGCTCATCATCTGTTTAAATTTCCATCTTTTTGAGATTTCATAGCAGATGGCAGAATAAATAGAGACATGGTATTCTTTGAAGAGTAGTATTGCATTTTAGTGACAGAAGTGCTGGGCTAGGAGACATGTTTAATTGAAGACACCAGGAATATCCAGGCTTTGGAATGGCCTTCCGTTAATGGTCCATCAAATAATATCTGGAGAGCTGATGAAACATTGATTACATAAAAAGGCACCATAGCTTAATTGAAGACCAATATAAAGGATTTTGGGCCAGTTCTATCGTGCATTTTTGCGATTGCAAAAATGCATTTTGGTATGTATGAATCCCAATCTGCCATTCGGTAACTTGTTACCAAATCGCAAATTGGAATTGTGACTACATACCGATTCAGTATTAAGAAGGTGTGTGTCAAGGGCGTCCCTTCCTAATACCGAATCACAGCGGCATGTAGGAATGTTTTGTGACCGAAATGCAGTCGCAAAACATTTGCATTTTACAACCTACTTCAAGTAGGTGGTAACCTATTTGCAAACTAAAAGGGGTCCCTAGGGGACCCCTTTCCTTTTGTGCATGCATACAAAAACATTTTTAAGAGCAGACAGTGGTCCCACGGACCACTCCCTACTCTTAACCTCATTAGTGTGGGCGTCAGCCACTGGCCAACGCCCACATTACCTCCCTGGTGCGGGTCACGACTAGTGGCCGACACCAGGGAGGTGGTTAAAAATTCTCTGATGCGTTGAATTGGAGGACTTTTTTTTAATTACCAAACCCCCGGGAGACACGGAAGATCTTCTGTGTCTCCCACTTTGTGACATCAACGTGGGACACGGCGTGCTGACGTCACTATCTGTTTTCCAATCAGAGCAGGAAGCAGCTGCAAGGCTGCTTCCTGCTCCGGTGGAGAAAGTGGGCACAAACGGGCCTCTCCGACATTTGGGAAGGTCTCGTTTGAAAGGGGAGATTCTCCCCATTAGACACCTGGGATTTTGCGTGGGGGGGGCTCAGCAAACAGACCGCCCTCCAGGGGTTAAATTTTTTTTAAAAAATCATAATAATTTAAAACAAGCATTTGCATTTGTCGGAGTTACAGCTGTTCACAGTTGTAAACTCCCAACCTAATTTTTCTTGCATTAAAAAAAAAACAGCGTGATCGCGCTGCTACAGTTCACACTAATAATACCTATCGGCAAAAGTGCAATTAACTGAGTAACAAGGCCGATAGTATGCGAAGCGCTGGACTTCTGCCCAGCGAAATCGCGCTGCGAAAACAGAGAAAAAGTAGTCCACAAATCCAGCCAGCCTTGCATGTTTTCTGTATTTGGTCGCTGCGCTCGAGGAGGGCTAACCACCGCAAAAGGCATAACGTATGCGTGCCTTCCACTAATCGAAAGAAGCGGATTCTAACAGGCAAGCCAACTTGCCAATGAAAGACACTGACATGATGTCGACAGGGCTCCACGCCCTTTTCTAATACCTAAAGCGTCCCGCTAACGATACGCATGCGCAAGCAAATGCGACGCAGACTCGACCCTAAAAAAAGTAAAGAGCTCCCGTCAACTGAGCACATTTTGTAAAGAAAGCAACGAAAAAAAGTTTAACAAAAGCTACAAACTGGAAGGTGTACTAATACAAAGCAGGGCGAACATTAAGATTTACTGTATGTGTTTTCACAAACATTTATTTTACGTAACAAAGTGACCCTTTACTTTCGACAACACACCAAAATCAAATTACACGCAGACTTAATAAACAAAATGTATTATAGTTCCGAATTTAAAAAACAAAAAGCATCGTTTGAGCATACAAATAAGAATGCAACAACTAAATTTACCGTATCACCCAAAAAAAAGTGTAACAGAGCCAACGACAATTCAGGCGGAGTAAGTAAAATCTAAAAGTTGACATGTTAATGCAAATCGCTTGCATGCATTCGTTTACGAGAACGCGTTACCAGATATACAAGAAAACAATGGGGGTCATTCCGACCGTGGCGGTCGGCGGTGAAGCTGCGGGAAGACCGCCAACAGGCTGGCGGTCTTTTTTTTATAATTCTAACCATGACGGTTACCGCCATGGCCAGCCGCCGCTTTACCATTCCGACTGCCACGGCGGTCACGACCGCCGGGCTGGAGACCTGGGTCTCCAGCCACGGCAGTCGTCACATACCGCCGGCGGTATTCCAACCCGCCTGACCCCGGCCGACCGCCATGGATTTCATGCGGTTTGGGACCGCCATGGAATCCATGGCGGTAGGCACTATCAGTGCCAGGGAATTCCTTCCCTGGCACTGATAGGGGTCTCCCCCACCCCCAACCCCGACTCCCTCCCCTACCCCCCCACCACCCCTGCCACCCCCAAAGGGGTGCAGGACCCCCGTCCCCCACCCCGATCCCCAACATATACACACACATACACACTTACACGCACGCATTCATACACACACATACATGCACATACACACACCCCACCGCATTCATACACGCATACATGCACATACACACACCCCCCGCATTCATACACGCATTCACGCACCCTCTCCACATACACACACGCACACCCCCATGCACGCACACAACACACAACACCCCCCTTCCCTAACGGACGATCACCTTACCTGTTCCTGGTGGTCCTCCGGGAGGGAACGGGACCCATGGGGGCAGCTCCGCCGACGCCGTCACGCCAACAGAACACCGCCACAGCAAATCACAGGTCGTGATTCGCTGGGCGGTGTTCTGTTGGCGTGGCGGTGGAGGTGGAGCTACCTCCACTTCCCCGCCTGCCGCCAGTATGGCTGTTGGCGGCGCTTCGTCTGGAAACGGGCAGAGCGCAGCCAAGAGTCAGAATGGCCCGTGCAGAAGACCACCAGCACTGGCGGTCTTCCGTACGGCGGTCCCTCGGCGGTCTTGCTGAAAGACCGCCGAGGTCAGAATGACCACCAATGTCTTTCCAAGAGTATCTTAGTTCCCATATACTACGATCAGTTAATTACAGTATACTGTTTCATAATCGTGTGCTAGGACTGATGCATGTTTACCTGAAGACCCTTTCCAAGCACAACAGTTGGGAAAGAAAGATCAGCTTATCTGACTACAATGAAGCCCGGATTTTATTAGATCCATGCTGATCTGCTGGGCATAAAGAAGGATTGTGCCTAGTGGAAACAGATTCAGGTTGGAGCCTTAAGTTATCATTCCTAATTTAAAAAGCAAAACCCGTGGAATGAGCATGTTTCAATCACAATACAACAACAAGATTTAACTTATTGCAAAAAAAGATATAAAAGGTTTACCTTACTGCAAAAAAAACACACAAACAAATGAAAAATGAAAGGAAGCTTCACGAACGGTAGCTTCCTGAAACACAGATCGAAAGCAATGTTGTGCTCCACTGCGGTTTCTACTCGAGCATGCTAACAGCTTGTAACATCACATGGGCTTGCAATGTAGCCTCAAGGTGCTTTCGACCCTTGTTCACGATGGCCGAGTCCTCTTTATTTGTAGAAATGGCACAAGATTTGGTCATCTTTTGATCACGTCCTGCTCACAATAAACCCTTCCCTAGCTTAACAAGGTTAGGACGAGAGGCGCTTTTGCTTTTAAGATTGTTAAATAACACTAGCAACAAAGAAATGCTTCAACACCAAGCAAGAGGTCAATAAAAAGAAAAAAACAGCTTGATCGCGCTGCTACCGTTCACATGTAATAATACCTATCAGCAAAAGTGAAATTATGAACGTAACCGGCAAAAGTGCAATTAAGTGTGTGACAAGGTCAATACTATGCGAAGCGCTCGACTTCTGCCCGGCATGATCGTGCTGCGAAAGTAGAGAAAAAGTAGTCCACAAACCCAGCGAGCCTCGCATGTTTTCTGTACTTGGTCGCTGCGCTCGAGGAGGGCTAATCACCGGAAAAGGCATGATGTCTGCGTACCTTCCACTAATCAAAAGAAGCGGATTTTAACAGGCAAGCCAACTTGCCAATGAAAGACACTGACATGACGTTGACAGGGCTCCGAGCCCTTTTCTAATACCTAAAGTGTCTCACTAGCGAAACGCATGCGCAAGCGCATGCGACGCAGGCTCGACCCTAAAAAGGAAATTGACAGGGGGTTTCCCGTGAGGAGGGTACCCCCTGTGGGGACAATATTTTTTTAATAGTTGTATGGTTTCACTGGGGGCCACTATGACCCCAAGGAAACCATAGAACTATTAAAAAAATAGATAGATCTATATCTATATATATACTGTATATATATATATATATATATATATATATATAGATCTATACATAGACATGTCAATGTAGATATATCTATCTATATAGAGAGATATATTTATTTATCTATATAGATATATATATATATATATATATATATATATATATATATATATATATATCGATCACTTTTGTCAATGTGTGTTGGTTTTCCTGGGGGATCCATTTAGCCCCCAGGAAAACCACACCCACATATAAAAGTGACATATTTATATATTTGCCACCAGTTCTCTTGCAGTTGCAGCTTGCGTCTTCAAAGCAATGCATACTTCAACTGAATCGTTTCAACTGCAGCTTCTAGGCAGCAATAAAAAAAAGTCAAGTAAGTCTTGTGATCATGTTTCTGCTACAAAAGGATCTGCTTAGTGGCCGTTTTGATACCATACAGTAGCACAGAAGATTTATATGCCTACTACAAAGATCAATAGCTGAGTAGATTAGTAAAGTCAGACATTACCTGCGCTATAATACAAATGCAATGTATGTTTGGGGGCTATGGAGAGATGAAGGGCACTTTTTCTGGATGGTAGTGAGGGAATCCGAGGAGGAGGTCATGGGAGTGGGAGCACCAATAATGATTGTTGGGCTGGGCGCTAGAGGCGCTAAAGACTGTGACGATTGGTATGTGACAAGGTGAAGTAATAGTGTGTCTTTTTTTGAGTGTCTTGAAAGAACATGCTGATTGAGGGAAGAAACAAAGATAAGGTTACCTCTACTGTTGCACGTATCACACACACACACAAACACACACACACCCACAAGCACTTTTGTGACTGTCTACGTAGGCTAGTGTTTTAGAGCGACTGTTTAGCCAGTAGCAGAGATGGCATCTCGTTGGGTGACTGCTGTCCAAGCTCTCACTCGGGTTTTAGAGGACACCTCTGACATAGGATCAGAGACTGAGACAGCAGACACTGATCCAGTATCCGAGGAATAGGACAATGGAGCAGACTCTGGGAGTGATTTTTCAGTCATCGGAGTCACATTCGATAACTCCTCTTTCATTGATTATGAGGGAGGTGATGAGGACAGTCCTGCTGTCCCTTCGCAAGCACAGTATGTGTAGCGGGACAATAGCAGGTTAGCCCAACCCAGAGAACAAGTGCATGCGGCGGTAAGCACAGAGAGAGTGCTCTCTTCGGAGCTCCCCAATTTAGTGCGGCCCCAAATTCCACCGCCCAAATCGTATTGTGGAGACATCAAAATTATCTATCACAAAACAACCTGGTTTTGTAAGGTAGGCACCTTCTTTTTTGGTCCTGGGCTCGGCATCCATATAGGGAAACCTACCAAACCTAGACACTTCTGGAAACTAGACATGCAGGGGAGTCCACAGAGGTGTGACTTGTGTGTATTCCCCAAAGTGTTCTTACCGAGAATACCCTGCAAATGTGAAATGTTGAATACAATTTTTTTTTGTTGCATTTCTGTCAGACAAAGTACAGGAATATGCTGGCATTCACAAAATTCCTACCACCCAGTGTATCCCCACCTGTCCTGATAAAAACGCTACCCCCCTTGAGTGCCTGTACCTAGTGCCTGCGTCAGGAATGGATCACCCCAGGGTCAACAGTTGCCCTCATGTAAGGACCAACATTGACCGTTGTGTGATCTACTCCTGTCGCGGGCACTAGGCCTACCCACACAAGTGAGGGACTGTTTTTATCGGGAGAGTTGGGGGAATGCTGGGTGGAAGGGAATTTGTGGCTCCTCTCAGATTCCAGAAATTTCTATCACCGAAATGTGAGGAAAAAGTGTTTTTTTTGCCAAATATTGAGGTTTGCAAAGGATTCTGGGTAACAGAACCTGGTAAGCGCGCCACAAGATACCCCATCCTGGGTTCCCCTACGTGTCTAGTTTTAAAAAATGCTCAGTTTTGTTAGGTTCTCCTAGGTACTGGCTGAGCTAGAGACCAAAATCCACAGCTAGGCACTTTCCAAAAAACAGTCAGTTTTCAATGTGAAAATTTGATGTGTCCATGTTGCATTTTGGGGCGTTTCCTGTTGCGGCACTAGGCCTACCCACACAAGTGAGGTACCATTTTTATCAGGAGACATGGGGAAGTGCTAGGTGGAAGGAAATGTGTGGCTCCTCTCAGATTCCAGAACTTTCCATCACCGAAATATGAGGAAAAAGTGTTTTTTTTGCCAGATTTTGAGGTTTGCTAAGGATTCTGGGTAACAGAACCTGGTGAGAGGCCCACAAGTCACCTCATCAAGGATTCCCCTAGGTAACTCATTTTGAAAAATGCACAGGTTTGGTAGGTTTCCCAGGGTGCCGGCCGAGCTAGAGGCCAAAGATTACAGCTAGGCACTTTGCAAAAAACAGGTTAGTTTTCTTTGGGAAAATGTAATGTGTCCATGTTGCGTTTCCCGTCGGGGGCAGTAGGCCTACCCACGCAAGTGAGGTACCATTTTTATCGGGAGACTTGGGGGAACCCAGAATAGCAGAACAAGTGTTATTGCCCCTCGTCTTTCTCTACATTTTTTCCTTCCAAATGTAAGACATTGTGTGAAAAGGACGCCTATTTGAGAAATGCCCTGTAATTCACATGCCAGTATGGGCACCCTGGAATTCAGAGATGTGCCAATAACCACTGCTTCTCAACACCTTATCTTGTGCCCATTTTGGAAATACAAAGGTTTCCTTGATACCTATGTTCAACTCTTTATATTTCACCAAAGGAATTGCTGTACACTAGGTACACTATGAAAACCCACTGCAAGGTGCAGCTCCTTTATTGGCTCTGGGAACCTAGGGTACTTGATGAACCTACAAGCCCTATATAACCCCACAACCAGAAGAGTCCAGCAGACGTAACGATATATTACTTCTTGAAAATATGACATCGCAGGAAGAAGTTACAGAGTTCAACATGGAGAAAATTGCTGTTCTTTTACCTCAATTTCAATATTCTTTTATGTCAGCTGTTATTTTCTGTAAGAAAACCTTGTAGGATCTACAAAATGGGCCCTTGTTGAATTCAGAATTTTGTCTACTTTTCAGAAATGTTTAGCTGTCTAGCATTGGTCACTAACTGGAAGGAGGCTAAAAGCACCACAAATTGAAAAAATGGGGTATGTCCCAGTAAAATGCCAAAATTGTGTTGGAAAATGTGGTTTTCTGATTCACGTCTGCCTAATCCTGAAAGCTGGGAGGATGGTGATTTTAGCACCTCAAACCCTTTGATGATTGCATTTTCAGGGAAAAAAAACACATGCTTTCTTCTGCAGCCCTTTTTTCCCATTTTTCAAAAACAAAATTTTGAGCTGTATTTTGGCTACTTTCTTGGTCTTCTCCAGTTGAGCCCATAAACTCTGGGATGTTGGAAAAAAAGGACACAAATTTAGCGTGGATAGTTTATGTGGACAAAAAGTTATGAAGGCCTAAGCACGAACTACCCCAAATAGCCAAAAAAGGGCTTAGCACGGGGTGGGAAGGCCCAGCAGCTAAGGGGTTAAAAAATTAAAAGAAAAAAGTTTTCATTTTTCTTTTTTAAACGCATTCCATTTTCCTTTAAGGAAAACAGGCTGCGTTTAAAAAAAAAAGATTGCTTAATTTAAAAGCAATCACAGACATGGTGGTTTGCTGAGCCCAGCAGGCCACCATCCCTGTGATAATAGCCATTCACAATGGGTCGCAAATTGCAACCTACTTCATGAATGTTATTGAGGTAGGTCAATTTGCGAGCCGTTGGGAATCGCAAAATGAAACTCCTGGAGTTTCATACATTCAAATAGCGATTGCATAATTGCGGTTTGCAGAAAATCCCAATTAGGTAATCGTAACCAGATAATTGATACATCTGTCCCTTCTTGTTTCTTAATCAGAACACTGTCAAACAGGCCATTGTTTGTGAAGCGTTTAATGTAACCATTTAAGGCATTTCATCAAAGTATATAGATGAAAAAATCAAAATTCTGAAATCCAAAAATTACAACAGCTAATAGCCAATCCATGAAAAAGAAATGATTAATGAAAAGACAACGAAAGCCCAGGTTTATAAAGAAGATAAAATCGGTAAATTATTGGCATGTTCTGTTAAGGAGAAGGTCAATCAAAGTTAAGTCACAGCGATCAAAGATCTTTTAGATAATTTGGTTATGAAGAAGCAAGAGACCATTTCATCTTTATTTTTAATGCACTACACAACCATTTATGAAGAAGGCATTCTATTCATCATCCTAAACATCGTTTATTTTTAGCTATTCTGTTTTTACCCAACCTTTCACTTTTTGTCTTTGCCCAGTTAGCATATTTATTATCTGAACTTGAAGTAAAGGAAGGGATATCTCAATTAACCATACAAAAGCCCCTGGAGAAGATGGTTTTGATTCAGAATTTTATAGGATCTTTTGTTTTCATTTGATTTTCCGTCAACTAGTCACCTTAATCAGGTACTGCGAGGTGGCTATTTACCACTTTTTTTTTATCAGGGTATGGCTGCCAGTTTTCTCAAGCAAACATCCTTTAGAATTTGGTTCATACCCCAATTATCCTTTTAAAATCAGACTATAGCAAATTAGTGAAAGTTACATTTGACCATATATTAAAAGTATCACCCTCTTTAATCTGTCAAAATAAAGCTGGATTTCTCCCCTCATATAGTTTAGCCACAAGTACATAGTTCCTTGCAGGAGTCTCCAAATATTTTTCAGAAAATCAAATCCCCACTGCTATTATGTAGCCTAAAAGGTGAGATGGTCTTTCTTGTTTGAAGTCTTGGAGGGATTTAATTCCACTCCCCGCATCACCAAGTGCAAAAGGACATTTTCTAAAAGTGCAAAAACAACAAGGTGATGGACGGAAATCTTGACTTAATCTCAGCCACTGGCAATCACTCAGGTCACATCACAATCCATTATTTTTTGGCCATCATGCCATCTCAGATTGGACCAAGCTATATGCAAATCAGTCTTGACCCTGTACCTCATAGGACGAGAATGGTCCTGGCTGAACTAGAACAAAAGCAACCCACAAGCGCTTTCTTCCTTGTTATGGCTGCCCCCTCTCTCGCTCTCCTGCCGCTGCTGCTCCTGTGGCCCGCTCCCCTCCTCTCTCTAGTGCTCTATCCCCGCTGCTGCTGCTCCCGCTGGGCCGCCACATTTTTTCATGCTGTTTTCGTCTCCCACTCCCACCAGTCCTCTCCTCCCCCCTCCCTACTTAATGGTGGCTGCTGGCACGCCGAAGGTGTGCCTAAGGCAAGCCCGTCTGCACCCGTCCGCAACCCGAACGTCACCAGTGCCACGACCCCTGGTCCTGCCACCCGCTGCCTCTACACAGCAGATGAACTCATCGCACTCAACCCAGGACGCAACAACAACTGCAAGCAAGAAGCTCCAGGCAACACATACGGTCCCTTCAGCTACTTCCGCTGTCATCAAACCTGCACCACCACCAAAACCCAGGACCCAGCACAACCCACCCGCAACAACTCGCCAAACACGAAAGCCCTGAAGTGCATCCTCCTCAACATCTGCCCCCTCCATAGACATGCCACTGAAATCTGGGACCTCCTCGACTGCACCAGCCCGAATGTCACATTCCTCACCGAGACCTGGATCAACACACCTCAGGCCCAGACATCACCATCCCCCAGGGTACAAGATCGCCCGTAAAGATCGCCCCAGCTTCTCTGGAAGGGGAATCGCCATTGTCCGCAAGTCCAACCTCCGCTTGAACACACACTCCGAAGACTCCAAAGAAGCCACTAACCTGATGGAACACCTTTGCTTCAAGCTACACACCAGCTCGACATCCCCCATCAGGGGAGCCATCATCCACGGCCCTCCCGGACCTCGCACACCTTTCACCGACTCCATCACGGACCTCATCTCCGCACAAACCATCGCAGCCACCAACTACACCCTGATGGGAGACCTCAATTTCCACCTAGAGAAACCACAAGACCCCAACACTGCATCCCTCCTAGACAACCTCCACAATATAGGACTTCAACAGATCGTGACAGAGCCAACACACTCTGCAGGACACACCCTCGATCCCATCTTCACTACAGGATCCTCCGCTACCTTCAGCCACACCACGGAACTTCCATGGACAGATCACTGTTGCATCCAATTCACCTTCAACACACCCACCATCACCAGACCCCAACTCTGGCCATCACATAGAAACTGGCCAAGAATAATCAACGTTCAGCTCACCGCCGCCCTCGCCATCGCTGCACCCACCATCGCACGCAACAATGACCCAAACACGGCAGCACGCACCTTCCACAACTGGATCACCGACTACGCCAACGCCATAGCCCCCCTCAAAAAGACCAACAACACCCATGCAGAGAGAGCCAGCTGGATCACCCCCGAACTCCGGGAACCAAGACGCACCTGTTGCCGCCTTGAGAAAATCTGGAGAAACACCAAATCCCCAGAAGCCCACAGCAACTTCAAAGCTGCCACCACCACACACCACCAACTCATCAGAAACACCAGAAAGAAGGGATCTCCTCACAAGCACACAACAGCAAGGAACTCTTCAGCATCATCAAGGAGTTCACCCAACCCAACAGGGAAACAACGGACATCCCACCCTCACAGGACTTAAGCGACAGACTCAACAACTACTTCCAACACAAAATCAAGACCATCTACGACAGTTTCAACAAGGACAACCCACGCAGAGAACCTCCTCATCCAACCACCAACACCAATAAGCCCACAATCTCCACCTGGACACCCCTCTCCATTGCCTGTGAAAGTCATAGAAAAAACAGTCAACAGCCAACTCACCTTGTTTTTAGAAAGCCACAACATACTCAACATCTCCCAATACGGATTCAGGTCAAACCACAGCACAGACACGGACCTCCTGTTCGCAACAGATGACATCAGCTCCGTACTGGACAAGGGAGAGACGTCAGCACTCACCCTACTTGACCTCTCGGCAGCATTCAACACAGTCTTTCATCACACCCTGATAAGAAGACTCCATGAAGCTGGCATCAGAGACAAGGCCCTTGACTGAATCCAATCCTTCCTCTCTGGGAGAACACAACGAGTGAGGTTCGCCCCCTTCCTCGCAGAACCCACACCTACCACCTGCAGAGTGCCCCAAGGATTCTCCCTCAGCCCCACGCTGTTCAACGTCTACATGGCCCCACTAGCCACCATCGTCAGAAGCTACAGAATAAACATAATCTCCTACGCCGATGACACCCAACTCATCCTCTTCCTCTCCAAAAGGACCAGACAAGGTCAGACACAACTTCCACAAGGGCATGAAAGCAGTCGCCAACTGGATAAGAGATAGGTTCCTTCAACTCAACACAAACAAGACCGAAGTACTGATCATGGGCCCTCAACCCAATGCATGGAGCGACTCCTGGTGGCCACCCACCCTTGGAAACCCACCCACCCCCACCAGCCAAGTCCGCAACCTCAGAATCATCCTGGACCCTGACCTCAGCATGAACCATCACATCAATTCAGTCACCTCCACCTGCTTCCGTACCCTTCACCTCCTATGCAAGCGTCACACACGCCCTCATCACCAGCAGACTGGACTAAAGCAACACACCCCACGCCGGAATCAACAAAAGCTCAAATTGCAAAATATCCAGAATGCTGCTGCCGGATTGATCCTCGAGCTACACCGACACTGCCATATCTCACAACACCTACACACACTGCACAGGCTCCCCATAGAGAAAATAATCACTTTCAAAATCCTCATCTACGCACACAAAGCCCTCCACAACACTGGACCTGCTTACCTTAACCAGTGACTCAACTTCCACGTATCCCACAGGACCCCACGCTCAGCCCACCTCTCTCCCACAGAATTACCCCACATCAGGAAAACCAGAACAGGAGGATGCTCCTTCTCCTACCTCACTGCCACCGCCTGGAACACCCTACCCATCCACGTCAGACAAACCACCTCCCTCCTCAGCTTCATGAAGGAACTAAAAACATGGCTTTTTTTAATCCACCTCCGGTACATGCTACATCCCCACCCCCCCAGTGCCTTCAGACCCTAACGGGTGAGTGGCTGTGCTTTATAAACTCTGATTGATTGATAGGCTTCAGCCAGGTATAGCTTTGATCCAGTGGCACAGTGAGACCAGGAACCAAGTTTGGGCATACCCGGTGCACTTAGGGCATCAAATCCCAAAATAACAAAGTGATGGGTGGAATGCACAAACTAAACCGAGCCACTAGCAGTTGCTCAGGCTGCATCTCAAGACCTTTTTTGCTCATCATGCCACCTCAGTTTGAACCCAGTCGTATGCAAATCAGTCTTGACCCTGTTCCTCATGGGAGGAGCCCAACCCAAACTGCCAGGCCAGGTCCTCGCTGAACCGGAACACAAGCAACTCAGAATGGTTTTGCCCTTGTAATGGGCTGTTCAGCTGAGTATAGCTTGGTTCCAGTGGCAGAGTGAGTTCGGGACTCACATCTGGGCAAAAACAACAAGTTTCAAGCATTACATCCATCACTGTTTGTATACTTCTTGTATTGACATAGGTTGTACGAGTATGCCCAGATTTGGGTCCCATGCAGACTGTCACTGGAACCAAGTTGTACCCAGCTGATGAGCCCATAACTATGGCAGAACCAGTCCTGGGTTGCTTCTGTTCTGGTTCATAGAGGACCTGACTTGGCAGTTTGTGTTGATTGGTTCATATTTGAGAAGGGTCTTGATAGATTTGTATGTAGCTGGGTCCAAACTGAGGTGGCATGGTGCGCAAAATAATGCTTGATTGGCATGCAACTGACTAATTACTAGTGGCTGAGATTAATTAAGGCATTCCATCCATCACAGTTTTGCAACTTTCTAAAAGTAGAATATTCAGAATTATTACTTAAAGTCCAACTTTATCATTAAGGACAGTTTTAAACTACTGTTCATTTGAGTCTAAACATCTGCTCCAAATCCAAAATGAGCACCTATGAAATGTAATATTTTAACCTACTGTTCACCAATAGGAAAGATATGCCTTATTGTAATGAAAAATTACTTTAGTTTGTCATTGCAAGGATATGTAAAACTTAAACACAGAGGGGCTTATTTACAAGGAGCTTGCACCACTGGTCATCATTTTTTGTGACGCAGCAGCGACTCTCTGTTTCTTCATATTTACAACGCCATGGATTTAGCCAAATGCATCAGTTTTTCAGGCCTGATTAAACAAAAAAACCTGTGCAGGATCTGGCTGCATCACAGAGATTTTAATGCATGCAGAGTGTGTGTTCTGTCTGAAAAACTCATAACTGACGCAGTGATATTTACAAGTTTTTCATTGTTTGACGCTTCTTCAAGATGTGTAATGCATAGCCTACAATGCATCAGACTTGTTACACATCCAAAACAAAGGCGTAGGGACTGACACAGTGGCTATAAAACAGGAATCTCACCATTTGAAGTCACTTTACACCCTGGAAGATGTTGGTTTTTCACATCCCTAGTTGTAGTAGGTCTAAACATATGAAATTATGTTTTAGGACTCTATGACCAACCTGGTACAATTGCACCTATGATTCCATCATCCACTGTAGCAAGGCTATGTGACTTTGTGTACTTTCTGTAAGAGACAGGCCAGGATTGTCACATCTACATGGAGGAAGGTGTCTCCAAGTCTAGTTATGCGTATCCCAAAGGACAGCAGGTAAATACACACAGAAGGTAGGTAAAACATGTATTGCTACTTCCCATTCCAACATATACTTGTAATCAGTTACATTACACTGTCACTGACTATGTCACACATACTCAGGTCTCTACATACACATAAGTACACTATGCCCAGTGTAATGTGACACATAGTCATATACTGCATACATTACCTCTTACATCCATGACCAAAGTAAAAGTGTAAAATGTGATATTCCACTATTTTACAGTATTGTATAGTGGTCCTCACACATTAGGATCCTTGTGTCACCTCAGATTTTGGACACATTGCCGAAGTTGCATTAGTTCTGACACCAACTTCAGCAGTGCGTCACTTTTTGAGTTGATACATTGCGGCATCCTTCCCTCAGATGCATCAGTGCACGGTGGGCCGTATTTGAAATATGATGCATTCACGGCATTGTAAGCTTTCTTGCTACAGCGCATGTATTTTTGATGCATCGCTGTCTCACTGAAGCAACGCATCAGTTTTTGCAAATGAGGGCCACAATGCCCTACTTTTTTAAGTACCATGCATCCTTCCCTATGATGCTTTAGGGCCTACATTAAGGATGACTTACTTGTGTTAGAAAGAAAGGTTTAGGCCTGGCAAATGGTATATTTTGCCAGGTTGAAATGGTAGTTTAAAATTGGCTGCAGTGGCAGGCTTAAGATATGTTTTAAAAGGCTAGTTTGGTGGATTGCACAATGAGTACTGCAGGCCTACTAGTAGCATTTAATTTACAGGCTGTGGTACATGTAGTACCATTTATTAGGAATGTACAAGTAGACTAAATGTGCCAATTAGATGTAGGCCAATTTTACCATGTTTGCAGTACAGAGCACAAGTGCCTTAGCCCTGGTTAGCAGTGGTAAAGTTCTGAAAGTCAACAAAATGGGTTCAGCAAAGGAACGAGTGAAGCCAAAAGGTTTGGGACATTTGCGTTGTATATTGA
This sequence comes from Pleurodeles waltl, assembly GCF_031143425.1. NCBI lineage: Eukaryota > Metazoa > Chordata > Amphibia > Caudata > Salamandridae > Pleurodeles > Pleurodeles waltl. The sequence continues at coordinate 518,488,111 of NC_090449.1, forward strand.
ACATTTGGCTTTCTATTTGTTCTCCTTCATCAATTTCTCACTCCTTGCTGGGTTCCCAGTTATCAATTTCCATGCTGATGACATAGCACTATATTTAGCAGTGGGTCAGCAAAATATTATGTTTTCCCTTTCTGACATTCAATTACATACAAAGGATAAATGCTGCCAAAACTGAGGAATTACCGCAGAATTACTGAAGCATCTTCCCCAGCCTGGTACCCACTGAATAACTAGGCCACACATGGAGCTGTAAATTACACGCCTTTATTCCAGTGCATGTTCCTGTGAACTCCAGCATTTTAAAGCTAGCTTTCATACATTATAGTCTAAGGATTACGTCACAAGCTGATACAGAGTCCATGGGGAGTCCGAAAGGTTCCCTTCTAAATCATGCAATATACTGCAATTACTATTACTAATACACAATCATTTTAAAACAGACCTTAGGAGATGTCTTGGGAGTTGCTTTTCCGAAGATACAAATTTCTGTATGAAATGAATAACATCCCCCCCTCCCAATGCGCTAGCTGAGAAACTCTTTTCATAAATGGGACAGATTGCCACTTATTTCATTGCAAGTATCACTCTTATAAAGATGACGCTACACCCTCTATTTTTATTTTTCTTCATTACTTTCCCTTACTTTTTAACGAAAGCCTCCTTTTCCAAGAAGGATCGAATATTTTTTAGCTTTATGTGGCAGACTAAAAAAATGCATCTCAATCAAGCAGTCAAGGTCCTACCATTTCCTGATGAATGGAGGAAGCTTTGAATGGACACATAAAAACAGTGCATCACAATCAAGCAATCAAGATCCTAACATTTCCTAAAGAGTGGAAGAGACTTGGGCCCATATGTATACATTTTTAGCGCTGCATTTGCATAATTTTTTGATGCGAAAATGGAGCAAACTTACAAAATACAGTTGTATTTTGTAAGTTTGCGCTGCTTTTGCGTAAAAAAACGGTGCAAATGCGGCACTAAAAAAGTATAAATATGCGCCTTGCTTTCTCCAACTATACTATCTTGCTGCTGGTGCCAACCTCAATATGGGCTTTGTGATTAACACTAACCCCTTCAATAACAGTATTATAAAATGTATATTAAGAGACAATGACATTCTAAATCCTCTCAGTTTTGCTAAACTTCTTAACTCCTCATAGAATACTATCATAAGTCTCCAGCTATATTCTTTAGGAACACAGCTAGGCTTTTCAAAGATTAAAATGTTTCATCATCTCACTTTGAGAGAACTTTCACTGAGCTAAAAGTGTTTTTCCCAGTTCTAACAGCAAGCTGGGTCACCCATTGGACCCCATGGGCAAAAATAAAAAATTGGGTACTTATTTTGCGGTGACAAACTAAAAGGTAGCCCTTCATTTCCTGCAACAAGGTCCTTTGGCTTTGGCTGGTTCTGTTAACGTTCAATTTTACTAAAGAATATTCATGCATTCTGAATGTTAAATCTGCATAGAAAATTAATTATTATAAAGAAATAGTACATGACTTGGAAAATGGGCCTACTTGTATGACCGCCAATAATCAAATAGTGTCCTTATTAACGGCTTATTAATATGAAATGTCGTGCTCATGTTTAGATTAACATAGTAGTAAGTTATATTAATGGTCATGTATTATGTATTTGCTTTATTAATCATAGGCCTTAAATTATCGAGGTCTTGGGCTTAGTTGCACTGCCTCATGTCAAGTTGCATTGCTTAAACGAGTCACACAAAATGGCTGCATAGAGATTTAGATTTGTAATTTTCCACTGTGTTGACCAAATGCTAGTAGATACATTTCTTCCCCATGAGAACTGCTTGCTAGAATATGTTGTACTAGCTATTGATACTTTGTAGAATTTAGTGTGTGTAAAGGCAATATTCCCAGGAACTAACAATGGATGCACTGATTGGAGTACAAGGTGATACAAAATTGTTACCTGACAAGTCCAATGAAGGGAACAGGAGAAGAGGAGCCAATCATCGACATGTAAAAGACAGTTTAGTTATATCTTAGATTTGAGGTTATACTTTCATTGGACGTTTACTAAAAGTGAACGTACGATTCTTTGACCAATAGCAACGTGGGAAGAAGTCCTAGGGAACCTAACTTAGCCAGACTGTACCGAGAGGAGGCAACACACTTGTTTCTAACTGCAATGAGAGGAGAACTCTCGCCTTTTCCTTAAGTTTGTTGCTGAGAGGAGACATTCTGACTATGCCCGTATCTGAGGCATTTCTATCTTGAACTTTATTGCTGAGTCCTGATGCCTTGCTGACCGAACAGATGTCCAATTGACGAAGACTGTCGCAGCTTGCTGAACCATACTGAGGCAAGGTATAAGACTATGTTACTGATCTCAATGTCATTTGCTTTTGTCTTTAGGTACCAACCACTAATTTTGATAGAGCCATAGGTAGATGTTTTCCAAATTTGCGTTGACTAAATTCTTTTGCATTAAGCCTAAACATGCTATTCTATTCACAAGGTTAGTTAGGAGACTCACTGAAGATGCTTGCTAAATATTTACAGCAGTTGATGTCTTTTCTTTGCTGAATCTAAATGTATGCTATTTCTATTGCACAATTATTCTTGCTATTGATTTTTATTGTACCTCTAGAATGTGTAGCATTTCAGGCATTCATTAAATTGAGATTCTTTAGAAGATTTGGTCAACCAGTATTGTTTCTGTATGTTTACGATTTGATTTTGTCCACATAAGTTAACCAGAATCCTTTGCAAACCTCAAAATTTGGCCAAAAAAACACCTTTTCCTCACATTTCGGTGACAGAAAGTTCTGGAATCTGAGAGGAGCCACAGGTTTTCTTCCACCCAGCGTTCCCCCAAGTCTCCCAATAAAAATGGTACCTCACTTGTGTGGGTAGGCCTAGTGCCCGCGAAAGGAAAGGCCTCAAAACACTATCTGGACACATCAAAATCATCAAGTACAAAACTACCTGTTTTTGCGGGGGGCACCTGCGTTTTTGGTCCTGGGCTCAGCAGCCATCTAGTGAAACCTACCAAACCCAAACATTTCTGAAAACTAGACACCCGAGGGAGTCTGGAGAGGTGTGACTTGAGTGGATCCCCCAATGTTTTCTTACCCAGAATCCTCAGCAAATCTCTAAATCAGCAAAAAAATTACATTTTCCCACATTTCTGTGTCGGATCACTGCACTGGGACAAATGTTCTACCACCCAACATTCCCCTCAGTCTCCCAGTAAAAATGATACCTCACTGTGTAGGTGGGCCATGTGCCTGTGACAGGGAAGAGCCAAAAACATGCCGAAATTGAGGGGGAACCAAAGGGGGTCCAAAAGGGCAGTTTGAAAGAAAACATTTTTAGGCTGACAAGTGCAGCAGAATTTTTATTGGTATAGATGAGACAATGCTGGGTGGTAGGAATTTTGTGGATTCCTGTAGATTCAAGAAGGTTCCAGCACAAAAATTTAGGAAAAATTTGTGATTTCCAGCAAAGTTGGAGGTTTGCAGGGCATTGTGGGTAAGAAAATGGTGTGGGGAGCATGTGAAGCACACTACCCTGGAATCACACAGATGTTTAGTTTTCAGACGTGTCTAGGTCTTGTGGACTTTTCTACATGGCAGCGTCCCAAAGTACAAAAAGCGCAGCCCTTCCGATTCCAAGTGGGATGATTTTGAGTGTTAGCTAAGCTCTCATGGCCTAAATGTAAAACCAAAACCTAAAATAATCAAATGTCCTCTTGCGTGTCGTGGGATAAGATGTTTTAGTGTGCAGGGGAGAGCTGTAAGACTGTTACCCCTTTCAGATGGGGTGGGGGCGTAACCAGGCCCATACTGTTTGGTGGCCACCACCCCACTATTTTTTTTTAATTCCCTGGCATCTAGTATGCTTTCTGCCCACCCCGTGAGTGGATCCGGGGTAATTGCCCCATCTGCCCACCACTGGGCAGGATAACTTTGGTCCCATTTATTTGGGGTGGGGGTATGGCCATTCCAAAAATAGGCCGATCTACCCCCAAGGGGGCAAATATGGCCAACAGTAATGTGCCCCCATGGGGAGTGACCCTTGTCCAAGGGGCTGCCCCTTCCAAATAAAACACACACATACACACACCAATCCCTGGTGCCTGAGTGGTTTCTGCCCCCAAGGAGAGCAGAAATGGCCTAAAATAAGTTTACCCCCCAGGGGACCGACCCTTGCCTAAGACGTCACTCCCTTTGCAGGAAATTGATGCAAAAAAATAATAATACCTGGTGTCTAGTGGTTTCTGCCCCCCTTGGGGGCAGATTGGCCTAACAAAAATAGGGCGCTCTGCACCCAAGGGGGGCAGACATGGCCTAAATACAATTTGCCCCCCAGGGGAGAGACCCTTGCCTCAGGGGTTGCTCCCCATATATAAAAAACAAAAGTAAACATTAAAAATATATATATCCATGGTGTCTCGGGGTTTCTGCCCCCCGGGGGGGGGCAGATTGGCCTAATTATAATAGACCGATCTGCCCCCCAAGTAATTTTGCCCCCTGGGGAGCGACCCTTGCCTAAGGGGTCGCTCCCCACATATAAAAAAAAAAAAAAAAAAAAAAAAGATCCTTGGTGTCTAGGGGGTTTCTGCCCCCCGGGGGCAGATTTAGGCCAATCTTCACCCGGGGGGGAGGCAGAAATGGCCCAAAAAATATTTGGCCCCCTGTAGAGCCGACCTTGCCCAAGGGGCCGCACCCCTCATGTCACTAAAAAAAAAAAAAAAAAAACCTTGTGTCTAGTGGTTTCTGCCTCCCTGCCTCACAAGTAAAACTGCCCCCAAGGGAGCGACCCTTGCCTAAGGTGTCGCTCCCCACATACATAAAACAAGAAAAAAACTAAAACAAAAAAATGTATCCCTGGTGTGTAGAGGTTTCTGCCCCCCCGGGGCAGATTGGCCTGATTATAAAAGACCAATCTGCCTCCAGACTGAAAATAAATTGCCCCCCCTGGGGAGCAGCCCTTACCCAAGGGGCTGCTCCCCTCATACCATAAACAAACAAAAAAACATCCCTGGTGTCTAGTGGCATTTCTGCTGCCCGATCGCATGGCGATCGAGCAGCAGAAATGCTGAGAGAGACATGGAAAGAGAGGAAAGGCCTTTCTTCTCCATTCATGCCTCTCTCACCCCCTCCACATGATCGGAGGAGGAATGCTTTTGTATTTCTCCTCCTATCTGCACTGGAAGCTCAGCTTCCAACGCGGTGGGGGCAGCCTCTGATTAGGTCAGCACGGGATTGCGTGCTGACGTCATCAGACGCCTTGGGGGTGGTCAGGAGGGGGCAATGGTGGAAGGGGAAGTGATTCCCTACCGTCCCTGCCCAGGGGAGTGGGGTGGCAGGCCCCCCGAGGGGGCCTGCCACCCCCGGGGGCCCATGTCTGGATGTAACGGTTACGCCCTGGGCACCCGAGTGGTGCTGCTTGTGAGATAACCGCTACATTCCCAGTACCCGAGGGGTGAAGAGCCCATCATAAAGCATTTGCCCCTAGAAAAATAAGCGAGAAATAGCAAGTACCCAGAGATCGCAGACTGGGTAAGAGAAATTGGTGAAAGTTTGGATTTTCAGATTCAATGGTAGAAAGTGGAGAGAAAATGTGTCTCTAAGAACGTAGGATGACTTTCCCAGAACCTTAGAGCTGGCCAATGATTGTTTGAAGATGTTCTCAGCGTTCTAGTGACAGTGTGAATGGAATTGATTTTGCCTTTGCACAGCTAATGCAAATTGCAGGTGAATTGTGATGTTTGTGAGGGTTTAGGGAGTTTGCATACTCCAAATTAAGTTGTTGAAGTGTGAGAGTAGGGAAGCTGTGTGGCGCTTTGTGCTAAAAAATTGTCCATGCGGTTGTTGGTATATGGGTCACGCGAGGTCTAAGACTCTGGAGTATATTGAAAAGTGTATGAGATACTTGCTTTTTGTTGTAATTTGTCTGGTTTAATAGGTCGATTGGGCATGGTTGACAAGTCAGAGTGTGAGTCAAAGTGAGCAAAAGAATTTTCAACTGAGATCTTGCGAGTCCCATGTGCACCAAGACAGACCCACTGATCAATTGAGAGGAAATGTTGCAGGTCGAATTTTGCTTGTGGATCAGGGAAACCGAGAAGGAAAGAGTAGCTGCTAGAGCGAAAAGCCGTCACTGAAAAATCCGAAAGGTTTCAGAAGCGATTGTGTTACCCTACCTGTAGTAAAGAGACAAATTGAGGTTTTGATTTTGTTTAGTGCTCGCAATAATTTTGCATATGTTTAGTGTGTGTCCGAGTTTAGGAGGACAAGCCGCAAGACTTTGTCAGCCGCCGTACGTGTGAGTGTGACGTCATTAGAGGTGTGCTCGGATTGGTTGGATACTGAGAAGGGTCGCGCTCGGATTGGCATACAACCGTGAAGCGCAATAGGTTGAGAAGGTCGGCAAAAAGGATTCTGGGATTGAAAGTCACTTCCTGAATTGATTTAGACTAACAAAGGTCGCAGAAATGAAATGTTTCAAAACTTTAAAGAGTGCCCTAATGGGAGATACATATATTACAATGAGTATAGGAGACATTGCTCCACCAGAAGGTACACCTGCTTACACTGTATTCGAAGAGAAGGGTGCTGCCCCATGCCTTTAGCTGCAACAAAGGTACAAAGTGAAAGATGGGAGTTTAGTGTTTCCTGCCCTTGGAACGCTTAATTTGAGGAGCTTAGAAAATTTGAGGAGGGTGCTATATAATTTGAAACCTCCTCCGAGAGCATCACAGTTCAAGGTATTAGCAATCTGGGAACTAGTAGCCAGACAGCAACAGCAACAGAAATTTGAGAGGAGAATGAGAAAGGTAGAAAAGACAGTAGCAGAGAAAGGAAAGGAAAGCTACCAGAAAGACAAACAGAGACCCTCCGAGAGTAGGGAGAGAAAATCAAAGGAGTCTAGGAGATCTTTAAGAGTCAGATGATGATGAGTTCATTTTACAGATACTGAGAAATCTTCCCCCACCATATACAGCACAAGAGAGCGGTCCGAACACTAGTGTGAACTCTTCAGCGCCGACACAAGTTAACATGACGACGAGCCCAGTACAGAGTAATCCTAACTTGACACAGAGCCCAATGCAGAGCAGTCCTAATCTGCTTACTACATCAGCAGCTCCTCAAAATCCAATGCATAGCTGAATATCCCTAGAATTTACCCTGATGTACCCATTGTGGAAACTGCAACAAATTTAATAGTGCCAACAGGACAGGTTTTCCTGAAACCCGCATAGGTTCAGAGAGAGCCAACCCCACTCTTACTGCCTCAAGTGCAGCAAAACAATGCCAAAGTAGACTACTATAACAGGAACACAGACAGCTATGTCTTTACTGATGAGTCAGAATACGGAAATCATGCACCCACAAAACCCGAACGTTAGACAAATCCAGATGGAGTGTCTGTACCCGTCACCATTGGTTCAGTCATACCATTGTTTGCCCAGGGAAAAAACAGCACAAATGGCCAGGGAGTCTTGAGTCAGAATTTAATGGGAGGATGACTCAATGACAGTGCCAGAGTAGTCTCTCCTGTGGGACAGTCCTTTGATGGAACAGTATCATTGTTAGACCTTAGCCCTTTTGGAGTTCCTCCGAATACTGGAACAGGGCCAAACATGAGCCCCAGCCTGAAGTTACTGATATCGCAATCTCCAAAGTTAACTGTACAACCATTGCCAAATACTCAGTCCCACAATATCTCACTGCAAGTTTTGACAGCCCAACAATTGACCGAATGGTTAAATAAGCTGAATAGCCCACAAAGTGCTCCTAGATGGGGGAAGAATACTTGACCTATACTAGACTTGGGATGGAAGTGGGTAAACTTATTGAAGGAGCTATGGGTGTGAACCGACTTGAATACTACACAGGAGCAGAATTGCGATACTTGTACGATAAATTACAAAGGAAGCGAGTGAGGTATATTAAAGGCTAGCAAACATACCAGGGAAATACGGCATATAAATTAAGAAAACAAAGCACTTGAAAAGGAGTTACAGATTAGATTTTGACTCAAAAGATTTCGAACACATGAGATCTGCAGGAATGAAAGCACAATTAGGGAGTTACTTCAAAGCGTTCAAATATGGGGAGCATTAGACAACTGGGAAGGCAGATGTGTGAAGAAAAGAGATACGAAGAAAAGCGATTCCGCGAATCTTACTGCAAATGTACAGTAGGTTGAGAACCTGGTAGAATTTTGTTCATTTCCCTTTGAGCAGAAGTGGCATTCTGTCATTTACCAATGATTATCCCAGATTGAGAAAGAAAGCAGTAGAATGGTACCACCAGACAGACAGGTTTTTAAAGCTTGCAAAATGCCTGTCGGAAGAGTTGAACACCCTGTTAGAGATAGTAATTCCAGCAGATTTAAGGACTGACAGCAAGAGGAGCATAGATTAGCCAACAAAGGAACCAGAGACAGACCCAATTACAGGTGCACCACCTTGTGAGGTGATAAAATACTACTATAAAGCGACTGATTTTTTGAAAATGAGAATTTCGCCTAAAAATATTGACTGGCAGAGAATAGACAGGACAGCCCAGGAAGCAAAAGAGTCTATATGTGCATATTAGGAGAGATTGTTGAAGGCATTTAAACATTACAGCGGTACAGAAACAGCCGAAAGACATGATTAATTTTGTGTTCAGATTTGTTAAAGGATTGAGACCTGAAAATTGTCCAGATGATAAAAAGTCTTGATGAGCTGGCAAGCGAAGCCGACTGATGAGGTATTGAAGTATGCAAAGTACTGTAGTGATGAAATTCAGTTGAAACAGAGAAAGTTGAAAGAGACGGCAATGATGATGCAGATGAAAGCGGCACAAACAGGGATGCAGGGCACTTTTCTACAGCAACAGCAGCAGGGAAATGTGGTATTTCAGAATGAGGCGAGAGGTAGAGGTCGTGGAGAAATGGAAAACGGAAAACAGAGTCCCGATTTGGGTACTGTAGTGGTTCAGAATGATGTGCAGGAAATGAAGACAATGTTGCCATGTCACGCTTGCAGATAGATCGGACATTGGAAGCTGGAGTGTCCGATATTGGTAGAGGAAGGTGTCGTTCAGCAAACAAGTGACATCAATTCTTTCTAAAACATGAGAGGACCGAGAATGAGAGGTAATAATCCAAAATTTCAAATTAATGTGAATCAGATGCAAAGTTTTCAACCCACGCAACAGGTGCAAATGCCAAGCATGCAGATGGCACAGTCGCAGCCAATGCAACAGCAGGTCCAAATAGGCAGCAAATACAAATATCTCAAGCCCCAATGGAGCAGCAGCAGGTGAAGCTTCCTCAACAGGCCACCGGTCAAAGGTTTAACCAGAGTAATAACACAGTACACCAACTCCCATTACACAGTGAGAACAGAATAAACGATAATTGGGTGAGTGAGAGTTCGGACGAAGAAGTATGTGTTTGCAACTTCTCTAGAAGTAGATTAGAAAGGCCCATATGTAAAGGGAAAGGTAATGGGTCACAAAGTTTCATTCTTGGTTGACACAGAAGCTTCACGCTCTACAGTGGAAACTGCCAAAGTTCCAATTTAGCCCAATTCAGGAAAAACAGTCCAGATAGTAGGAGTAGCAAATCAGGAATTGACCAACCCAGTTACAGAACCAGTTCAGGTTAAAATTGCCAACTTTAAAGGATTACACAAATTCATAGTTTGTGACTCAAGTCCGGTATCCTTACTGGGAAGGGACTTTTTGTGTAAAACAAGGTGTTCGATTACTTGCTCAAATGATGATGAGGATGACACAGCTCCAGTGACAGATTTCGAGACAATAGATGAGGATTACCCTTAGATTAGCTTCTTTCCCGTTTTCACAGTAAAGGATCTTCCTTCTGATTTACAAGGAACAGTTAAAGTGAAAGTGTGGGATTTGACAGGAAAAGACATTGGCCTAATAAAACGATTTGAGACAGTTAAGGTACCAATAAAGCCAAATGCAATTTTTCCCCAGATTCCACAGTACCACATCACACAGGACAAAGTTGCTCCCATAATTGAAGAATTTGTGAACCAAGGGGTTTTGAAATAAGTGCTGAGCAGTCCATGTAATTCACCAATAATGGGTTTGAGAGACCCTGTGGCAAATTTCGAATTGCTCAAGATTTGAGAAAAATAAATGACATTGTGGTTAAATTTTGTCCCATGGTGCCAAATCCAGCAGTGATTTTGTTTCAGATCCCATGCAATGCTGAATGGTTCACCGTCATAGTCCTGTCACAAGGATTCTTTTCTGTACCTCTTCATGAGGATAGTCAATTTCTCTTCTCTTTCAAATATTTAGATCAAGTCTACCGTTGGTGTAGAATTCCTCAATGGTTTTCAGAATCGCCTTTCATTTTCAACCAGATCTTGAAAAAGAACCTGGAGTCATTGGAAATGCCTTTCCAATCGACACTGGTACAGTACATTGATAATTTGTTACTTGCGTCCAAAGGAAGAATGCAAATACAATACAATTGCTTTACTGAACCATTTAGGAATGAATGGTCATAAAGTGTCTCCAGGTAAATTACAGTTCTGTCAGAAAGAAGTGAAATATTTGGGTCAACAGATTGAGAAGGGAATTAGGAAAATATCCAGAGAAAGGGTTACAGCCATATTACAGATGAGACCCCCAGCCACACAGAGAGATGCCAGGATGTTCTTGGGAATAGTAAGCTATTGTCACCAGTGGATTCCCAACTTTTCAGTCATTTCAAAGGCATTACCGAAGCTGACCCCCAAATGAGTTACTGATCCCCTGGCGTTAGATCAGGCCTGTATGAAAGCATTTTCTGAGTTGAGAGAAAGTTTGTGCAAAGCCCCAGCTTTGGAAATGCCTGACTACACGAAACCCTCCATGTTGTTCTGTAATGAGCATGATGCATGTTCTTTGTCTGTCTTGACTCAAGTCCATGGTGGCATAAACCGCACAATAGCATATTTTTCAGATACTTTGGACCGAGTTGCAGTAGCTTTATCAGGCAGTCTGCGTTCAGTCACTGCAGTTGGACAGAGCCTCACTCAGTGCAAGGGTATTGTGATGGGACATCCCCTGACTATTATGGTCCCTCACTCCATTGAAGTCTTACTTACACAAACCAAAACGCAATATCTAACAGGTGCCAGCCTGACTTGCTATGAAATGAGCATCCTGGGGTCCCCAAATGTGTCATTGAAAAGGTGTACAGTGCTTAACCCAGCATCCTTACTCCCAAATCAAAATATTGAGATTGATAAACTGGAAGATGTTGAACATGATTTTCTTGAAGTAATTGATCTGTGCACAAAACTGAAACTTGATATCAGAGATACCTGATTGGAAGAAAATGACCAAATTATTTTTGTCGATGATTCCTGTTTAAGGGACAATACGGGAATACTGAGAGCAGGATATGCTGTATGCACAATTTCTGGCATACTTGAAGCGTCTTGACAACATGTTTCGGTACAGCTTAAAGTTACCATGTATACGGACATCCAGTATGGATTTGGAATAGTGCATGATTTTGGCCAGCTGTGGTCACAGAGAAGTGTCCTCACTCTTCTGGTTCACTGGTCAGAAATGGTGAGAGAATTCATGAACTGTTACAAATGCCTGAAAAGATTCCTGTGGTGAAATGCAGTGCAAACCTGAAATCACAAGATTTTGTGTCACTGGAAAATGGGTATGCGGATCAAATCGTAAGGTTTTGTGCACTGAACTGTATATCCTTCAAAGATCGATGGGAATTGTTACCTGAGGAAGAGGAGACGTATCCGAGCTATGCATTACATGCTATAGATACCTTGGAAGAACTGAAAACATTGCAGACTAACATTGAGAGGGAGCCGAAAAGGTCATGGGCCAAAATTAAATGTGTACAGCGCGAGGATGTACTACGGGTTTCAGAAGAGGGCCAATTGGTATTGCCGATCAGTTTGTTAACACAAATGGCTAGATATTATCTAGTCAAGCACATGTGTGTCAACAAATGAACGCAGGAAAAGGGACAGTGGTCAATTTGAGCCACATTGGAAGAGCAGGAGGTCCATTCAGCAGAATGCAGACGGATTATATTGAGATGCCTGTGTGTGGAGGATTGAGATATGTGTTGGTGATTGTCTGTATCTTTAGTCATTGGATTGAAGCTTACCATACATGAAGAAATTACAGCCTCACAGTAGCAAAATTACTGCTTACGGAACTGATACCGCATATCGGGTTTCCGATCTCTTTAGAATCAGGTAGACGAAGTCACTTCAACAATGAAGTAATTGAGTTACTATGTTCAGCCCTAAACATTGAGCAGAAGTTGCATTTTACCTACCGCCCTGAAGCATCAGGACTTATGGAACAGAAGAATGGTACCTTGAAATCAAGTATGGCGAAAATGTGTGCGCCCACAAATCTGAAATGGCCTGACACACTAGCGTTAGTTCTGATGACAATGAGAAACACAACCAACAGGAGGACAGGACTGTCACCACTTGAGATCCTCATGGGCAGAGCAATGAGGTTGCCAACGGTTCCTGCAAATACTCTTGTGAACATAACAGATGATATGGTGTTGGACTACTGCAGAGGTCTGGATGTTGTGGTTCACTTTTTCTCTCATCAGGTGGAAGCCACCAAACTACAACCATCTCTAGACAAAGGACACAACCTGAGAGCAGGTGACTGGGTTGTGATCAGACAACATGTGAGGAAAACGTGTTTGGAACCTTGGTGGAAAGGCCCTTACCAGGTAGTGCTGATCACTACCACAGCTGTGAAGTGCGCTGGAGTTTTGAATTGGATCCATGTAAGCCATATGAGGAAAGTAGTATGCTCTTTGGACAATGAAGAGGAGTTGTTGAGAGTACCAGCAACGACCTGACCAACCTCAGAGCCGGAAATGGGGAGAAAGAGGAACTGAAACTGAATCTGAGCAAATCAAAATCAGTTCTCCTGTGAAAGACGAAGGAGAAGACCCACAGGAAACTGAAAGTGGACCGACCTCAATTGAGGCAGCAGGAGAGTTTAGTCTTAGGAGGGCTCTCCCAGAAGGAGACAGACTTGGGAGACAAACAGAGCAAACAACAGACTCTGAGGGAGAAGGAGTTGAGGCGAATGAAAGCCACTGTGGTATGACTCCTCCTGAACCAGTTGCAGGTCCGTCAAAACAAAGTACTGCAGAGAAAGAAGTTACAAGTTTAACACCAAAAAGAGCATTAACGAAAGGTCCACTGAAAGGAGATAAGTGGTCGGAGTAACAAGAGAAAAGAGAAGGCGCAATTACAGTGTCAACAATTGAGGAGGAAGTAGACACGACAAGGAGAGAAGATTTGAGTGAAGGAGAATTAAATGGAGATCGAAAGCGGAAAAGAAAGAGGATCGCAAGCCGAAGGTACGCTGGTCCTGAATTTGCGTATGTAACAACAAGTGAATGGCAAAGATCATTTTTGTCTGTTTGTTTTGGTCGAAACATTCCAGGTCAATATTTTGGCACTTGAAGGAAACCAATGACCTGAACTGTTGAAAATATAAGCTGAGAGATGTGTAAAGCAAAAGAGACTATTGAAGGTAACTGGAAAATACCTTTTTGATAACCTGATTTGACAAGATAACCTGATTTGACAAGCTGTTAAACCGATTTTTGACAATCTTATCGATTTTGACAAAAGGATCCTGGAAATAAGACTGAAAGCTGTAAATAACTGCTGAAGAAGAGTGAATGTTTTTGTTTTTGATTTTTGCTGCATAGTTATAATTTTTCTCTTCTACTTTCTGATTCTTTACAGATTATGAGTAACCTTAGCCAGAAGGGTAGGAAAAATAGGTGCTATAAATACACGAGTATTGGTTTGTCAACTGTATGCATGATATTGTGCCTAGTATTCATTGTGGGTATGACTGTTCTTGACAAGACTAAAGCCAACCATACTTCAGCTTCAGAGACACCTACTGCACTCACAGAAATAGAGTTGTCTAGGTTAAATGAAACATATCTGCACGTAGATAGTGCCCAAGGAGAACTTTCTTCTAATGTATTCTATTGCTTATTGAGTGAGTATGTTGAGACAATCGATGTGAGAGATTATGGGGGGTCATTCCAACCCTGGCGGTCGGTGTTAAAGCGGCGGCTAAACCGCCAACAGTCTGGCGGTAAAAAAAATGGAATTCGGACCCTAGCGGAAACCGCCAACAGAGACCGCCACTTCAACACACCGCCCGCCACGGCGGGACAAACAAACAGCGCGGCGGTCACCACCAACAGACAGGCGAGAGTCAATGTACCGCCCACCCTATCACAAGACACCAATCCGCCACCTTTTCCGGGGCGGTAGCCCCGCCGATAAAAACACGGCAGAAACAGCCATTTCGAATGGAAAACGCTCACCTCCATATACCCCACGAGGAATCTGGACAGCATGGAACCCGAACTACACATCCTCCCAGCGATTGTCTTCCTGCTCCTCTACCAGGAGCACGAACGCTGGCGCAGAAGACAACGGTGAGTACTGCACCTACGACACAGGGGAGGGGGGAGGCAAAAAATTACGGGTACACACATACGCAACACACCCACCCCCACCCTCACCCACTACAACACACACATCAATGCATAGCAACAACTCAGAGTTACACCCCCCAAACCCCCGGAAGATTGCAAAGACAAAAGGAAATGATTCTAAACATTGGAATATATTGTATCACTGGCTTAAAAATATATCACACATCTAAAACCTTTATATACATACATTTTAAAGTCCGATCATTGTAGCAGGCATTGTCAGTGGGCCACTGGGCCCAAATCATATGGGCAAAGCCCACACAGGATACCTGACTCCAATGGAGAGAACACTGCAGGGGCATCAGATAGCAAAACTACAGGCACCTCAGGGGGAAAGGAAGGGGGGGCACCTCAGCCAGATGAGTGCACGACGCCAGATCCACGAGTGGCCTCCATGGCCACTGTTCAATCCTGGGGAGTGCAAAGCCACAGTCTCACAAGTCTCTACAGTGGGTGGCTTGCCCACTGTTCCATCCTGGGGAGTGCAAAGCCACAGTCTCTCAAGTCTCTACAGTGGGTGGCTTGCCCACTGGAACATCCTGGGGAGTGCAAAGCCACAGTCTCTCAAGTCTCTACAGTGGGTGGCTTGCCCACTGTTCCATCCTGGGGAGTGCAAAGCCACAGTCTCTCAAGTCTCTACAGTGGGTGGTTTGCCCACTGTTCCATCCTGGGGAGTGCAAAGCCACAGTCTCTCAAGTCTCTACAGTGGGTGGGTTGCCCACTGGAACATCCTGGGGAGTGCAAAGCCACAGTCTCTCAAGTGGATAACAGTCTCCACTGGTGCTTGAGGGGGACTGGTGCCCAGAGTGCTTCGTGCACAGATGCGGGCCTGCCCCTTCCGCCAATGGGCCAGCGGTGCTTGAGACAGCGGTGCCCTGTTCAGCGGTGCTTGAGATGAAGGGCCCTGTTCAGCGGTGCTTGAGATGGCGGTGCCCAGTTCAGCGGTGCTTGAGACGGCGGTGCCCAGTTCAGCGGTGCTTGAGACGGCGGTGCCCTCTTCAGCGGTGCTTGAGATGAAGGGCCCAGTGCAGCGGTGCTTGAGACGGCGGTGCCCAGTTCAGCGGTGCTTGAGACGGCGGTGCCCTGTTCAGCGGTGCTTGAGACGGCGGTGCCCTGTTCAGCGGTGCTTCAGATGAAGGGCCCAGTGCAGCGGTGCTTGAGACGGCGGTGCCCTGTTCAGCGGTGCTTGAGATGAAGGGCCCAGTGCAGCAGTGCTTGAGACGGCGGTGCCCTGTTCAGCGGTGCTTGAGACGACGGTGCCCAGTTCAGCGGTGCTTGAGACGGCGGTGCCCTGTTCAGCGGTGCTTGAGACGGCGGTGCCCTGTTCAGCGGTGCTTCAGATGAAGGGCCCAGTGCAGCGGTGCTTGAGACGGCGGTGCCCTGTTCAGCGGTGCTTGAGACGGCGGTGCCCAGTTCAGTGGTGCTTGAGACGTCGGTGCCCAGTTCAGCGGTGCTTGAGATGAAGGGCCCAGTGCAGCAGTGCTTGAGACGGCGGTGCCCTGTTCAGCGGTGCTTGAGACGGCGGTGCCCTGTTCAGCGGTGCTTGAGACAGCGGTGCCCAGTTCAGCGGTGCTTGAGACGGCGGTGCCCTGTTCAGCGGTGCTTGAGATGAAGGGCCCAGTGCAGCAGTGCTTGAGACGGCGGTGCCCTGTTCAGCGGTGCTTGAGACGGCGGTGCCCAGTTCAGCGGTGCTTGAGACGGCGGTGCCCTGTTCAGCGGTGCTTGAGACGGCGGTGCCCAGTTCAGCGGTGCTTGAGATGAAGGGCCCAGTGCAGCGGTGCTTGAGACGGCGGTGCCCTGTTCAGCGGTGCTTGAGACGGCGGTGCTTGAGACGGCGGTGCCCAGTTCAGCGGTGTTTGAGACGGCGGTGCCCTGTTCAGCGGTGCATCGGATGAGTGTCCAGCTCAGCGGATCCGGCCATGGCGTGGAGGTCATTCGCCACCTGACCTGTGGCTGGGGGTGCCTTCCTGCCCATCTGTCGTGTGGCTGGCGGGGCCCTCCTGGGCTGCAGTACCGGGCCTGTTGGTGTCCTCCTGCCCACCTGGGATGGGGCTGGCGGGGCCCTCCTGGCCAGCTGGGCTGGTGGCGGTCTTGTCGGGCATGCTGCCCTTCCCAGCCTTCCCTGTTCGCCTGTGGCCCTTCCCCACCTTTGGCGGTGTGCCAGGTGGCACCACACTTCCTGGCGGAGCCATGGTAGGGATTTTGGTCCCTGATGTCTTCGGCCTCTCGCGCCGGCCACTGACAATCTTCGGATGTTTTATCGGGGGTGGGCTGGCCGTGCCTTGGCTCCTTACTGAACTGGCTGCCCTCGAGGGTGGGGGACTCCACAGTCCATGGCAGACTGTCATTACAGGTCCCGCTTTTGTGGTGGCTGAGGTGCTGACTGGAGTCCTATGAGATGGACGGGGTGGGGGAGTTGTAGGAAAGAGGTCAAGTTTGGAAAGGAAAAGCAATTTAGGAACAGAGGGACGGGAAGGTGTAGTGGTGTATGGGAGTGGAGGAAGAGGTTGTGGTTGTAGGAGTTTTCAGTCTGGTGTCTTTGGGTGCAGGTGCTTGGGCTGGAGGCTGTCGTGAGGTGGATGGATGTTGGGTGGGTGGCTGCCTGCGTTTGTGTAGCTTGGAAGAGGGGATCACAGACACAGTGGGAGAGGACACAGGGGACGTGTAAATGGTAGTGGGGGTGGTGACTGCACGTGTGCGGGGGTTCTGGTGGGTGTGCTGGTGATGGACGTAATGGCTGAAGATGTTGTGCATGCAGGTGTGAGTGGAGACGTGACAGGGAGGGAGGAGGGAGACGAGGAGGAGGGGGACACAGTGGAGGCAGTGGGTGTTGGTATATCTGCATGTGGATGTTGCTTGTGTGAATGCTTGTGTGATGTGTGGTGCTTATGTTTGCCTGGTGTTGAGGTGTGTGCAGGCTGGTCTGATGGTGTGTCTGGGATAGGCAGAGGTACAGGGGATTGGGTCTGGGTGGAGGAAGTTGGAGGGGGGAGGCCAGAGACAGGAACAATGGCTGCCATCAGTGCTGAGGCCAGAGTGTTGAACGATCGCTGAAGGGCAGCCTGACCAGAATGAATGCCCTCCAGGTATGCATTACTCTGACTGCCCAACAGTGAGCTTCCTCAGGAGGTCAATGACCTCCTCACTGAGGGCAGCAGGGGTGACAGGGGCAGGGCCTGAGGTGCCTGGGGCGAAGGAGATGCCCACCTTTCTGGGTGAGCGGGCACGGGGCAAACGCTGAGGGGCTGCTGGGAGGGCGGTGCTGGTGCGCTGGGTGGCGGCTGTACCTGTTGTTGCGGGGGGCACAGATGTTGCCGCCACCACAAGGGAGCTCCCTTCAGAGGACGAGTCGCTGTCACTGACATCTGCACGAGTCCCCGCTGTGGAGCTCCCCTCGCCCTCCGTCTCACTGGTGAATTCCGAATCCGTTGCATGGCCCGCCATGGCCATGTGAGATGCAGCTCCCTCGTGCTCCGATGCCACTTCTCCTCCGCCTGATGATGCTAATGCGCACATGAACAGGAAGACCACAAAAAAGGGGGGGGGAGAAAATAAAGACATGTTGAGTGCATGCATTGGCGACACCGTTGGCGGACAGGACAGACACAGAAGCCCCCTGCACTACGCCGCGCACTTGGGGTCGACTACGCAATCCGTGGGACATGGCCTACAAGCCTATGAGCGACATCTGCACACATAGATGACACAGGGCAATGAATAGCTGTACTTGGCACCCTACAGAGGTGGGGGGTGGGGGCACAGGGCCATGCCTTACGGAGGGGCCTAGCCTACAGAAATCGCCCTGGCCTAGGGATACCCACAGCCCTCCTCCCCCTCCCAGACACCTCCACTGCGCGCAAAGTCAGCAGAATGAGAATGTACTCACCCCCTTGTGTCTGCTGTGATGTCCTCAAGCGCCCATCCAAATCGGGGTAGGCCACCGCCAGGATCTGGGACATCAGGGGGGTCAAAGTCCGACTGGCACCCCTCCCACGTTGGGAGGCCATCCCCAGCTGAGCCACCGCCGTTTTCCTGCTCCAGCGTCGGATGTCCTCCCATCTCTTCTGGCAGTGGGTGCCCCGTCTGTGGTGGACCCCCAGGGTCCGGACTTCCTTGGCGATGGCACGCCAAATGTCGATTTTCTGGTGGGCGCTGACCTATGTGACATGTACAGGGAGAGAAAAATATTCATCACCTTCTGCATGCTCGATGTGAGTGGCCCCCCATCCCCACCCTTGCCATGTGGCACATGCTCTCATCTGTCGTTTGATGCATGCCTCAATCGCTCCCCTCCCCACCATCTTTCATCCACCCCACTCAACACAGGCATTGCCCACAAAGCATGGTCCCTGTGTACTTATCTGTTGGTCTGGAGGACCGTAGAGTAGCGCATACTGGGGGAGGTCCCCATCCACAAGTTTCTCCAATTCCTGAGCAGTGAAGGCAGGGGCCCTTTCCCCAGTCGCATTAGCCATTGTCTCTTCCAGACCGAGGTCACAGCAGCACTTGCAGTGTAGGTCTTCTCCTGTGGAAGATCAGGTATCGAGTGATTAAGCAGATAGAAAATGGCGGTCACGCCCGCGGCGGTGCATACCGCGACCGCCGGCGCACATCGTCATTGGCTCCTGAGACCCATAGGGTTCAATGTTAACCAATGCTGCTTTGCGCCGCTGTCTTCGACCGCCTACCGCCACGGTGTGCCACGCCAGCGCATTGACCTCACATCCCATTGTCACACTTCACAGGTCAGGCACCCGCCATTTCAAGGGCCCACATGGCTTACTTTTAACTGCGTCACACATACCTAGGCCTTGCATCAACACTCATACAAACCATTCAGTGCATTGGGAATCGTGTTTTTGGCAAACTGTGGTTACATACCTGTGGGCTGATTGACTCTGAGCTCGCTGTTGTCCTTCCTAGGCACCGTCCGCTGGGACATGCGAGGAGATGGAGAAATCTTCCCATGTACAGACCGCTGGTGGACCTGTCGACAATGGAGGAAAGACATGTCATACTGACATACAGGCTTGACCGAGCCACTATTCATGAACTGTGTGCCCAGCTGGAGGCAGACCTGATGTCACCAATCCGCCAACCCACAGGGATCCCCCCTCTAGTGCAGGTGCTGTCAGTACTCCATTTCTTTGCAAGTGGGTCATTTCAAACAACAGTGGCCATGTCATCAGGGATGTCTCAGCCTATGTTTTCCAAGGTGTTGTCCAGAATGTTGTCTGCCCTGCTGAAACACATGCGCAGCTACATCATTTTCCCTGAGGTGGGGGATTTGGCTACAGTGAAGGGTGATTTCTATACCCTTGGACATATCCCCAACATCATAGGTGCCACTGATGGGACACATGTTGCTTTGGTCCCCCCCAGCAGGAGTGAACAGGTGTACAGGAACAGGAAGAGTTATAATTCCATGAATGTACAGATGGTGTGTTTGGCTGACCAGTACATCTCCCATGTGAATGCCAAGTTCCCTGGCTCAGTGCATGACGCCTACATCCTGCGGAATAGCAGCATCCCTTACGTGATGGGTCAACTCCAGAGGCACCGGGTGTGGCTATTAGGGGACTCTGGTTATCCCAACCTGTCATGGCTACTGACCCCAGTGAGGAATCCCAGGACAAGGGCAGAGGAACGCTACAATGAGGCCCATGGGAGAACTAGGAGGGTGATCGAGTGGACCTTCGGCCTCCTGAAGGCCATGTTCAGGTGCCTCCATACGACAGGTGGATCCCTAATGTACTCACCAAAGAAGGTGTGCCAGATCATCATGGCCTGCTGTATGCTTCACAACCTGGCTTTGCGACGCCAAGTGCCTTTTCTGCAGGAGGATGGTCCAGATGGTGGTGTTGTAGCAGCTGTGGAGCCTGTGGAGAGTGAAGACGAGGAAGCCGAAGAGGACGACATAGACAACAGGAACACAGTAATACAGCAGTATTTTCAATGACACACAGGTAAGATTCCAACCCGGCATATTACATATACTTAACCCCTACTACCTCTCTACTGTCTGACCTTTTCCCCCTGTGTATGGTAACTGAGTTGTGACTTTCCCTTCCAATTTCAGAGATGTGGGCCTTACTGCGTGACATCTGCTTTGTTTCCCCATGGACTACAGCTGTGTGACAGTGGTATGTTGGCATCACAATGTAAAAATGCATTTTGGGACGGTAATGTCTAATACATTTGTACATACTCACAGCCAGACTTCTGATTGTTTTGTGCAATAACTGTGTTTATTTCAGTGCTCTATATTGGTGGGTGGTTGCAAATCGGTGAGGGGTGATGGTGGAGGATTGTCCATGGCAGAGTCCAGACTATTAGTTTCACAGGTGCAATGTCCAAATGCCTGTGGAAAATGGAGCATGGGCAGTATAAGGATGGACAGGGTGTCAATGTGGGACAGTGGGATGACATTCAGGGAGGTATCCTTTCCTGGCGGGGGTCTTGGCATCTTACTCTGTCTTCTTCCTGAAACTCAGGGCCCGCTTGCCGGGTGGTTCTCCTTCTGCAGGGGGTGGGGTGCTGGTGGCCTGTTGGTCCTGTGGCAGGGCCTCCTGTCCACTAGCGCCGGCAGAGGTGGTAGGCAGTTCTTGGTCTATGCTAGTGTCAGGGGCCCTTTGACCTGCCACAGTGACCCGCAATGTGGTGACTACCTGATTCAGAGCCCCTACAATGGTGGACAGGGCGGAACTGATGTTTTGAAGTTCCTCCCTGAACCCCATATGCTGTTCCTCCTGCAGAAGCTGGATCTCCTGAAACCTGGCCAGGACCATCGCCATCGTCTCCTGGGAGTGGTGGTATGCTCCCATGATGGAGGAGAGGGCCTCGTGGAGAGTGGGTTCCCTGGGCCTGTCCCCCCCTTGTCGCACAGCAGCCCTCCCAGTTCCCCTGTTTCCCTGGGCCTCTGTCCCCTGGACTGTGTGCCCACTACCACTGCCCCCAGGTCCCTGTTGTTGTTGGGGTGGTGGGTTAACCTGGGTGCCCTGTAGTGGTGGACACACCGCTGACTGACGTGTCCTGGGGACTGAGGGATGGGCCCGCTGGGTGGGTGCTGTGCTGGTGTGCCCAGAGGGGGGAAGGTCTGCTATGGCCTGTGGCTGTCTGAGGGGAACCGACTGTCCAGAGGTCCCCGATGGGCCGAGCTGGTCATCTAGATTCAGGTCGACAGAGGTGCTGTCCTCACTGTGGGCCTCTTCTAGGGGTAGAGGGGACATTTGTGGACCCTCCTGCTCGGTGACGTGGCGTTCGGGTCCTGCAGGGGTATAATAGTATGATTATTGCATTTGTGTGTGCCATAGCGTGTAATGGGTGGGTGCCCTTGTACCCCAGTGCTGGCATTCCCGTGTGGGGGCTTTAGTGACGGTGATTTGGGGGGGATGGGTATGTGCAGTGGGCATGCTTTGGTGATGGGTGTCCATACTTTGTGGTCGCTTGCAGGGCTTGGTGTTGGGATGGGTGGCTTGTGATGGTGAGACATTTGCAAGGAGCAGGATGTGATGGGGGTGAGGGTGAGGGTGGGGGTATGAGTTGGCATGCTGGTGGGATGGGGGGGATGAAGTAGTGAAGATGAGACTTACCAGAGTCCATTCCTCCAGAGACTCCTGCGAGGCCCTCAGGATGCAGGATCGGCAAGACTTGCTCCTCCCATGTTGTAAATTCTGGGGGAGGAGGTGGGGGTCCGCCACCAGTCCGCTGCACCGCGATGTTGTGCCTGGATACCATAGAACGCACCTTCCCCCGTAGGTCGTTCCACCTCTTCCTGATGTCGTCCCGATTTCTTGGGTGCTGTCCCACCGCGTTGACCCTGTCGACTATTCTGCTCCATAGCTCCATCTTCCTGGCAATGGTGGTGTGCTGCACCTGTGTCCCAAAGAGCTGTGGCTCTACCCGTACAATTTCCTCCACCATGACCCTGAGTTCTTCGTTAGAAAACCTGGGGTGTCTTTGCGGTGCCATGGGGTGGTGTGGGTGATGTGTGGGGTGGATTGTGTGGTGCTAAGTGTGGTGATGTGTATTGTTGTGTTGTGTGAAGTGTGTGCTAATATTGCTGGGTGACAGTAAAATGCGCGTCTGGGTGCTCGGATGTCTTTTCTCTGTGGGTGGTCCCGATTCTCTAGGAGTGGAGGTTTGTGGGTGATGTGGGTGTGTGTTTTATATTGTATTGGGTGTGTGGGAGTGGTGTGTGTATGTGTATCAGGTGTGTGTATTTGTAATTGTCCAATGTGGCGGTGTTTTGTTGAAGAGTGTGTATTCTGAACGCGGCGGTGTGTACTGCCAATAGAATACCGTGGTTGAAAGACCGCCACGAGGATTCGTGTGTTGTGATAGTGTGGGCGTATTTCTGTTGGCGTGACGGTGGAGGTTTGGTCATCGCCAGTTTCTCGCTGGCCTTTGGTGTGGCAGACTTTTGGGGATGTCTGTATTTTGGCGGTTTGCCTGTTGTGGGTCAGAATGACGTGGCGGTTTACCGCGGCCGCGGCGGTGTTCTGGCGGTCTTCTGCACGGCGGTAAGTGCCTTTTACCGCCAAGGTTGGAATGACCCCCTATATTTGCATGCAGATACCTTCATCAGTCGAGTAAGGAGTTACTTATCATAGTTTGCCCCCCCATGGGAAAAGTTGTAGTCTGTTACTAACAAGATTCTATAACGAGGATGCACCCAATATTTCTATTCCAACTGTGATGTTGTGTTTTCGTTGGTCCCTATAATTAAATACCCGAGTAGAGTAGCTAAGAAGAACACTAAGCAATTAGTGAGAGGATTCTTCGAGCCTACGTTAACCTTTGGCACCACATATGTGCATAGAAACAATTTGACATACTTGCTTATACCAATAGAAACAAGCTTTTTAGATCAGACAGATGATAGGAGAAAGGCATTTAAGGAGAAATTAGAAAAGGGCTTAGAGAAAAGAACATTTAGAAATGATTATGCATTTAGTGAAATAAAAACACAAGGAAGGTTAGCTTTAGACATGCAACACATAGGAAACCTGTGTTTATATAGACCTAAATCTAGAATTGATACGTTCTTTGTGGGAACAAGTGAATGTAGACATGTGTTTTTGTTTCAGAGTAAATGGAGGTTCATGTTGAATGGACAGGATCCAGCAATTCCTGGAGCTTACAACATCTGTGGGCCGAATGCCTATTACCGTCTTCCAAGAGGATGGTATGGCACATGTTACTTAGGGATAGTTTTCCCAAAGATATTTCAACTCAAGGACTTGAAAAGATTAACGAAAATGACTGAGATACATCATGTTAAACAAAAGAGAGTCTTCTTCTAGTATAGTTGGAGATATATTTGGAGCAATAATTCCTTCAGTAGGAGTTATCCTAAATTCTATAAAGATTTGAAAGTTGTCTGCTATTTTGGATAACGTGTTGACCAATTGTTTAGGAACCACGATCCTAATGGATACAGAAATGACTGCGGTAAGATCTATGACTCTTGAGAACCGCCTTACGTTAGATATTCTTTTAGAAAAGGATGGTGGTGTTTGCAAAATGTTGAACTCGAAGCATTGTTGTTCATATATTCCTGATAATAGCAAATAAATGTGAAGCTTACTTAGTAATCTGACTAATAATAGTGCTGATTTGAAAGAGCTGAAAGAACCAGACATTTGGGAAAAAGTTGTCAAAGTATTTGTTTCAGTGGGAAATTGGTTCAGCAACCTTGGGAAAGGGATAATATTGAAAATAATACAAGGGATATTGATTATTGTGATTTGCATAATTGGAGCATGGGGAATATGTAAATTGTATCATGTGATTAAATCAAAGAGAATAAAGAATGATCAGAGGAGGAAAGAAATTAAAATGTAAAAATTGTTTATGGAAAATTTAAAGAGGGAACGAAAAACTAAAAGAAATTTTTCGCTGAATGAAAATTTGTGTGGGAAGATGTAAGTGTGATGACATATTTAGTCATCAGAGGAGAGATTTTTAACACAGAATTTTATTAATAAATATTTATGTATTTTGAATGTTAAATCTGCATAGAAAATGAATTAATATACAGAAATAATACACGACTTGGAAAATGTGCCTACTTGAGTGACCGTCAATAATCACAAAGTAACCTTATTAACTGCTTATTAATATGCAATGTCATGCTCATGGTTAGATTAATGTAGTAGTATGTTATATTAATGGACATTTATTATGTATTTGTTTTATTAATCATAGGCCTTTAATTAGCAAGGCCTTGGGCTTAGTTGCATGGCCTCATGTCAAGTTACATTGCTTATATGAGTCACAATCTGCATAGAGATTTAGATTTGTAATTTTCCACTGTATTGACCAAATGCTAGTAGCCAAATTTATTTCCAATGAGAACTGCTTGCTAGAATATATTGTACTACCTATTGATACTTTGTAGAATTTAGTGTGTGTAACGGCGAAGTTCCCAGGAACTAACAATGGATGCACTGACTGGAGTACAAGGGGATACAAAATTGTTACCTGACGAGTCCAACAAAGGGAACAGGAGAAGAGGAGCCAATCATCGACATGTGAAAGACAGTTTAGTTATATCTTAGATTTGAGGTTATACTTTAATTGGACGTTTACTAAAAGTAAACGTACGATTCTTTGACCAATAGCAACGTGGGAAGAAGTCCTAGGGAACCTAACTTAGCCAGACTGTACTTTCACAGCTTGCTGAACCATCCTGAGGCAAGGTATAAGACTATGTCCCTCATTATGAACATGGCGGTCTGTTCCACGCCACAGGCGGTGGCAGTAGAAACTGCCAACAGAGGAGCGGGCCCGACCGCTACATAATGAACCAAACGAAACACAGGCATCCCGCAAAACACCCACCGCTAGTAGAGGAGTGCTGACGACTACGGCAGAGTTCGCCCACAGAAAGGCCTAACCCGCCCATCAAATAACGAACCACCAGTCCGCCGCCAGTCCCGGGGCGGGGACCACCGCCACGCAAAGCCAAGTGGAAATGAACCAAATATAAGGAAACACTCACAGGAGGCCCACACAACGCGCTGAAGCAGACATGGATAGAGAGCTGCAGATCATGCCAGCCCTGATCCTTGCCATATACCTCCACGACCGAGACCGCCAACGAAGACGACGACGATAAGTACTGCAGCCTACTGAACAAGGGAATAAAGGGCACAGTCACATACCCACCCACCCTGCTATGCCCCCCAACCCTTCACAGCAGCACACGTCATACACCTCACAGCAAGAGGTACTTACCTGTCACAAGGCTAATCCAACTTGACCATAGTACATACAAATGCCCCACACCCATGAACAATGAAACAAAAGACCAGGGTTCAACGGCATGCTGCCGAAACACAGATGACACAGAAACTTTAATGTGAAACTCACAGAGCCAAACAGTCCAAACAGGGCCAATGGCCAGTCCGTATGGCAACAATTGCCATGGGCCACAACGGAAAAAAACCTTACTCCCACAAGTGGATGGTACTTCACTTAATGGGGCAAAATATGGGCAGCCAGGCACCTCACGGAATGTGGGAAGGGGGTGGTGGGGGTGGGGATTTGCGACAGGGGTGGGCCTTGGACTTTCGTTTGGAAGGTGAAGAGGGGGGTGGGTTTGTCCTTTGAAGGGGGTAGGGGCTGTTTAGATCAGGTGGAGCTAGATGGACTCAGCTCAGTCCGGGCCTTTTTTTTATCTGGAGAAGGGGCAGGGGAATGTGAAGGGCGGACAGGGGTGGGCTGTGATGTGGAAGGAGTGGAAAGGGCAAGGAGGTGAGTACGTTTGGGGACAAGACAGGGTGGGCCAGTGGGTTGGAAGAGGTCAACAGGGGAGAGGAAAAGTTTTTTCGGAGCAATTGGAATAGTCATGGATGAGGGCGTGGGAGTGGAAGCAGAGGGTGTGGATGTATGTGGTGTAGGGGTGCGTGTAGTGGGTGCAGGTGACTGGACAGTATGCTGTGGTGTGGTGGATGTCTGATGGGTGGGTGTCTTGGTGCGTTTGTGTGTTTTGGGAGGAGGGGTGGACACAGTGGGAGAAGACAGACAGCTAGTGTGGATGTATGTTGTGTGGGTGTCTGCAAGTCTGGTGAGTGTGCTGCATGTGTCAACTACAGTAGTGGTGGTGAGTGCAGGTGTGGTGTATGGGGTGCATGTATGGATGTCTGCTATTGCGGTGAGTGAAGGAAGAGGAGCAGCAACAGTGATTAAAGGTGCAGTGCATGAGAGTGTGGATGTAGAGGGGACGGACAGGGAGGCGGAAGAGGTGGGCACACTGGGGGAAGTGGATGTTGTTGTGTGTGCATGTGTCTGTTAGCTGTGTGAATGCTTGTGGTGGGAGGTGTGGTGCTTGTGTTTAGAAGTGTGTTTCTTGGGTGTTGATGTGCTTGACTGTGTGTCTGAATGTGTGCCTTAGACGGGTAAAGGGAGTGGGGTGCTGGAAGGGGTAGAGGAGGTTGGAGGGGGGACGGAATGGCCAGGGAAACTGGCTGCCTTCCGAGAGGAGTCCAGAGCCTGAAAAGATCTCTGTTGGGCAGACACGCCACTGTGAATGCCATCCAGATAGGCATTTGTCTGCTGCACCTCTGATGCTAGCCCCTGGATGGCGTTGAGGACGGTTGTCTGCCCTACAGAGATGGTTCTCAGGAGGTCAATAGTCTCCTCTGTGAGGGTAGCAAGGCTGACTGGTGGAGGGGAGGAGATGCCTGGGGTGAAGGAGATGTACACCTTTCTGGATGGGTGGGCACGGGCAACTCAGTGGGGAGCAGAAGGGAGCGCGGTGATGGAATGGGGGGTGGCGGAAGATGTCACGGTAGTGGTGTGGGCACTAGGGTCCACCACCGCTGGGGAGCCCCAGCTAACGCAGTTTAGCGTAAAAAAAATTTGCGCCAGCTAACGCCATTCTGAAGCGCCATGCGGGCGCCGTATTTATAGAATGGCGTTAGCCGACCGACGCTGCCTGGTGTGCGTGAAAAAAAAACACGTACACCAGGCAGCGCCGGCGTAGGGGAAAATGGCGTATGGGCGTCTCAAAATGGGGCAAGTCAGGCTGAGGCAAAAAAATCGCCTTAACCCGATTAGCGCCATTTTTTTACGACGCCCAACCCCCATTAACATGACTCCTGTCTAAGCAAAGACAGGAGTCATGCCCCCTTGCCCAATGGCCATGCCCAGGGGACTTATGTCCCCTGGGCATGGTCATTGGGCAGAGTGGCATGTGGGGGGCACAATTCAGGCCCCCCTATGCCACATAAAAAAAAAAAAAAAATACTTACCTGAACTTACCTTAATGTCCCTGGGGTGGGTCCCTCTATCCTTGGGTGTCCTCCTGGGGTGGGCAAGGGTGGCAGGGGGTGTCCCTGGGGGCAGGGGAGGGCACCTCTGGGCTCATTCTGAGCCCACAGGTCCCTTAACGCCTGCCCTGACCCAGGCGTTAAATTCAGGCGCAAATGCGGGGTTTTTTGCCCCGCCCACTCCCGGGCGTCATTTTTGCCCGGGAGTATAAATACCACGCACATGCCTGGGAGTCATTTTTTTAGACGGGAACGCCTACCTTGCATATCATTAACGCAAGGAAGGTGTTCACGCCAAAAAATGACGCTAACTCCATGAACTTTGGCGCTAGACGCGTCTAACGCCAAAGTATAAATATGGAGTTAGTTTTGCGTCGAAAAAAAACGACTCAAATTCGGCGCAAACGGAGTATAAATATGCCCCCCAATGTCCACACCTCCTTGGTGATGGCATGCCAAAGTGCCCTCTTCTGGTGGGTGCTGACCTAAAAGGGCGACACAGAAATGGAACACAGAGGTCAGGCACTTGCACGATAGGAACAGCTGGCTAATCGTCCACTATGGGACGGACAGTACTGTCAGACATACAGGACATACGCACGCAGCATGCCAAGCACCATGGCCCATGCAGGCACAGAGGTGCACACATATGTCCAATCAACACCATCCGGCGGCGATCATGATACGCCAGGATTCCCCATTGGCATCCACGTTAACCAATGAAGGTGCGAACAGCGGTAAACACCGCCTTACGCTGTGACGTCAACCGCTAGCGGTATGAGGTCACTTCCACAATGAAAGGGAAGAATTACAGTGGGCAAACATTTTGCCATTACCTACGCATCTAAAATTAAATACTTCTCACAATGCAGGCCCTACTAGCCACCTGAAGCACCTAGGCCTCTGTCCATTCGGTATTGTAGCACACATGAAATACTCTGATCCCTCCTTGTGATGTACATGTATAGCTGTCAGGTAGCGGTTGATGTAGAGGCACTACAATGAACAATGCAGTGAACAAATGATGACAAGTGTGCCTATGTATGTGTCTTCATCACACCTTTTTTAAACCCCTTATAGGTACCCACCCTTGTGGCGAGGAAGGGCACCATCGGTGTACAGACCACTTGTGGATATGAGGACCATGGTGGAGCGTCACATCATAATCACAGACTCACACGTGCAACAATTCAGGAACTTTGTGCTTTACTGGATCCTGCACTAACTCTGGGAAATCGTAATCAACATGCCATCCCAACTGAAGTGCAGGTGCTCTCCGCACTCCATTTTCTGGCCATGGGCTCATTTCAAGTGACCGTGGGCATGGGTGCTGGATTTTCACAGCCAATGTTCAGCATGGTACTGACAAGATTTCTGAATGCATTTTTATGACATCTGCAGTCCTATGTGAGGTTTCCCCAAAGTACTGACCTCCCTGCCATCAAGTCAGAATTCTATGCCTTTGCCAACATACCCCATGTTATAGGTGCCATCGATGGCACCCACATACCGGCCAGACCTCCAAGAATGAGTGAACAGGTGTACAGAAATAGAAAGAACTTTCACTCAATGAACATCCAATTGGTATGTTCTGCAGACCAGTACATCTCACATATGAATGCCATGTTCCTAGGTTCATTCCATGATTCCTTTGTGTTGAGGAACAGTAGTGTGTCACAGAAGATGGAACAGCTCCAAGAGGACTGAGGGTGGATCATAGGTAAGTGTGCCTGTCACTAACTGACACATTGCAGAGAACCAGCCTGTCTGACTAAGGGGCATAACAATGATGACTCTGTATTGCACCATTTTCTATGTGATTCTGGGTATCCAATCTTGCGTTGGCTCCTGACACCAGTGAGGAATCCCAGGGCGGATGCAGAGAGAAATTACAATGAGGCCCTTGATGTACTAGGAGGGTGATAGAGGAAACTATCGGTCCCCTGAAGGCTAGATTTTGTTGTCTACATATCTCTGGGGGTTCCCTGGCCTATGGGCCTGATAAGGTGTGTAGAATAGTGGTGGCCTGCTGCATGCTGCACAACGTGGCAGTGAGACATTCTATCCCCCTCTTGGAGGTGGAGGGTGCTGTAGGTCCTGATCAGCTACATCAGAGAGGTGAGGAGAGTGATGATGATGATGAGGAAGGGAAAGATGTCAGTTCTAGGAACCGACTGATACAGCTCTATTTTGAGTAAATGTGTGGGACTTGGCCCTGACATTGGGGTTTGTGACAAATACTGTCAGTGTGCTCAGTCATATGGGGGGTTGGTAATGATAGGCGATACATGGCCCACTTCTCGTTGGGACAGATTGAAATTATATGCTTTTCCTCATTGCCACCATTTAGGCACACAGGACTCCCTTCATGCACAGATTAGACAATAAAGTAGTTCTCGGCCAGTTGCATCCATACTTCACTTTTTTCACCATTTCACACAGGGGACACTGTTACAGGTGTGATATGTGTTTAAATGGTTGAAGTGAGTGAATAGTGCTATTTACAGTGATGGCAAGTTGTAAAGGGGTGTGTCCTCATGACCAACATGGTGGCAGCCTTGTTGGTAGTATTGATGGGTCCATCTTGTCTTACAGTAGTTCATACTGCCTCTTAACAATGTGTGGTTGGTGATTGAATGGGATGGTTGCAGTGCATATTGTTGCTGAGTTACTTTTTGAAAGGGGCCTTGTTCTTAGCTGGGGTTCAAGTGCCATATCTTGGCCTACGGGAACGTTTGGGTGCCTGCTGTTGATCTTCAGGGGATGAAATGGTAGGCCCTTGGGTTTCCTGTGAGGGTAGTTCCTGGAAAGTTTCTGCTAATGGGGTAATCTGATACTGGTTGTCCGGTGCTGTTGTGGGAGCCTCTTGACCTGTGTGGGTGTCAGACTGGTTTTGGACCAGCTGCAGCAATGCTCCTGCTATGGTGGCCATTGTGGTGTTGTGCTCTTTCCACTGCTCCATGGCCTGTTGGTGGTGTTCCTGCTGCATCCTCTGACAGTGCTCCAGGGTGGACACAATCTGTGCCAACCTGTCATGGGTATTGTGGTAGGCCCCCAATACCTCTGATATCACGTCCTGGGCTTCTGCATCCATCCTGTGGCCTCCCCCCCAGCCCACTGCCACCCTTGCACTTCCCCTAGCCCCCTGTGCCTGTGTCCCCTGCAGAGGTCTGGCAGTACCACTTGTACTGGGGCCCTCGCCTTCCTGCATGTTGGGAGTGGGAGACTGTGGCCTCTGTACCTGTGTTCCACCAGTCTGTGGCCTGGATACACTGGTGTGGGGATGCCTGCCCTGGGCTGCTGGTCTTGACTGGGTGGTAGGGGTGACAGTGGTTTCCTGGGTGGGGCTGCTGCATGGTGAGAGTTCAGGACTGAGTGAGGGGCCTGCCTGCTCATCAGTGTCCAGGGATCCTTCACCAGTGTCCTGTGAGGTGCCTCTGTCTCCCTGGGGGGCGCTGGCACCCCTTGTCCCATCCGTTAGGGGTGCATGGGTGGTGGTGCCTGTTGGGGGACATAAACATGTCTGTTACAGCTGCATGAACGTTTGAGGTGACCTGAATGGGCTATTTTGTGCTGGTGTTACTTTCAGTGGCCTTCCAAGGTGCCTTTGTGAGGTTGACATTGCATTTAGCGCCAGTGTGGGAATGCATTGTGGTGGGGGTGTCGTTCCATTGTGTGTACGTGCAGGGGTAGGTGACTGTGCACAGGGGGAGGGATGTGGGCCTGTTAGTGGGTTTGTGGTCATGCAGGGGGGGTGGATTTGGTGGCTGATGCTTGAGTGGGGTGTTGGTCCTGGTGGGTGTGGGTGTGGGTGTGGTGGGGTGGTGCATGCATTACAGGTATGGTGTATATGGGGTATATGTTGATGACATACAAGAGTTCATTCCTCCAGTGAGTCCAGTGAGTCCCTCAGGGTGCAGGATGGCCAGTACCTTTTCCTCTCAGTCTGTGTATTCTGGTGGTGTTGGTGGCGGTCCTCCCCCAGTCTTCTGAACTGTGATGTGGTGCCTTGATGCCATGCCCCTGACCTTCCCCCGCAGGTCGTTCCATCTCTTCTGGATGTCATCCCTGGTGCGTGGATGGTGTCCCACTGCATTGACCCTGTTCACAATGGTCTGCCATAGCTCCATCTTCCTTGCGATGGGTGTGTGCTGCACCTCGGCCCTGAATATTTGTGGCTCCACCTTCAAGATCTCATCCACCATGGTCCTTAACTCCCTTTCGGTGAAGCGTGGATGTTTGGGGGGTAACATGGTGAGTGTGGTGATTGGTGTCAGGGCTGGGAACGAGGTGAGGGTGCTTTGCTGTGGGTCAGTGTGTGTCTCCTGTATGCTGGCGTTCGCTGTTTGCCTCTGGTGCTATCCGTCTTCTTGGCCTGCTTAAATTGCAAAGGATTGTGGGGTGAGTCTGGGGGTGTTTTATGGGGTTCTGGATGTGTGTCAGGTGTGTGGGTCATACGCCTATCCAATTTGTGCACGTCTTGCTGTTGAGTCCACTTGCCGCCCGTGTCGGGCGCAGCAGCCAAGGGTCGTCCGGCCTCCACTGTCAGCCAAGGTGATTTGTGCATCATTATTTGGAGGGTGGGATGTGGCTGTGCTTGGCGGTGGTGGGGTTGGGAGGTCCGCGATTCCATCCAACAGGGTCATGGTGGGGAGTGGTGGTCTGGTGATTTTTGGCAGAGTTGGAATATTCATTCATTATATCGCGAGTTTCCATTCACCGCTAACGGCGGGATTCTGTTCACCGCCGCCATGGCAGTCGGCGGTGTTTCCCGCCTGCATTCATAATGACTGCCTATGTTACTGATCTCAATGTCGTTTGCCTTTAGGTACCAACGGCTAATTTTGCTAGAGCCATAGTTAGATGTTTTACAAATTTGCCTTGACTAAATTGTTTTGCACGAAGTCTAAATATGCTATACTAATCAGAAGTTTACTCAGGAGACTCACTGAAAATGCTTGCTAAATATTAACAACAGTTGATGTCTTTTCTTTGCTGAATCTAAATGTATGCTATTTCTATTGTGCAATTATTCTTGCTGTTGATATGTACTGTAACTCTAGAATGTGTATTGATTCATGCATGATTAAATTGAGATTCTTTAGATGATTCGGTCAACCAGTATTGTTTCTGTATGTTTATCATTTGATTATGAGACTAAGGGCCAGATGTATCAAGCGTTTTTGCATTTGCAAACTGTGCGAATCGCAAACATTGGCCATTTGCGAATGCACAAATGCCTTTTGTGATGTATCAAAGGCATTCGCAGCGTGAAAATAAGGATTTGCAAAAATAGCGATTTTTAGCAAATGCAACGTGTTTTTGCGTGTCGCAATCTGCGTCTCGCAAATAGCGACATGAAATACCAAATCGCGATTTGCACATCGCAAATTGCGAGCTAGAATTGCGACTCGCAAATAGCGATTCTGTAAATCATGTCGCTATTTGCGAAACGCAGATTGCGACACGCAAAACCACGTCGCAATGCGATAGATCCATAAATCGCAAATTGTGATTATTTGCAGAATGGCATTTTGCACATGCAGTTTACCACGAATTGGAACCAGGTGGTAACCAGGTGGAAACTATAAAAGGAGGCCCAGAATGACTCAGCCTCTTTCCCACAATGGCTGCACTCTACCTGATGGTGAGGAGAATGAGGATCTTGGCAGGTTTGAGAAGAGGGAGGAGGAGACAGGAGCTCATTTTCAGAGAGCGCATAACCCTTTTTGGCCAGACAGAGGAGGAGATTTATGAGAAGGACAGATTGAGCTCGGCCATGATACTTAACCTGATAGCTGAGCTACAACCCATGCTGCAGCGCACAACACACAGGACCAATAGCATACCCACCCATGTGCAGGTATTATGCTCCCCGCACCTACTAGCCTCAGGGAGCTATCAAGGGGTCATAGCAGCAGCTGGAGCGGTATCACAGAGTGCCTTCTCTAGATTTTTTAACGCATTTCTCAATGCCATGCTTAGCAGAATACACCAGTACATCAGATTCCCCCACACCCCACCGGAATTACAGCACACTAAAATCACATTTTACCAGATAGCACAGTTCCCACATGTCCTAGGTGCCATAGATGGGACACATGTTGCAATCTGTCCACCACAGAGTATGTGTACCTCAACTGTAAACACCAACATGAACATACAGGTGATATGCAATGGCTCCGACATCATTATGGATCTCGTCGCCAGGTACCCAGGGAGCACACATGATTCGTACATATTCCGCCACAGCGGGATTCACACAAGACTGCTAGCTGGGGAATGTGGTGAAGGCTGTATATTAGGTAAATTGCCAATTTACAATGTTGCATTGATGTCAGTGTGGCATCAGATGGCACAAGTACTCATTTTATGCTCTGTTCCTTCTAGGAGACAGTGCCTACGCAGTGCGCACCTATATGATGACGCCCTACCTGAACCCTGCAACACCAGCAGAGCGGAGGTTCAGTACAGCACCCAGGGCAACCCGCAATGTGGTGAAGCGCACTTTCGGGCTGCTGAAGAGCCGCTTCAGGTGTATTCACAAAAGTGACAACATGTAAAATTGTGGCCACATGTGCGATCTTGCACAATATAGCAACAACCAGGGGCATACCAGTGGAAATAACTGAGCCCGAATCATTTGAGGATGATGATCCCATACGACCCCTTCACCCAGCAGACAGGACCAGTGCAGCAGAGGGCAGGCAGAGGCGTGCTGACATCACATGCAACCATTTCTGATGTCAGTAATGAAAACACAACCTCAGAAAGAGGTAATCCTGTAGTCAGCATCTTTATTACCTTGACCTCAGGTAACATATGTGTCAATAGGACATAGCTATGCACCATAGGCAGACATGAGCGATTAACAGTGTCACACTATTAACATCATAGTATAACTGCATTGCTACGTGTGAAGGTAGTCCCCTGTAGCCCTCAATGTCGCTTCTTACGTCCACGCATTCCACTTGAGTGTGCAGTGCCCTTGCTGGCACCTCCTGTAGAGGGGTCAAAGGCAATACTGTGTGTGGCACTGCAATGCCTAGGATCCATCACAGGGACTGTTAGACTGCTGAGGCTAGAGGACTCCTCACAATCCCCAACACCGAGTTCGCAGGTTGCAGCACTGCGTGCTGTCTGCATTGCATCTAGAACATTGGTTATTTGCACCAATCCCTGTGCAACGTCCTGACTGTAATGTGCCGTCCCCACCTGTGTGGCCACAGCACGCCGTGATATCAAGGCAGTTGAACTAGTGAGCCGAATGACGGATCTGCAGAACCCATTGAACATTTCCATGAATTGGTGACGGTGCCTGCGATGGTTGACACGCTCATGCTTCATCTCAGTGCAGAGTTCCTTAATGGCATTTGTCAACTCAGTGTTTTCTGCAGCATTTTACTGTCCCTCATGCAGAGACTCCAACTGCTTGTGCAGTACTCCCATATTGCCATTATGGGACTCCAACTGCCTGTGCACTGCGCCCATGTTATGATCAATTGACACCAACGGTCTGTGCATTAACCTCATGTGTTTGCATTGCAGGTGCTGCACTTTCAGCATGGACGCTTCAAGGCCGCCAAAGATTGATGGGCCATCTTCTTCATCTGTGCAGTGTCTGCCTGCTTCATGACGCCTCCTGATGGTCAGTTGACTAACGCTGGGCAAGGATTGTTGTCTTCCTGTGGATGTAGCTTCTGTAGGTAGTGTGTGGACTTCATCCGGCATTTTGCCTGTGTCCATGTTCAACTCTGGGAGAGGTAACACCCTTGCCCTGCGCCTAGTTGGTGCAATACTCAATGACTCACTGGTGTTTGAGTCGGACTGTGGCTGTATTTCAACATCCCCCACATATCCATATTCTGCTGCGGCAGGTCATGAGACATCTGCAACGTCAATGTGCAGCATATCATTTATGGATGTACCACAAAATGTTGCACAATTTTTATATATCTACACTTACATCGTATCACTGTGAGTCGTGTGTGTTGTTCCTCTGTGTGGCTGTACACTTACTTGCTGTTGATGTGTCATTTGCAGGTTAGGGTTGTGGACTAACACTCCCATAAGGCATTAGTGCATTGTATGTAAGATATGGCTTGGAATACTTATCACATTGCATTGAACTGATACTGATAGCTATTTTTTAAGGGGCATTTTTACATGCACATATGGGGATACACATCATTACTGGCCTTACCTTTGCTGGTGCTGGGTGTGCCTGAAGTGTCAATGTCATTGACCCCACTGACAGCTTCAGGGAGCAGTGTGGACTCCACCATGTCCTCCAGTGGTGTAGATGGTTGTTCCTCCTATGGTGCTCCTTGCCTCCTGTAGCCTGCTGGCTACCCATTCTTTGGCACGGGAACGCAGGTCATGCCACCACTTGCGTATGTCCTCCACAGAGCGCTGCGCAGTACCCAGTGCGCATATTTTTGTCTGGATTTCCAACCACAGTTTCCTTTTCTCACTTTCTGGCACCTGTAGTGAGCTCTTTCCAAACAGTCTGTCATGGTTCCTGACAACCTCTTCAGTGAGCACCTCCAGTTCCTGCTCACTGAATTTGATCTTGCGCTTTCTGTCTCCCTTGTCCTTCTCCTTCCTATCATTGGCCATGGTGCAGTTTGATCCTGGCAGGCTCACTAAGCTGACTCCCTTGTGCTGGGCTGTGTCTCCCTGCCTGCTCCTGTGGGTGTGGCTCCTGGAAACAGCATGGGCTGACTCACTTCCTGGTTGTGATGTCATCAGGCTGTTCCGGTTTGCCGTTTTCGCAATTTGGGATTTTCAGATACCGAATCCCTATTTATTTTGTGATTCGGTATTTGGACCTCGCAAATTACGTCAGCGAATTTTAAGAAATCGCTATTTCCGACTCGCAATTTTGATACATCCCATTTTGCATGTCGAAAATAGCGATTTCTTAAAATCTGCTATTTGCGATGTGCAAGCCGAAATCTTGATACATGTGGCCCTAAGTTACTTGATATTAGCATTGTTAATATAGGGAAATAAACATTCTAACTTTTACATAAAGGTGTGGTTATTCATGGCCAAAGGAGTCATGGTGTGTGGAAATTACTGACTCCCAAGATTATTGATCGGTATTGTAATTGATTGGTATTACAATTTAATCTTATGGTGGGAACTACTCTAGACGCAGTCAAAAGGTCCATCGAACCTCTAACATGTCCTCTTATAAATTAAGATAAGAAACCAAATAAGGTAAGAAGCGCTAACAGTTCCACTTGGCTTAGAGACAGCTGACTCAAATGATTACACCCCAGCCTACAGCTGATATCACGCAAAAAAGGCATTACGGACCTATTACTTACACCAAAGCTTGCTGATACATGCATGGGTTTTTGGTACAAAGAATGCTCAGAAAGCCTAACACAGAAATAGCTCAGATTAAATCCAAATAGGCAAATTTTACAGGGGTTGTGCTGGAAGATGGTGATTGGTCTACATTTCATTACATTACCTATTTGGCGCTGCCCACCACCATTTCCACTGTATGATGTTCTTTAACAAATGTATGCTGTAATACACATCTTCTTAAATCTATACATTCTCCTTCAGTATCTTTTCTAAATATCCAAGACATAGCTATCATACAGATGAGGATTAGAAGCATATGTTTTTACCTGGCCACAGTCTGCACAGTGTTGGGCAGATATTTTTTCCTTTCTCCGTACAAAGTTTAAGATCCATCTAATGCCAACCCCTACAGCCATATATTTCAACCTGTATAAGGATCATTTACTGCTGAATGCTGAATTTGTACTTCATTACTAATGGCCTGCTCTCACCGAGGCCGGGGGACATGGCGGGTTGCGTAGCGGTCGTAACCCGCTAGACGCACTTCCGCGCTTGGGGGCGTGGCACGCGTAAGCGGCAGTGATCGGCTGGATGTGCCGCCCAACTCCACGTTTGGCTTCTCGGATCCCTCGAAACTCGGAGACCCGGCAAATCCAGGCTCCGGGCGAGGTACTCGGCGGGAGGCTCCGGCACTGGGGCCGAGCTGCGCTGGAGCTCCGCCGGGCAAGAAAGGGCTCAGCGAGGATTCCCCTTCGGGGGAATCCGGGCAGAGCCAGTATCGGCAAGGCTCCCGGGAAGGAGTCCCGGGAGCCAGATAGTGCAGCTACGCGCCTGTTTTCACCCTTGATAAAAGGAAAGACAAGTAAGGTGGTGGGGGCGGTGGGGGCCAGGGGCACTACCAAATTCAGTATTAATAAAGCCCCTGGGAAAGTGTCCCGGGAATTTGACAGTGCGGTAGCACGCCATTCTTCACTTTTGAATACAGGAGGAATAAGTAAAGTGGTGGAGGTTTTGGGGGTTAGAGACAGTGCAAAAAAAAGTTTGTCCCCACCCTTGCCTTCTGTTAACATTTTGCAGGGGAGGAGGCGGAGTTTGGAAGAGGAGAAAAGAGATAAGGAGGTTATCGACAGACAGGATAAGATCCAAGGCAAAACTTCTGATCTATCGAATTGTTTATTTAAATTCAAGAAAAGAGGAAGTGAGGGAAGACCAGGGAAGAAACATAATAATAAACCTGCGCCCTCATTAAGAGCTTATTTCAAGACTAAGCCAGAAGACATTGCGCTGGTAACTGGCCAAGGAAAAATGGATACTTATATGATTAAGGATACTAGAAACGATACAGACTCCGGTGAGGGAGGTATGAATGATCCTCCCCCTTCCACTAATATTTTGGCTCACCAAATGGATAAACAAGCTGGTTCGGAGCTTATATTGAGGCAAGATGGTAATTTACAGGAGGTAGGAGTTGTGGTAGAAATACCCACCAGCCCCCCCCTTCTCAAACCCCGGCCCCCGACCCAAGACTTAGTCAGTCTATGGAGGAGATGATTCTCGCCATTTCGGAGGACATAAAAAAAGGCTTTGCTAGCTCGGAAAGTAATCAAGTAGAGATTAGAGAAGCCTGTGAGGTACTGGAAAGAAAATTTGATAACTTAATGGATAGGATTCAGTCATTAGAAGTGACGGTAGGAGGGATGAAGGAAGAGTTAAACAACCAGAAGGAGGAGATTCGAGATTTAAGTGAAAAGGAACAAGGCTTACAAGTACAAATTGAACAGTTGGAGAATTATTCGTGTAGAAACAACATAAAGCTGTTAAAAGTCCCGGAAGGAGCAGAAGGAGCAAATCTGAAGTCATATGTGGTTTCTCTTATTAAATCTGTGTGTGAATTGGAAGAGAGTCGAGAAGAGATTGAAAGAGATATTCAGAGAGTCCATCGTGACCCTTTTACGAAGCGGCCAAACAGCAC
The DNA here is from genome assembly GCF_031143425.1 of Pleurodeles waltl. Taxonomy (NCBI): domain Eukaryota; kingdom Metazoa; phylum Chordata; class Amphibia; order Caudata; family Salamandridae; genus Pleurodeles; species Pleurodeles waltl. Next base: position 518,527,222 of record NC_090449.1, read on the forward strand.
TAGGCCAAGGAAAATTTAGTTAATTTTCTAACTTATCATTTAAAGGAAAAAATCTTGAGTAGTGCATTGAAACAGAAATCATTAAAAGTTGAAAATGTGATATTCGAGATTAGGTCCGATTTATCTAAGATTACAATGGACAGGCAGTGGGAGTTGGGGAAAAGTTTGGATGAATTAAAAAAATTAGGAATTACGGCACAGTTGAAGTTCCCAGCTTTTTTGCGAGTAATGTACAATAATAAAATGTATAATATAAGAGAGACAGTCAGGGCGGATGAGCTGTTAGAACTTATAAAAAAGGAACAGACCGATCATGTAAAATGAATTTTTATTTTTGAAAAAAGCTCCCAGGCAGGCGGGGTGCTCTAAAATAAGGCCCAAGTTGGCTGATATAGTGGGGGGGTCCCCAATGGGAGGGTGTTGGGGGGGGGGGATTATTAATTAGGAGGGTTATGTTTTTTACTTTTGGGTTTTTTGATTTTGAGTCTTGTGTAGAAATAGTTCCTCATTCACAGAGGCAGAGGGAAGGCGGGTCACTTTGGAATGGCTAGATTAAATAAAGGTCAGGGATTGGAGGAATCTACGATTAAATTACTCTCTTGGAATATTAATGGTCTAAGGACGAAAGCAAGACGTAATAAAATCTTACAATATTTAAAAGATTCTCTGGCACAGATTTTTATCTTACAGGAAACTCATTTGGCTGCAGAAGAATGTAAGGAGTTATTTAAGGCTCAAAAGTGGGTACAAATGTGTTTCTGCACTACCAACAATTTTCACACAAGGGGAGTAGCTATTGTGCTTAAACAGGGAGTACAACCTAGATTTTAGAAACAAGGGCAGATCATGCTGGTCATTGGGTCATAATAAGAATTCATATTGGTGAGGCGAGGTTGGTTCTGGTTGGATTCTACAGCCCGAATTGCGATGATATTGAACCTCTTAAAAGGGTTTTTTCTCAGTTAATCGATTTTTCAGATGCAGTTATCATGACAGGGGATTTTAATGTGGTGCTTGACAATGGATTAGATAGAACAGATACTTGTCGATCTTTAGGCACGCCAAAAACACAACATTATTTAAGGAAGATGATGAAGGAGTATGGCCTGTGCGATATTTGGCGGAAGAGGGAAGGGGGGGCTAGGGTTTTTTCATTCTTTATCAAGAAGTATAGTCATGCTTCACGTATTGATTATTTTTTAGTGGATGATAAGTTGTTGGAAAATGTTGACAGGATTGAATATTTACCCCCGCATTTATCAGATCATGCTGCGGTAAAGCTGCATTTGTCGCTCTCACAGAGAAGAGTTTTTAAGAGGTGGACATTGGAGCGCGCATTATTGTTGGAAGAAGATGTTTTGGTACATCTACGTAGAGAGACTGGAATTTTTTTCAAGATAAACACAGGTTCAGCATCTTTATCAACAGTTTGGGACTTTTTTAAGGCGGTAATACGAGGGGAAATTAGGAGTATTGCATGTTACAAACACAAAATAGTCAGAGATGAAATAAATATGTTAGAGCAAGAAATGTTAGTAAAATGTAAAAAATTGGTTGGTAAAGGAGAAGGAGCCCAGGAGGAAATAGGAAGAACAGAAATGACTGAGTTAAGAACACGAATAGCAAACATTTTACAGGCACGTATGGTTAGGAAATGGGAGGCTAGCAAATTAAAACATTTTGAATATGGGGAAAACTCAGGGAAATTACTTGCCTGGAAAGCTAAAATAGATCAAGTTAGGAGTTACATTAAGGAAATAGTGATTGAAGACACGGGTGTTATATTATCTCGTGCAGAAGACATTGAACGAGGGTTTCAAGATTTTTTTACATTCTTGTATACGGAACAGGCAGAGGTGCGAGAGGAAATGGTGGAGAACTGGTTAGCTCAGTATATATTACCAGAAATTTTGCAGCAGAATCAGGAATTTCTTAATGGCCCTATTACGGTGGAAGAAGTGCGAGCAGCCTTAGCTAAGGGTATGGAAGGGAAAGCCCCGGGTCTGGATGGTATTCCGGTGGAGTTGTATAAAGAATTAGGTGAGGTAATTGTCCCGTTCTTGACCGAGTTATTTGTTAGGATTTTTTTTAATGATATAAGTATGCCAGCTACGTGGAATGAAGCGATTATTACATTGATACCGAAACCCAGGAAAAATCCATCTTATTGCTCTTCCTATAGACCTATTTCATTATTGAACAGCGATTATAAGCTGTTTACTAAAATAGTGGCGGATAGGTTAAATAAGGTAGTAGACAGCTTAATCCACCCTGATCAGAAGGGCTTCTCGAAGGGGAGGTATTTGCATGAGTTAACATATGAATTAATAGGAGCCATAGATATGGCAGTAGAATTGGAATCCCCTTTGGGGATTATAACGGTTGATGCTGCAAAAGCTTTTGACCAGGTAAACTGGGTCTATTTGAAAATTCTGCTTAAAAAAGCTAAACTGGGAAATAACTTCTATGGGGTAGTGAATCAGATATATAGGGCTCCTATAGCTAGAATATTGGTGAATGGGAACCTTACAGGGCCGATAGCTATAGCCAGAGGCACCAGACAGGGATGCCCGCTGTCCCTGCACTATTTAACTTATACATCGAACCATTCGCAAAGAAAATTCGGCGGAATACGATGATCACTCCTTTTAGCTGTCAGGGCTGGGAAAGAAAGCTCGCTTTGTATGCTGATGACCTTTTGTTATATACAGATAATTTAGATACTGCATCTCCCAAGATTTTTAAACTGGCCGAAGAGTTCGGGAGGGTGTCTGGTTATCAAGTGAATGTTGAAAAAACGGAGATCATGGCTTGGAATATGGAATATAAGTCTGCTTTTCGTAAAAAGGAAATTAGATATTTGGGAATTTTGGTACCTCAAGATATTAATCAGTTAGCGGAGAGGAACCAGGAAAAATTGTTGGCAGAATGTAAGAGTTTATTGCAAGGTTGGATGCATCTTCCCTTGACGATAATAGGTCGAGTAAACTTTTTAAAAATGGCCATTCTTCCAAAATGCAATTTTTTGTTTTCTACTTCACCACTCCCAATGCAGAAAATACATTAAAAAAATTTAGACTTTTGTCTCTTGCGTCAGATTCCACAACAACGGGTTAAATGTTTAAGATAATGGCCTCTAGAATTAACGGTGCTTCAACCAATTTTATGTTTAAATTTTGGGGCCCTAAATTTTTCAAAAAGATAAGGTTGAAAATTATGCGAGGGCTTGCAGAAAGTTGGTATCACATTAGGCAATCTGCGAAACTTACTTACTTTAACATTGACGCACCTATCTGGGACTCCCCGGGAACCCCAGAATGTTTTCGAGATGTTTTGGCATTACCGATAAAACAAGCGGGATTAGAATATTGGGGAGATTTGTTTTCGGAAGGGACTCTTCTCTCTTGGGAGGAATTACAGTTAAAGATGGGTGTTGCTTTGTCCAGATGGAAATTTTTACAAATAAGAAAATGGGCTCAGGGGATAAAGGAAGGTGTTGGTATGCCTAATCCATTGAGTGAGATCACCCCGAGCCCACTAGGAGGCCCTCACAGAGTGTCTACTTGGTATTGGGGGATCCTGGAAGGGGTAGATGGTGAGTTCATATTACCTAGCGATTTGTGGAAGAACTTTTTTTCAGAAGACACAGCTAAAAGGGGGTGGGAAGAGTCATTAAAAATGCTTTTTGATATTGTGAAACCAGCCACTCTTAGGAAAAATCATTATTTTACATTACATAGAGTGTATATTTCCCCCGAGAAACTATCTAAAATGAAAGGAGGGCAAGAGGTGGAATGTCCAAAATGTGGTTTATTACAAGCAACTGATGTTTACATGTTTTGGGAATGCCCTGATATTCGATTCTTTTGGGAAAGAGTATGCGAAACAATCTCATGTATACTGAATCGGGGAATTGAACCCTCTCTCCAGTTAATAATATTTGGGCAAGTTCAAGATCAGCAGGGGTGGTTAGGACGGGACACTATTACAGATAAAAAGTTTGTATTTTATGCAATACTGTTGGGGAGGCAAGAAATTAGTAGAAAATGGATTTTAAAGACTCCCCCCAAACCATTCAGAATGGCTTAGGGATGTTTTTTCTATAGCAGAATTGGATCAAAAGATGGGGGGAAAGGAAAGGACGCGAGGGAATTTTTGGGTAGCAATAATGAATTGGAAATCAGGAGATTGATGTATAGATGTCTGTGTATTCAATGTTGGAGTAGAATTGTATTTGTATTTGTGACATCTGTCCAATGATTTTACACCCTGCTCTGAAATCCTCAGAGAATTGGGACAGTCTGGGGATTGTTTGAGAGTAATAAGCAACCTCTGGCCGAGGAAAATCTCCTGCGCTTCGGTTGAAAAAGGAAAAGGAGGTTGCGTATGGCCTAGGGTGAATGAGGACAAAAAAAAAAAAAAAACTAATGGCCTGCTCTTACCTGGAAAGTTTCTTTGCCACCAGCGCTTGCCTAATGATTCCACAAGCCACAAAACACAGGTTGTCAAGAACAATTCCTTTGCCAACATAAAACTAAAGAAATATTTTACAACTTTGTTTTGTTATGATAATAACATGTTTTAGAGGATTGGGTCTGTGTGTAAGAGAACGTAAATTAATTGTACTGTCAGTTTTTATGGTCATTTGAATTCCAAATTCGAAGAAGCAAAATCATGAACGAGTCAACTCACCCCCAAATCAGCCACATAGAGATTGAACATCAGGTTCCCAAGCACACCTTCCTTCTTGTTTCCCCTATTTGTGTTAATCTTGGAAAACAGCATCAAGGAGCCACTGATTTTAAATCTGTGCCAAACTTCCATTATATAATGACTAATGTGCTCACAGTAAGACAGAGTAGATGCCCCAAGTATTTACCTTGATGCACAACAAACTGCTATCTATGCAGTTAAATGCAGTTTTAAAGTCAATAAATCCGGCAGATAGCTGATCCCCAAATCAGCCAGCCCTAATAAAGTGAGTGGATAGTGCAACCTGTTTCAAAATAAGATAAAAACTTACTTTCAAGACCCCAGTTATTCAATTCATGTAATAAAAACATGGTATCAACACATTAAGTACACAACTTCCAGAGGAGTTTGGGATCATGCTTTTCTGAAAATACGTATTGTATGGTGAGAAAACACATCTATATATTGTGAATAAAGGGGCACCTACAAAATCCAAGAAGATGTACAGTCATCCAAATATGTTGCCCAAACGCAGCGTTTATTTGCTTCCAGATATCCAAGCCAATGCATTTCATTCACCAAACGTGAACTTCCTGAGGGCTTTAGTACTTGTTCACTCACTGAACGGTTGCCATATCTACACATGTCACTTCCGGTCATTAGACATCAGCATTCCATTATAGTGTTAAATTTCATAACATGTAGTATCTCCAGTAGTCAAAATCGTTCATTGGCCATAATAAGCCATCCTCCCCGACCTACGATCCCTCGCGAAGACGCCATGGTTAGTCATGTAACCTAAACATGTACATCATGCTTGCCATAAACAGGGCTATTGGCAAGAGATTGAAGCCTGAGGCCAATCTATCTTGGAGGTCTTTATCACCTTTATTATATCTTCATCCTCTACAAGAAGCTTGACCATACAAAACTCAACACAAAATGAATCTAGAGACTTAGTAGATGTTGATGTAAAATTAATAATCTGCATGGGTCACTAAGCATTCAATGACTTTGTGAGAAACTCCCAGAACCTCCTGGGATTTTAGGTTTTACTTATTTCATGGATTCATACTCATTGAGTTTCAACCCTTAATTACAAGGACACCTGTGGGTTTTGGAAAATTGTTAACCACCCTAAAACCACAGAGTCCTTGACTGATGGAACTGGGACTAACATCAGTGCAAATGCTGGATTAGGCATTTTAAAGTGATCTATTCACTCCCAAATGATATTGCCTGCAATCAATATGAGCCACCTATTGTTTTACCCCCTAAAAATTAGATTTTATATTTTAGAGGTGTGCGAGGCAATTTGTGCTAGCCCCTCTAGGAAGGTATCCGGTCCTGACGGGAGTCCGATTGATCTCTACAATGAGAATACGGGATTCTGGACTCCTGCTATTACTAATTTGGTTAATTCAGCTGTAACCAGTGGCCTTTCAAATTCATGCCATACAGCTGTTATTATTCCCGTCTAAAAAAAGGGTTACTAACAAGATCCCTGTTGCTATTGTCCTTTATCTTTTCTTAATAGGATCGAGAATTGGGCAGGCTGTAACCAAGTGTTCTATCCTGTGCAATACAGCTTTAGAGAGGGTCTTGGTACAGTTGAACAATTCCTCAATCTTTCTCTTATTATAAACAAATACACAACAGTCAAAGGTGGGGGGTGCTGCTTCTCTCCTTTATGGACCTAAGCAGCACCTTTAACAAAGTAAACCGTAGTAAATTGTGGTAGACTCTCCTGGAGAGTGGGCTAGATGAGAATTTGGGGTTCTTCCTGTGGGCTAAATGCCTCTGTAAAGTATGGAATAATAATAATAAAGGTCAGTGCAAGGGGAAAGTAGCCTAGACTTCCACGGAATATAAACAGCTTAATAAAATCTCTCTATACCATAAATGTAAAACAAACGAGATTTATTAATACTTTCAGGCGTTATCTCCATATGAATCTTATGCTAACATATAATTCTAATAACAAATTGTCATACTATTTATAAGCAAAGGTAGGTCCTCCTAAAAGAACAGTGAAAGTGCAGAAGTGCAAGTGAGTGACGGTGATATATACAAGTAGTGCAGAGTGTGGTTGTATAAAATTATCTTCCGGTGGCTCCTGCAATCCAGGAGGCCCTGGAGTATCATTACATTTCTTTTATGATTTTCACATCCAGTCTTTTAGAAATGTGTTGACGTTTCTACCCCGTATGCAGGCAAATCAGGATGGGGTCATCATCAGGACAGGGATGATTGCAATGGAAGCACCTACGGGGGCATAAATCACCGGATTATTGGGGTTCATGTGAATCACTATCTATTAATAGGGATATCTAAGTGCAACTCACCTATGCTCCAATGTGGGGAAAATGACACGCAATGGCTGGGGTCTCCCTACTGGAAAATAAACCAATGCATACGGGGTCGAAACGTCGACACATTTCTAAAAGAGTGGATGTTAAAAACATGAAAGAAATTTAATGATACTCCAGGGCCTCCTGGATTGTAGGAGCCACTGGAAGATAATTTTATACAACCACACTCTGCACTACTTGTATATATCACCGTCACTCACTTGCACTTCTGCACTTTCACTGTTCTTTTAGGAGCACCTACCTTTGCTTATAAATAGTATGACAATTTGTTATTAGAATTATATGTTAGCATAAGATTCATATGGAGATAACGCCTGAAAGTATTCATAAATCTTGTTTGTTTTACATTTATGTTATAGAGAGATTTAATTAAGCTGTTTATATTCCATGGAAGTCTAGGCTACTTTCCCCTTGCACTGACCTTTATTATTATTATTGCATTTATTACCCTGGTCATGAGGGTTAGCGGGCAATTGCCTCATTGTATTACATTCTGTAAAGTATGGGCCTGGTGGTGAATATATATATATACACGTTTAACCTCCAGTGTGATGTCCGCCAAGGATGTGCCCTTGCACCCATTTTGTTCCTCATATATATAAATGGATTGAATGACACCTTACAGATTGCTAGGAAGGACCTTCCAAGGATTAAATCCACCCTAGTACTGGCTCTGCTTTATGCGGATGACTCTGTCCTAATATCACAAACTCCTAACCGCTTGAGTGCTGTAATCAACAGTTTTGTCACTTTTAGGGATAAGCTAGACCTGGATCTAAATATTTCCAAAACTAAATATATGACATGCAGCCGGAAAGCCACGAAAACGGGTCCATTTTTGATAAACGGTAAGTGTATCACGGAGGTCACCAACTTCCCCTTCTTGGCTCCCTTGTGTAGAGAATCACTGTTCACACTTTAACCACTTTGTGGGGGCCCTATCTGATTTTGCTCACAGAGGCAACAAGCTGATCAAGCTGCTTTTGGAGGCATACATGTGAAAGTGCCTACCCGTTATATAGTACAGTTCTAGCATTTGGGGTTACTGGGATATCACAAAGGTTCAAGTAGAGGAGAATAGATTTTGTCAATGTTTACTTGGCATTTCCCCTTCAACACCCCTTGTTTTCTACATGGGGAACTAGGGTTGGACTACGTATCTGACTCCATTAAGGTTGTACCATCAACACTTTGTATTAGTGTTTGGTCCAACAGATATACAACACTGAATCGGGAGATCATCTCAGGCTGTTTAGGCTGCCAGACGGGTACTTTCATCCCCTGGTTAAAATATGTGCAATCTGTCTTCAAAGTCATAGGCAGGAATGAGTTATTTTCCTCCCATTAATCCCTGACCAAAGTGTACATCCCCAGAGTTCAATCGTTATTTGCTAAACATATGATGACAACTAGGGAGCAAGAGGAATTAAGAAAAACCGTCATTGCGGGATTACACCCTGGTTCAAACATCACCTCACACTGAATGGTATCTGTCTTCAGTTTCCAGCCCTTGGGAAAGGTCCCTCTTAGCCAAATTCTGGCCTGGAACCATCATATCTTTGCTTTGTTTCCCTTTAGGTCAGTTTCACAAAGCGGCTGTCATTGCGAGTCCTCAGTCCAAACCCTAGAGCATTTTGTTTTTTTCTGAAAATAACTAAAACGTTTTTAAAACTCGTTCCTAAATTATATGGTTTTGCACATTATAGGCTTGCTACATATTTCCTCCACCAGTTGGTTAATACTCTATTCTGTTTTCATGTAGGATTTTTTTTTTTATCAGCTATACAAAACGTAATCCATTGACTATTTGATATTTTCCCCTTTATTACTGAGTATCTTTTTAAGAATACCATGTTTTTACTTATGTTTTGGTGTGGAGCTATATTTACATATGACTGTTTTTAACTAATTACATTTAGCACATCTGGTAAATTTGTCTTGCAATAGCTCTATGTGAAGGCCTTTATAGTTTTGTTGGTACAGCTCTAATCTTAAAATGGCTTGCGATTCCCCTTTTTTTGTTCTTTTTCTAATGGTGCTTATTATATTTGAACTATGCTTAATGTGTAACATTCATGATCATCTTTTTTATGATCGAATAAAGATTGATGAAATTGAGTTTCAATATATTTCTTTTGTGTTTTCCAGGTTGAGATAATGACCTTCCCTAAAGTGAAGATGTCGTAAGGATTTCCGTGAGCTTGATTGATTTCTTTGTTTAATTCTCTCTTCCTAAACCTTAGGCTTTTTGCGAAGTAGCCATTACAATTGGTATTCACATTTTGATCACCGGCTGTTGACTTTTCAAATTGAGGTGAAAGTAATAGCTGTAATACCAAATGCTGTGCCTACTAACAGGGACTAGTTCATAAAAATGTTCTTTTAACAAGAGGGAACTTAACATGGTGAGCAGGGGCTGAATTATTCTTTTCATCGAAACCAGTACTGATGGTTGAGCACCATCTAACTTGTTTCAACTGCTCCAATCCTATGTTTTGCCCTCTTAGCCTATGAACTGTTCTCTTTTCCCGCTATAAGTAATGTAAAACATCTGGAGAAAGTGACTAATGGATGTGGCAGGGCTTTCCTGATAACACATTCATGTTACATACAAATAAGGCCTACTTGGATAGTAAACATTAACTCACTCACTGTTTAGAGTCTAGAGGGTCAACAGTGGTAGTATCTATCAGGGCTTGCAAGATTAACATACTATTTTAGCAACAGGTTTGCACTAGTAATCATAGCAAAAATACCGGAAATGCAGCAAAAGGAATCTTTCTTTCTACTGTCTGGAGAGGGCTGTGTAGCAGAAACATTACAGGACAATGAGGCCTTGCTTAGGGCAAATGTGGAAGGAAGAAGAAGAAGGTGGACTTTGTGCCCTTTTCCTTACATGCATATAAATCTGATACAACCAATTGCATTTGTAATGGCTTGCAAATGCATCAAACAACCAGAACCCATATGTTAAGATACAGCTTGCTTGTAGATTCAATACAGAATTTATTTTGTAGTCATGTTACACATAAACAGATCTCTGTCGAATTGACTAAACAATGTAGCCTGGTAGAAATATGCATTAAGCTTCAAATAAAGTTAAAAGGCTTACAAAATAAAATGTACACAGAAGAAAATAAAATGAGATTTCTCTAGGTGCTCCAGGGAGGTGACTATAGCCGAAGGACATCTGTGTTCCTTCAAATGTCCGGCAGTCAGTTTACTGCATTCTCAAAGTGAAGCAGAGGACCAAATCCACCAGGGCGTCGCCGCGGTTTCTTCATTGTAACATGACTATTATGCCTGTACAAAAAAATACGTTCTCCAACTGGCTCTCCAGCTTCATTTATTAGGCGGTTTCCATGAGGTAGCTAGGAACAAAATAAGAGTTTAAGTGTCAAAGATGATGTTAATTTTCATCATTTGCTTAACAAAGATTTACTTGACCATATTTGCCTTCTTAGGCCCTCACTGTTAGAGATGCAGGGAAAGGTATAGTAATCTTGCACCCGGTACACAAAATTGGGGGAAGATTATTTCAGAGGTGTGGAAATGAAGCTGGATTACAAGTGATGCCCTTAGAAACAGGAAATAACCTTCTGTGATTCAATAAGACTTGCATGAATGGTTCTGATTTTTCAGTTATTTTTGCCTCAGCACTCCTTGCATCATCTTTTTTGTTTCATTTAACACTCTAAGTTGTCAAGGGTATGCCCTTCTCTCTGTGCCTAAGTCTGCAAGGTATACCTCACAGACAAGGCTTGGCAAGCCCAAAACTGGTCAGAGGTTGCTTGTGCTCCCTTCTGGAGCTGGCCTTGCCTTGCAGTTCAGAATGGAGTGTTTCCATGAGGAGCAGGGACAGTACTGATTTAGATAAGATATGCATCTGTCTAGAGTGGCACTGTGGATGAAATACAACAGGTTGGTATTATACCCAGAGCAATTGCCAATGGTTTAGACTATTTGCATGCATTTCTCCCATCACCGTTTGCGTGTTTGCTTTTTACCTGCCAAAGTGTACATGGAGAAAGAAAAACAGGAGAGCAATCAAAGCATCTCCTGCAATTCTGATGCAGGCATAAATAGCTACTCATTCTCATACAGGAATTAGAATTATGCCAATAATAAGACCTATGGAAAGATTGTTCCCTAAAGTCTAGAGCCTTGTCAAGTTGCTATGTTGCAACTATGTAACTTTTTCAAAACTTTACAACCTTGAGAAGTGCAAACATAAGAAAGTGGGCAGTGTTAGACTGCAGTAGAATGAAACTATATACCTGTTGCTCCTCAGGGTTCTAAGTGGAAGCAGTTGGAACAATGATTTTTGGCTGTAACAAACTGGCTTTCAGGTCCTCGATGTATGGCTACAGTAACTCACAAATAATTTATTGTAACTGGATTACAAAAAGAAATGGTGATATGTGTGGATGACTGCTATAGAATAATGATTAATTTAGGTATGCTTCACTTCCCATAACTGGCCACACTATGTTTCATTGACAATCATTCATGAAACGCTGCAGAAAGTGAATGTTTATTTTAGGTCTACAAGTTTTCCATGTGCATGTGTCTTTCTCTATTTCAGAAATTCAATGAAAATTCTGAGGGAAGGATGTTCTTACTGTAACAATTTCAAAGGCCACCTAACTGAACTCTGCTGTTAGGTTACGGAAACATTGTATTCCTGTGCTTCATAAAACTTGATTGTATTTTCTTATTTATTTATTTGCAGCTTTAACCAACAAGGTGCTTTAGGAAGAAGGAGTTTCTAGTGGTGGTATCCCAACTAATATATGTATTGCTTGTCATGAATGAAAGTTTTCAAATCCAACCCTCCTAAAACAATACAAAAGACATGCATTTTAGGGAACAGCCAACATTTTGTTAATTTTACCTATAGCTACAGAATAGTGAGCATTGACCCTTTGGAGTTTTATCTGGAGACAGACCTTATGTCACCGTTCTTCCTAATTCACTTGATGTATTAACTAACTGCTGTTTCTTTCTGTAATAATACTACATTTTTTAATACATCAACAAAAGTTATTAACTTTAGAATCTTGTCATGTTCAGGTATTCTTAATAACCTTGGCCTAACTCTGTGAAAGACTCAGAGAGTCCCATACCTGCCTAAAGACTATTTAATTTCTTAATTAGAGAGTCAACATATACAACAATTAGTCAACTGTGCTGGGCATCCTACAATCCCCATTGGAAGGGCTTCACTAAAAAGCCCAAAAAGCAATTAAAAATAGAATCCTAAAGCAAAAGCAAATGAGTTGATTCTGACCACCTGCCAGTGGTCCGCCTATGGAAAAGGCAAAGTATAACTGTAGGGCATTCAAGTGATATTCAAGCCAGCAGCCAACAAAATGAGAGACTAAAGAAACGTTGCCAGTTGAAGTACCCCACTTACAGTAGACACTTCGTGGAATAGGTGAGAGACTGCTCGCCCCAGCTAACCAAAGTCATCCAAGTCTTGTTTTCAGAAGGTGTAGAATAGACAATGTGTGAGAAGTTTCTTCAAATGTACACAGTATTGGTGGCATTAGGGACCAAAGGGCAGAAAAGTGGTTGGGTGACAGAGCCAGGGTTCATGGGTCATCTCTTCCCTTACTCCGTTACCAAGAGAAAACACACACACACTCACACACACAAAACACATACACACAACACTAACACACACATTCACACATCCAATGTAAAGGGTCTCCCAAAAAGGTAGACTAATTCCTGACACCAACACAGGGAGGTCAGTGGTAAGTGGTTCACAGCACACACATACACACACACCCCTCCACCCTAAAGGTGACTCAAGCATGAATCAATGACAGCAACAGTCATTAAATCGCTGGAAAACCATCAGAAGGGCCTGTCTATATAGAAAGCATTGTTGGCACCATTGAAAGATGTCACATTCACCATGGGCAAAGTAGAGTTTCATAACCACCTAGTCATTGTAAACAGATCAACTTTCCTCCTGAAACAGAGAAAATGGTAGAGTCTGACTGAAATAGATGCACCCTGAAGAGAAAATCACAGAGTCAAAAGAAAATAGTAAACTAGCTAGGATAAGGAGAGCTCAGGCAATCCCCAATATGGAGTGCGCCAAAAAGTGGCAGAAACTCTGTGGATGAGGGCATGGGAGTGGAGGCAGAGGGTGTGGATGTATGTGGTGTAGGGTTGCATGTAGTGGGTGCTGGTGACTGGACAGTATGCTGTGGTGTGGTGGATGTCTGATGGGTGGGTGTCTTGGTGCGTTTGTGTATTTTGGGAGGAGGGGGGCGGACACAGTGGGAGAAGACAGACAGCTAGTGTGGATGTATGTTGTGTGGGTGTCTGCAGGTCTGGTGAGTGTGCTGCATGTGCCAACTACAGTAGTGGTGGTGAGTGCAGGTGTGGTGCATGAGGTGCATGTGTGGATGTCTGCTATTGTGGTGAGTGAAGGAAGAGGTGCAGCAACAGTGACTGAACGTGCAGTGCATGAGGGTGTGGATGTAGAGGGCACAGACATTAAGGTGGAGGAGGTGGGCACACTGGGGGAAGTGGATGTTGTGTGTGTGCATGTGTCTGTTGGCTGTGTGAATGCTTGTGGTGGGAGGTGTGGTGCTTGTGTTTAGAAGTGTGTTTCTTGTGTGTTGATGTGCTTGACTGCGTGTCTGAATGTGTGCTTTAGATGGGTGAAGGGAGTGGGTTGCTGGAAGGGGTAGAGGAGGTTGGAGGGGGGACGGAATGGCCAGGGAAACTGGCTGCTGTCCGAGAGGAGGCCAGAGCCTGAAAAGGTCTCAGTAGGGCAGACACGCACCGTGAATGCCATCCAGATAGGCATTTGTCTGCTGCACCTCTGATGCTAGCCCCTGGATGGCGTTGAAGATTGTTGTCTGCCCTACAGAGATGGTTCTCAGGAGGTCAATAGTCTCCTCTGTGAGGGTAGCAGGGCTGACTGGGGCAGGGGAGGATGTGCGTGGGAATGAAGGAGAAGCCCACCTTTCTGGGTGGGTGGGCACGGGCAACTTGTGAGGAGAAGGGAGGGCGTGATGGAATGGGGGTGGCGGAAGATGTCACGGTAGTGGTGTGGGCACTATGGTCCGCCACTGCCGGGAAGCCCCATCGGAGGAGGTCTCGGAGTCACTACCTCCTGGGGTAGTTGCCTCCCCCGTGGAACTCCCCTCACCGTCGCACCCACTAGTCCCCTGGGCGTCGGTTGTCTCTGCCTCTGGGAATCCGTGGGCCGCTGCCTCCCCACTTGCCGGTGCCTCAGCTCCCTCGCCAGATGTTGATGCTGTAGCAAACCAACACAAAAGAATAGGGATGGGGAGACAAAACAGGAGAGACAATTGTAAATAGCTGAATGGAGGTACATAATGGCAAGACATACACCCACCCAGAAAACACCCAACAGGCAGCACTGTACACTCTGCCCAGGGCCATGCCCCTGACTACTGACCAGAGTACTGCTCTACACCCATCCCCTGGAATACCTAAGGATGCGACCCCATCCACTAGCTTCTCCAGTTCCTTCTGGGTGAAGGCTGGGGCCCTTTCCCCTGCAACACGAGGTACATCCATAGGCAGAGGCAGGCCACAGCAGTACACACAGTGGAGTACCTGTCCACACAAGATCAGGGAGTCAAGTGAATAAACAATGACGAACGCACGTATGTTGCGCGGCGGTGTGCACCATCACCGCCGGCAGCGATCATGATACACCAGGATTCCCCATTGGCATCCATGTTAACCAATGAGGGTGCGAACAGCGGTAAACACCGCCTTACGCTGTGATGTCAACCGCTAGCGGTATGAGGTCACTTCCACAACGAAAGGACAGAATTACAGCGGGCAAACATTTTGCCATGACCTACGCATCTAAAATGAAATACTTCTCACAATGCAGGCCCTACTAGCCACATGAAGCACCTAGGCCTCTATCCATTCAGTATTGTAGCACACATGAAATACTCTGTTACCTCCTTGTGATGTACATGTATATCTGTCAGGTAGCAGTTGATGTAGAGACACTACAATGAACAATGCAGTGCACAAATGATGACAAGTGTGCCTATGTATGTGTCTTCATCACACCTTTATTAAACCCCTCGTAGGTACCGACCCTAGTGTCGAGGAAGGGCACCATCGGTGTACAGACCACTTGTGGATATGAGGACCATGGTGGAGCGTCATATCATAATCACTTACAGATTCACATGTGCAACAATTCAGGAACTTTGTGCTTTACTGGATCCTGCACTAACTCTGGGAAATCGTAATCAGCATGCCATCCCAACTGAATTGCAGGTGTTCGCCGCAATCCATTTCCTGGTCACAGGTTTATTTCAAGTGACCGTGGGCATGGTTGCTGGATTTTCACAGCCAATGTTCAGCATGGTACTACCAAGATTTCTGAATGCATTTGTACGACATCTGCAGTCCTATGTGAGGTTTCCCCAAAGTACTGACCTCCCTGCCATCAAGTCAGAATTCTGTGCCTTTGCTAACATACCCCATGTTATAGGTGCCATCGATGGCACCCACACACCGATCATACCTCCAAGAGTGAGTGAACAGGTGTACAGAAATAGAAAGAACTTTTACTCAATGAACATCCTATTGGTATGTTCTACAGACCAGTACATCTCACATGTGAATGCCATGTTCCAAGGTTCAGTCCATGATTCCTTTGTGATGAGGAACAGTAGTGTGTCACAGAAGATGGAACAACTCCAAGAGGACAGAGGGTGGATCATATGTAAGTATGCCTGTCACTAACTGACACATTGCTGAGAACCAGCCTGTCTGACTAAGGCGCATAAAAATGACGACTCTGTATTGTACCATTTTCTAGATGTTTCTGGCTATCCAAACTTGTGTTGGCTCCTGACAACAGTGAGGAATCCCAGGACGGATGCAGAGAGAAATTACAATGAGGCCCACTGATGTACTAGGAGGGTGACAGAATGAATTATAGGTTTCCTGAAGGCTAGATTTTGTTGTCTATATATCTCTGGGGGTTCCCTGGCTTATGGGCCTGATAAGGTGTGTAGAATAGTGGTGGCCAGCTGCATGCTGCACAACGTGGCAATGAGCATTCTATCCCCCTCTTGGAGGTGGAGGGTGCTGTAGGTCCTGATCAGCTACCTCAGAGAGGTGAGGAGAGTGATAATGATGATGAGGAAGGGGGAGGTGTCAATTCCAGGAACCAACTAATACAACTCTACTTCCAGTAAATGTGTGGGACTTGGGCCTGACATTGGGGTTTGTGACAAATACTGTCAGTGTGCTCAGTCATATGGGGAGGTTGGTAATGATAGGCAATACATGGCCCACTTCTGCATGGGACAGATTGAAATTATATATTTTTCCTCATTGCCACAATTTAGGCACACAGGACTCCTTTCATGCACAGATTTGACAATAAAGTAGTTCTCTGCCAGTTGCGTCCATACTTTACTTTTTTCACAATTTCACACAGGGGACAGTGTTACAGGTGTGATATGTGTTTTATTGGTTGAAGTGAGTGAATAGTGCTATTTACAGTGATGGCAAGTTGTGAGGGGGGGTGTCGTCAAGACCAACATGGTGGCAGCCTTGTTGGTAGTATTGATGGGTCCATCTTGTCTTACAGTAGTTCATACTGCCTCTTAGCAATGTGAGTTTGGTGATTGAGTGGGATGGTTGCAGTGCATATTGTTGCTGAGTTACTTTTTGAATGGGGCCTTGCTCTTAGCTGGGGTTCCAGTGCCATATCTTGGCCCAAGGGAACGTTTGGGTGCCTGCTGTTGATCTTCATGGAATGACATGGTAGGCCCTTGGGTTTCCTGTGAGGGTAGATCCTGGGAAGTTTCTGCTGATGGGGTAATCTGATGCTGGTTGTCCTGTGCTGTTGTGGGGGCCTCTTGACCTGTGTGGGTGTCAGACTGGTTTTGGACCAGCTGCAGCACTGCTCCTGCTATGGTGGCCATTGTGGTCTTGTGCTCTTTCCACTGCTCCATGGCCTGTTGGTGGTGTTCCTGCTTCATCCTCTGACTGTGCTTCAGGGTGGACAAAATCTATGCCAACCTGTCATGGGTATGTTGGTAGGACCCCAATACCTATGATATCACAACCTGGGCTGCTGCATCCATCCTGTAGCCTCCCCCCAGCCCACTGCCACTGTTGCACTTGCCCTAGCCCCCTGTGCCTGTGTCCCCTGAACAGGTGTGGCAGTACCACTTGTACTGGGGCCCTCGCCTTCCTGCAGGTTGAGTGTGGGAGACTGTGGCCTCTGTACCTGTGTTCCACCAGTCTGTGGCCTGGATACACTGGTGTGGGAGCGCCTGCCCAGGGCTGCTGGTCTTGACTGGGTGGTAGGGGTGACAGTGGTTTCCTGGATGGGGCTGCTGCATGGTGAGAGTCCAGGACTGTGTGAGGGGCCTGCCTGCTCATCGGTGTCCAGGGATCCTTCACCAGTGTCCTGTGAGCAGCCTCTGTCTCCCTGGGGGGCACTGGCACTCCTTGTCCCTTCTGTTAGGGGTGCAAGGGTAGTGGTGCATGTTGGGGGACATAAACATGTCTGTTACAGCTGCATGAACGTTTGAGGTGACCTGACTGGGCTATTTTGTGCTGGTGTTACTTTCAGTGGCCTTCCAGGGTGCCTTTGTGAGGTTGACATTGCATTTAGTGCCAGTGTGGGGTTGCATTGTGGTGGGGGGTGTCGTTCCATTGTGGGTACCTGCAGGGGTAGGTGACTGTGCACAGGGGGAGGGATGTGGGCCTGTTAGTGGGTTTGTGGTCATGCGGGGGGTGGACGTAGTGGCTGATACCTGGGTGGGGCTTTGGTCCTCGTGGGTGTGAGTGGGATGGTATGGTGGTATTGTATACATGGGGTATATGTTGATGACTTACCCGAGTCCATTCCTACAGTGAGTCCAGTGAGTCCCTCAGGGTGCAGGATGGCCAGTACCTTTTTGTCCCAGTCTGTGTATTCTGGTGGTGTTGGTGGCGGTCAACCCCGAGTCTTCTGCACTGCGATGTGGTGCCTTGATACCATGCCCCGACCTTCCCCTGCAGGTCGTTCCATCTCTTCTGGATGTCGTACCTGGTGCATGGATTGGGTCCCACTGCATTGACCCTGTTCACAATGGTCTGCCATAGCCCCATCTTCCTTGCGATGGGTGTGTGCTGCGCCTCGGCCCCGAATATCTGTGGCTTCACCTTCAAGATCTTGTCCACCATGGTCCTTAACTCCCTTTCGGTGAAGTGTGGATGTTTGGGCAGTGACATGGTGAGTGTGGCGATTGGTATCGGGGCTGGAGGGCGGGATGTGGGTGTGCTTGTTGGTGGTGGGGTGGGGAGGTCCGGGATTCCCACCAACAGGGCCATGGTGGGGAGTGGTGGTCTGGTGATTTTTGGCTGGGTTTGAATGTTTGTTCATTATATGGCGAGTTTCCATTCACTGCCAATGGCGAGATTCTGTTCACCGCCGCCATGGCGGTCGGCGGTATTTCCCGCTGTATTCATAATGACTGCCTATGTTACTGATCTCAATGTCATTTGCTTTTGCCTTTAGGTACCGACCGCTAATTTTGATAGAGCCATAGTTAGATGTTTTGCAAACTTGCGTTGACTAAATTGTTTTGCACGAAGCCCAAATATGCTATACTAATCAGAAGGTTACTTAGGAGACTCACTGAAAATGCCTGCTAAATATTAACAACAGTTGATGTCTTTTCTTTGCTGAATCTAAATGTATGCTATTTATATTGTACAATTATTCTTGCTATTGATTTGTACTGTAACTCTAGAGTGTGTATTGATTCATGCATGATTAAATTGAGATTCTTTAGACGATTCGGTCAACCAGTATTGTTTCTGTATGTTTACCATTTAATTATGAGATTAAGGGCCAGATGTATCAAGTGTTTTTGCATTCGCAAACGGTGCGAATCACAAAAATTGGCCGCTTGCGAATGCAAAAATGCCTTTTGCAATGTATCAAAGGCATTCGCAGCATGAAAATATGGATTTGCAAAAATAGCGATTTTTAGCGAATGCAATGTGTTTTTGCGTCTCGCAATCTGCGTCTCGCAAATAGCGACATGAAATACCAAATCGCTATTTGCACATCGCAAATTGCAAGCTAGAATTGCGACTCGCAAATAGCGATTCTGTAAATCATGTCTCTATTTGAGAAACACAGATTGCGACACGCAAAACCACGTCGCAATGAGATGCATCAAAAAATCGCAATTTGCGATTATTCGCAGAATGGCATTTTGCATATGCAATTTACCACGAATTGAAACCAGGTGGTAACCAGGTGCAAACTATAAAAAGAGGCCCAGAATGACTCAGCCTCTTTTCCACAATGGCTGCACTCTACGTGATGGCGAGGAGAATGAGGATCTTGGCAGGTTTGAGGAGAGGGAGGAGAAGACAGGAGCTCATTTTCACAGTGCGCATAACCCTTTTTGACCAGACAGAGGAGGAGATTTATGAGAAGTACAGGTTGAGCTCGGCCATGATACTTAACCTGATAGCTGAGCTACAACCCATGCTGCAGCGCACAACACACAGGACCAATATCATACCCACCCATGTGCAGGTATTATGCCCCCTGCACCTACTAGCCTCGAGGAGGTATCAAGGGGTCATAGCAACAGCTGGAGGGGTATCACAGAGTGCCCTCTCTAGATTTTTTAACGCATTTCTCAATGTCATGCTTAGCAGAATACACCAGTACATCAGATTCCCCCACATCCCACAGGAATTATAGCACACTAAAATCACATTCTACAAGATAGCACAGTTCCCACATGTCCTAGGTGCCACAGATTGGACACATGTTGCAATCTGTCCATCACAGAGTATGTGTACCTCAACCGTAAACATGAACATACAGGTGATATGCAATGGCTCTGACATCATTACCGATCTTGTCGCCAGGTACCCAGGAAGCACACATGATTCGTACATATTCTGCCACAGCGGGATTCACACAAGACTGCTAGCTGGGGAATTTGGTGAAGGCTATCTATTAGGTAAATTGCCACTTTACAATGTTGCATTGATGTCAATGTGGCGTCAGATGGCACAAGTACTCATTTTACTCTCTGTTCCTTCTAGGAGACAGTGCCTACGCAGTGCGCACCTATATGATGACGCCCTACCTGAACCCTGCAACACCAGCAGAACGGAGGTTCTATTCAGCACCCAGGGCAACCTGCAATGTGGTGGAGCGCACTTTCGGGCTGCTGAAGAGCCGCTTCAGGTGTATTCACAAAAGTGGAGGCGCACTTCAGTACAGCCAGTGACAACATGTAAAATTGTGGCCACATGTGCGATCTTGCACAATATAGCAACCATCAGGGGCATACCAGTGAAAATAACGGATTCAGACTCTGATGAGGATGATGATCCCATACCACCCCTTCACCCAGCAGACAGGACCAGTGCAGCAGAGGGCAGGCAGAGACGTGCTGACATCAAGCGCAACCATTTCTGATGTAAGTAATGAAAACACAACCTCAGAAAAGGGTATTCATGCAGTCAGCATCTTTATTACCTTGACCTCAGTTAACATATGTGTCAATAGGACATACCTATGCACTATAGGCAGACATGAGCGATTAACAGTGTCACACTATTAACATCATAGTATAACTGTATTGCTACATGTGAAGGTAGGCCCCTGTAGCCCTCAATGTCACTTCTTCCGTCCACACATTTCACTTGAGTGCGCAGTGCCCTCACTGGCACCTCCTGTAGCAGGGTCAAAGGCAGTACTGTGTCTGGCACTGCGACACCTGGGATCCATCACAGGGACTGTTAGACTGCTGAGGCTAGAGGACTCCTCACGATCCCCAACACCCAGTTCGCAGGTTGTAGCACTGCGTGCTGTCTTCATTGCATCTAGAACGTTGGTTATTTGCACCAATCCCTGTGCAACGTCCCGACTGCAATGTGCAGTGTCCACCTGTGCGGCCACAGCACGTCGTGATATCAAGGCAGTTGAACTAGTGAGCCGATTGACGGATCTGCAGAACCCATTGAACATTTCTATGAATTGGTGATGGCGCCTGAGATGGTTGACACGCTAATGCTTCATCTCAATGCAGAGTTCCTTAATGGCGTTTGTCAACTCCTTAGTGTTTTCTGCAGCTTTTTGCTGTCCCTCATGCAGAGACTCCAACTGCTTGTGCAGTACTCCCATATTGTCATTATGAGACTCCAAAAATGCCTGTGCACTGCGCCCATGTTATGATCAATTGACACCAACTGCCTGTGCATTAACCTCATGTGTTTGCATTGCAGGTGCTGCACTTTCAGCATGGACGCTTCAAGGCCGCCAAAGATTGATGGGCCTTCTCCTTCATCTGTGCACTGTCTGCCTGCTTCATGACGCCTCCTGATTGTCAGTTGTCTGACCCTGGGGCAAGGATTCTTGTGGATGTAGCTTCTGGGGGTAGTGTGTGGACTTCATCCGGCATTTCGTCTGTGTCCATGTTCAACTCTGGGAGAGGAAAAACCCTTGCCCTGTGCCTAGTTGGTGCAATACTCAATGACTCACTGGTGTTTGAGTCAGACTGTGGCTGTGTTTCAACATTCCTCACATATCCACATTCTGCTGCGGCAGGTCATGAGACATCTGCAACGACAATGTGCAGCATATCATTTATGGATGTACCACAAAATGTTGCACAGTTTTAATATATCTACACTAACATCGTATCACGGTGAGTTGCGTGTGTTGTTCCTCTGTGTGGCTGTACCTTACTTGCTGTTGATGTGTCATTTGCAGGTTAGGGTTGTGGACTAACACTCCCATAAGGCATTAGTGCATTGTATGTAAGATATGGCTTGGACTACTTATCGCATTGCATTGCACTGATACTGATAGCTATTTTTTAAGGGGCATTTGTAAATGCACATATGGGGATACACATCATTACTGGCCTTACCTTTGCTGGTGCTGGGTGTGCCTGAAGTGTCAATGTCAGTGACCCCACTGACAGCTTCAGGGAGCAGTGTGGACTCCACCATGTCCTCCAGTGGTGTGGATGGTTTGTTCCTCCTCTGGTGCTTCTTGCCTCCTGTAGCCTGCTGGCTACCCGTTCTAAGGCACGGGAGCGCGGCCATACCACCACTTGCGTATCTCCTCCACAGAGCGCTGCGCAGTACCCACTGCGCATATTTGTGTCTGGATTTCCAACCAGAGTTTCCTTTTCTCACTTTCTGGCACCTGTAGTGAGCTCTTTCCAAACAGTCTGTCATGGTTCCTAACAACCTCTTCAGTGAGCACCTCCAGTTCCTGCTCACTGAATTTGATCTCGCGCTTTCTGTCTCCCTTGTCCTTCTCCTTCCCATCATTGGCCATGGTGCAGTTTGTTCCTGGCAGGCTCACTAAGCTGGCTCCCTGGTGCTGGGCTGTGTCTCCCTGCCTGCTCCTGTGGGCGTGGCTCCTGGAAACAGCATGGGCTGACTCACTTATGGTTGTGATGTCATCAGGCTGTTCTGGTTTGCCGTTTTCGCAATTTGCGATTTTCAGATAACGAATCCCTATTTATTTTGCGATTCGGTATTTGGACCTCGCAAATTGCGTTAGTGAATTTTAAGAAATCACTATTTCCAACTCGCAATTTTGATACATCCCATTTTGCATGTCGAAAATAGTTACTTTATATTAGCATTGTTAATATAGGGAAATAAACATTCTAACTTTTACATAAAGGTGTGGTTATTCATGGCCAAAGGGGTCATAATTTGTGGAAATTGATTGGTATTGTTTTTGATTGGTATTACAACTGAATCTTATGGTGGGAACTACTCTAGGCGCAGTCAAAAGGTCCATCAAACCTCTAACATGTCCTCTTATAAATTAAGATAAGAAACCAAATAAGGTAAGACGCGCTAACAGTTCCACTTGGCTTAGAGACAGCTGACTCAAATGATTACATCCCAGCCTACAGCCGATATCACGCAAAAAAAGGCTTTACGAACCTATTACTTACACCAAATCTTGCTAATACATGCATGGGTTTTTGGTACAAAGAATGCTCAGAAAGCCTAACGCGGAAATAGCTCAGATTAAATCCAAATAGGCAAAAGATGGTGATTGGTCTACAATTCATTACATTACCTATTTGGCGCTGTCCACCGCCATTTCCACTGTATGATGTTCTTTAACAAATTTATGCTGTAATACACATCTTCTTAAATCTATACATTCTCCTTCAGTATCTCTTCTAAATATCCAAGACATAGCTATCATACAGATGAGGATTAGCAGCATATGCTTTTACCTGGCAACAGTGTGCACAGTGTTGGGCAGGTATTTTTTCCTTTCTCCATGCAAAGTTTAAGATCCATCTAATGCCAACCCCTACAGCCATATATTTCAACCTGTATAAGGATCATTTACTGCTGAATGCTGAATTTTTATTTCATTACTAATGGCCTGCTGTTACCTGGAAAGTTTCTTTGCCACCAGCGTTTGCCTAATGATTTCACAAGCTACAAAACATAGGTTGTCAAGAACAATTCCTTTGCCAACATAAAACTATAGAAATATTTTAAAACTTTGTGTTGTTATGATAATAACATATTTTAGAGGATTGGGTATGTGTGTCAAAGAACGTAAATTAATTGTACTGTCAGTTTTTATGGTCATTTGAATTCCAAATTTGAAGAAGCAAAATCATGAACGATTCAACTCCCCCCCCAAATCAGCCACATAGAAATTGAACATCAGGTTCTCAAGAACACCTTCCTTCTTGTTTCCCCTATTTGTGTTAATCTTGGAAAAAAGCATCAAGGAGCCACTGATTTTAAATCTGTGCCAAACTTCCATTATATAACGACTAATTTGCTCACAGTAAGACAGAGTAGATGCCCCAAGTATTTACCTTGATGCACAACAAACTGCTATCTATGCAGTTAAATGCAGTTTTGAAGTCAATAAATCCGTCAGATAGCTGATCCCCAAATCAGCCAGACCTAATAAAGTGAGTGGATAGTGCAACCTGTTTAAAAATAAGATAAAAGCTTACTTTCAGGACCCCAGTTATTCAATTCATGTAATAAAAACATGGTATCAAGTTTTGCCTCTACATAAAACAGAACTATTATCATGTAGCTACTGAGTTCCACTAAAGAACCATTGTTGTACAACACATTAAGTACACAACTTCCAGAGGTGTTTGGGATCATGCTTTTCTGAAAATACGTATTGTATGGTGAGAAAACACATCTATATATTGTGAATGAAGGGGCACCTACAAAATCCAAGAAGATGTAGAGTCATCCAAATATATTGTCCAAACGCAGCGTTTATTTGCTTCCAGATATCCAAGCCAATGCATTTCATTCACCAAACTTGAACTTCCTGAGGCTTTAGTACTTGTTCACCCACTGAACGGTCGCCATATGTACACATATCACTTCCGGTCATTAGACATCAGCATTCCATTATAGTGTTATATTTCATAACATGTAGTATCTCCATAGTCAAAATCGTTCAGTGGCCATAATAAGTTATCCTCCCGGACCTACGATCCCTTGTGAAGACGTCATGGTTAGTCATCTAACCTAAACATGTACATCATGCTTGCCATAAACAGGGATACTGGCAAGAGATTGAAGCCTGAGGCCCCTCTATCCTGGAGGCCTTTATCACCTTTATTATATCTTCATCCTCTACAAGAAGCTTGACCATACAAAACTCAACACAAAATGAATCTGGAGACTTAGGGGGTTATTCTAACTTTGGAGGAGGTGTTAATCCGTCCCAAAAGTGACGGAAAAGTGACGGATTTACCACCAGCCGTATTACGAGTCGATTATATCCTATGGAACTCGTAATACGGCTGGTGGTATATCCGTCACTTTACCGTCACTTTTGGGACGGATTAACACTCCTCCAAAGTTAGAATAACCCCCTTAGTAGATGTTGATGTAAAATTAATAATCTGCCAGGGTCACTAAACATTCAATAACTTTGTGAGAAACTCCCAGAACCTCCTGGGATTTTAGGTTTTACTTATTTCATGGATTCATACTCATTGAGTTTCAACCCTTAATTCCAAGGACACCTGTGGGTTTTGGAAAATTGTTAACCACCCTAAAACCACAGAGGCCTTGACACATGGAACTGGGACTAACATCAGTGCAAATGCTGGATTGGGCATTTTAAAGTGATCTATTCACTCCCAAACAATATAGCCTGTGATCAATATGAGCCACCTATTGTTTTAACCCCTGAAAATTAGATTTGATATTTTAGAGGTGTGCGAGGCAATTTGTGCTAGCCCCTCTAGGAAGATACCCGGTCCTGACGGGAGTCTGATTGATCTCTACAAGGAGAATATGGGATTCTGGACTCCTGTCATTACTAATGTGGTCAATTCAGCTGTAACCAGTGGCCTTTCAAATGTATGCCATAAAGCTGTTATTATTCCTGTCTATCAAAAGGGTTGCTAACAAGATCCCTGTTGCTATTGTCCTTTTCTTCATAGGATCGAGAATTGGGCAGGCTGTAAACAAGTGTTCTATCCTGTGCAATACAGCTTTAGAGAGGGTCTTGGTACAGTTGACTAATTCCTAAATATTTATCTTATTATAAACAAATACACAACAGTCAAAGGCGGGGATGCTGCTTCTCTCCTTTATGGACCTAACCAGCACCTTCAACAAAGTAAACCGTAGTAAATTGTGGTCGACTCTCCTGGACATAGGGCTAGATGAGAATTTGGGTTTCTTCCTTTGGGCTAAATGCCTCTGTAAAGTATGGTCTTGGTGGTGAATATATAGACACCTTTAACCTCCAGTGTGATGTCCGCCAAGGATGTGCCCTTGTACACATTTTGTTCCTCACATATATAAATGGATTGAATGCCACCTTACAGATTGCTAGGAAGGATCTTCCAAAGAATAAGTCCACCCTAGTACCGACTCTGCTTTATGCGGATGACTCTGTCCTAATATCACATACTCGTAATGGTTTGAGGGCTGTAATCAACAGTTTTGCCACTTTTAGGGATAAGCTCGATCTGGATCTAAATTTTTCCAAAACTAAATATATGACATGCAGCCGGAAAGCCACTAAAACTGGTCCATTTTTGATAAACGGTAAGCATATCAAGGAGGTCACCAACTTCCCCTTCTTAGCTCCTTTGTGTAGCAAATCACTGTTCACACTTTAACCACTTTGTGGGGACCCTATTTGATTTTGCTTAAGGAGGCAACAAGCTGATCAAGCTGCTTTTGGAGGCATACATGTGAAAGTGCCTACCCGTTCTATTGTACAGTTATAGCATTTGGGGTTACTGGGATATCACAAAGGTTCAAGTAGAGGAGGATAGATTTTGTCAATGTTTACTTGGCATTACCCCCGTCAACACCCCTTTTTTCCTACATGAGGAACTAGGGTTGGACTACGTATCTGACTCCATTAAGGTTGTAACGTTAACACTTTGTATTAGTGTTTGGTCCAACAGATATACAACACTGGATCGGGAGATCATCTCAGGCTGTTTAGGCTGCCAGATGGGTACTTTCATCCCCTGGTTAAAATATGTGCAATCTGTCTTCAAAGTCATAGGCAGGAATGAGTTATTTTCCTCCCCTTAATCCCTGTCCAAAGTGTACATCCCCAGAGTTAAATCGTTATATGCTAAACATATGATGACAACTAGGGAGCAAGAGGAATTAAGAAAAACCGTCATTGCGGGATTACACCCTGGTTCAAACATCACCTCACACTGAACGGTATCTGTCTTCAGTTTCCAGATGTTGGGAAAGGTCCCTCTTAGCCAAATTTTGGCTTGGAATCATCATATCTTTGCTATGTTTCCCTTTCGGTCAGTTTGACAAAGCTTCTATCCTTGCGAGTTCTCAGTCCAAATACTGAAGCATTTTGTTTTCTTCTGAAAATAACTAAAAAGTTTTTAAAACTAGTTCTTAAGTTATATGGTTTTGCACAGTATAGGCTCGCTACATATTTCCTCCACCAATTGGTTAATCCTCTATTCTGTTTTCATGTAGGATGTTTTTTTTAAATCATCTATACAAAATGTAACCCATTGACTATTTGATATTTTCCCCTTTTTTACTGAGTATCTTTTTAAGAATATCATGTTTTTACTTATTTTTTTGGTGTGGAGCTATATTTACATATGACTGTTTTTAAATAATTGCATTTAGCACATCTGGAACTGATCTGTAAATTTGTCTTGCAATAGCTCTATGTGAGGGCCTTTATAGTGTTGTTGGTAGAGCTCTAATCTTAAAATGCCTTGCAATTCCCCTTTTTTTATTCTTTTTTTAATGGTACTTATAATATATGTACTATGGTTAATGTGTATCTTTCATGATCATCTTTTTTTATGATCGAATAAAGATTGATTGAATTGAGTTTCAATATATTTCTCTTGTGCTTTCCAGGTTGAGATGTTGACCTTTCCTCAAGTGAAGATGTCGTCAGGATTTCCGTGAGCTTGTTTGATTTCTTTGTTTAACTCTCTCTTCTTAAACCTTAGGCTCTTTGCAAAGTAGCCATTAGATTGGTATTCACGTTTTGATCACCGGCTGTTGACTTTATCAAATTGAGGTGAAAGTAATAGCTGTAATACCAAATGCTGTGCCTACTAAGAGGTGCTAGTTCATAAAAATGTTCTTTTACTAGAGGGAACTGAACATGGTGAGCAGGGGCTGAATTATTCTTTTCATTGAGACAAGTACTGATGGTTGAGCACCGTCTAACTTGTTTCAATTGCTGTAAACCTATGTTTTGCCCACTTAGCCAATGAACTGTTCTCTTTTCCCGATATAAGTAATGTAAAACATCTGGGGAAAGTGACTAATGGATGTAGCAGGGCTTTCCTGATAACACATTCATGTTACATACAAATCAGGCCTACTCGAATAGTAAACATTAACTCACTCACTGTTTAGAAAAACAGGAGAGCAATCAAAGCATCTCCTGCAATTCTGATGAAGGCATAAATGGCTTCTCATTCTCATACGGGAATTAGAATTATGCCAATAATAAGACCCATGGAGAGATTGTTCCCTAAAGTCTAGAGCCGTGTCAAGTTGCTATGTTGCAACTGTGTAACTTTTTCAAAACTTTACAACCTTGAGTGCAAACATAAGAAAGTGGGCAGTGTTAGACTGCAGTAGAGTGAAACTATACCTGTTGCTCCTCAGGGCTCTAAGTGGAAGCAGTTGGAACAATGATTTTTGGCTGTAACAAACTGGCTTTCAGGCCCTCGATAAATGGCTACAGTAACTCCCAAATAATTTATTGTAAGTGGACTACAAGAAGAAATGGTGATATGTGTGGATGACTGCTAGAAAATAATGATTCATTTAGGCATGCTTCAGTTCTCATAACTGGCCACACAATGCTCCATTGACAATCATTCATGAAACGCTGCAGAAAAGTGAATGTTTATTTTAGGTGTACAAGTTTTCCATGTGCCTTTCTCTATTTCAGAAATTCAATGAAAATTCAGAGGGAAGGATGTTCTTACTGTAACAATTTCAAAGGCCACCTAACTGAACTCTGCTGTTAGTTTACGGAAACATTGTATTCCTGTGCTTCATAAAACTTGATTGTATTTTCTTAATCATTTGCAGCTTTACCCAACAAGATGCTTTAGGAATTAGGAGTTTCTAGTGGTGGTATACCAACTAATATATGTATTGCTTGTCATGAATGAAAGTTTTCAAATCCAACCCTCCTAAAACATTTGAAAAGACATGCATTTTAGGGAACAGCAACATTTTGTTAATTTTACCTATAGCTACAGAATAGTGAGCAGTGACCTTTTGGGGTTTTATCTGGAGACAGACCTTATGTCAGTGTTCTTCCTAATTCACTTGATGTATTAACTAACTACTGTTTCTTTCTGTAATGCTACATTTCTTAATAAATCAACAAAAGTTTTTAACTTTAGAATCTTGTCATGTTCAGGTATTCTTAATAACCTTTGCCTAACTCTGAGAAAGACTCAGAGAGTCCCATACCTGCCTAAAGACCATTGAATTTCTTAATTAGAGAGTCAACATATGCAACAATTAGCCAACTGTGCGGGGCATCCTACACTCCCCATTGGAAGGGCTTCACTAAAAAGCCCCAAAAAGCAATTAAAACTAGAATCCTAAAACAAAAGTAAATGAGTTGATTTTGACCACCTGCCAGTGGTCCACCTATGGAAAAGGCAAAGTATAACTGTAGGGCATTCAAGTGATATTCAAGCCAGCAGCCAACAAAATGAAAGACTAAAGAAATGTTGCCAGTTGAAGTACCCCGCTTACAGTAGACACTTAGTGGAATAGGTGAGAGACTGCTGGCCCCTGCTAACCAAAGTCATCCAAGTCTTGTTTTCAGAAACTGTAGAACAGACAATGTGTGAGAAGTTTCTTCAAATGTACACAGTATTGGTGGCATTAGGGACCAAGGGGCATAAAAGTGGTTGGGTGACAGAGCCAGGGGTCAGGGGTCATCTCTTCCCTTAATCCGTTACCAAGAGAAAACACCCACACACACTCACACACAAAACACATACACACAACACTAACACACCCATTCACATCCAATGTAAAGGGTCTCCCAAAAAGGTAGACTAATTCCTGACACCAACACAGGGAGGCCAATGGTTAGTGGTTCACAGCACACACATACACACACACACACCCCTCCACCCTAAAGGTGACTCAAGGATGAATCAATGACAGCAACAGTCATTAAATCGCTGGAAAACCATCAGAAGGGCCTGTCTATATAGAAAGCATTGTTGGCACCATTGAAAGATATCACATTCACTATGGGCAAAGTAGAGTTTCACCTAGTCATTGTAAACAGATAAACAGAGAAAATTGTAAAGTCTGACTGAAATAGATGCACCCTGAAGAGAAAAAAACAAAGTCAAAAGGAAATAGTAAACTAGCTGAGAGCTCAGGCAATCCCCCATAAGGAGTGCGCCAAAAAGTGGCAGAAACTCTCCAGTTGAAATTATAAGTCTGAGACAATGCAGTCCCAGGCAAGGACAAGTGGATTAAATGCTGTGTGCTTGATGCATCAGACCCCAGGCAACATAAATGCAGAGGGCTAGGCCATAGGCTCTAACACCATGAAGAGTGCTTTAGAATCCCATGAGATTGACATGAGGTGCGGATCACAGCAAGATTAGGTGGACAGCAGTCAATGTCCCACGGAATAAGTCATAATGTGAAGGGATCAAGTGAAGAGACTACAAGGAAGGGGGACCTGAATCACACCCAGCTGTACTGCAAATAGGTAAGATATCTCAGATCAGGAAATAGAAACAATGGCACCTACATCGTTCTGTAGGTGTACATGTGTGGCAGCATCATTTCTCCTTTATTTTTTTTTGGCAAGGCTGCCATAAAGCTTGTATATGCTGCACATTATCGCCAAAGGCATTGGCAAGGCTAGTAGGTCCAAAAGATCTATTTACTTTGCCAGTGTTTTTGTTTTCTTTTCAAGCCCTGAGGGAAAAAGCAGACCCTGAAGGATTGGGGCCTCACTCATTATAGCATGGTGAATGAGCATACATAATTCAAGGGAGGAAGTGGTGTAAAAAACACAAATTCATCTATCCTCACTAATAAAAAAATGTAGGCCTCCTAGGAGTATTTGTGACACCCTGGGTATGGTAGATTACTGCACTGGGGGGGGGGGTAATTTAAGGCCATGTTTTGGGTCCACCTTTTCACAGCCACTTTTTTCTTAACATACATGGTGAATGAGCTACTCCTGAACCCAGACACCACTCAATGGAGCCATTAGCAAAGTTGAGACACTGAATGTAGGTCAACAAACCTGCTAATGATTCCCTTCCACATGTCCGCCGCATGCTGTATAATAGTGGGTGAGGAACAGTGCATGAAAATAAAAGGCTGGCAGTTTTGAATGATATCACACTTCTTTTCTGATTGATAGAGAAGTCTTTGACCTGAGTGGGACAAGCAGACACTGTCCACCATGATAGCTTGACCCTGTCCTTCCTGGTGTGCTGTCCCACAGGAGCTACACAAAAGCCTGAGATGGACCAGAAGACAGCATGC
Source organism: Pleurodeles waltl (assembly GCF_031143425.1). Classification (NCBI taxonomy): domain Eukaryota; kingdom Metazoa; phylum Chordata; class Amphibia; order Caudata; family Salamandridae; genus Pleurodeles; species Pleurodeles waltl. The sequence continues at coordinate 518,558,352 of NC_090449.1, forward strand.
AGCGCCCACAAGATCCAATAATGTAAGTCAAGAGAGTAAGAAGAATACCTGTGTGTGTGTGCGCGCGCGCACATGCTTTTCTGGGTCTATGTGAGAATATGTGCTCAACAATAGGTGTAAGCACATGTAAATGTGAATTAGAGTGGGTGCATGACAAAAGTTGGGAGGGGATTTAGGACACTCATGCTTTAAGTTGGTCATACCTAAAGGTATCTCGTACTCTGGGGGTCATTCCTTCTAGGTGATCTTCCGCCTAGATGGCAAGCTTCACCAGCTATGCTCCCTGAAGCAAGCCTGCTAGCTGCTTGGTATCGACGACTCCCCTACTGATGGCTCCCAGGCAGTTTTCGAGAGTGGAACACTTGCAGGTGGCATAAGTGGCAGAGCACCATTGCCTCGCCAGGGGGTCTGAGACCTGATCTGAAGAGCATAGCACTGGAGAGACGTGCAGTGCTAGAGACAGTATCTGGTGACTCCGCTGGAGCAGATTACACCTGATCATCATTGACACTCCAGAGACAACTCCACAGGCTGGGACGGATGGGTCAGGATGTGGGAATGAAGGGCAGACACCTTGGACCATCTCACACACTTGACTACTTCACTCCCACTGGGACTGTCTGGCCGTTGGAGCGATTCATCCATGAACAATGTTGTTCTTTCTTGTTTTTTTGGTTAGTTTTGAAGTGAATTCCAAGAGCATGACTATATATTGTTCACCAGACACATTCCTCTATGGGTGCACCTATTGTCAGAGGCTGCAGCCGATATGGGTGCCTTGGGCCTCTACGTCTAGGGTATTCTACTGCATGACCACCACATCCCCACCATGCACAATACCATAAAGATCATAACCCTTAACATGAAAGGACTCAACAATCCTGTTAAATGCCATGGCATCCTGTCACAGTTGGACCAATCTATGGCAAACCTCTGCCTTCTCCAAGGAACCCATTTGCTCACGAGCGACTGGGATAGAATGCACTCATGAGCCGTCCAGCACCCACTCTTTTCCTCTACTCTATCCAAAACTGTAAGGGTTGGCATACTGTGTCCCACTCCTTGCGAGAAAAGATAGTACCTAAACTGATTGAAATCAAAGGTAGATTACTAGCCCACTCAGTGACCATTGGCAGTTAAACCTTCACGCTGGTGATTCTCTATGCCCCTAATGAAGGACAGGAATGTTTCCTCTGTCAGGCAGTAGCTGAGGTGATGGCCACCCAGGATAGGCTGGTCCTTTTAGGGGGGGATTTTAATTTGTTATTCAACAATGAGTGAGACAGATCTGCACAACGGTATGGATACAGTGGGGCTCTGTCCTGGGAGGGTGTGCTTTGGCTGTGGGAGATGGGTCTGAGTGGCATCTGGCATACACTGCATCCCCACACCCGAGACTACACATCCTACTCCCAAGCACATAAAACCTATGCCCGCACAGATCATTTCCTCTAAACGACAGACCTCCAGTCCAAGGTCACAGCATCTGAGATCGAGCCCTGCTCTTTATCTTAATTTACAGAGGTCTTCCTCTCCATAACCCTACCTCCGGTAAGATGCCCCCACATGCGATGGTGGATGCGTGAAATCTTACTACAAATACCCAAAGTAGTTAGGAAGGTAAACCAGGTAGATTTTCTGGCATTGAATGACACTGCCAACACTTCCATCTCTACAGTTCAGAAAACCCTGAAGGCAGTTATCAAAAGCGAGCTGATAGCTATTTCAGTATGGACAACAAACTCTACAGGGATAAAAAAGAAACGATTATCCCAACAGGTACATTAACTCGAATGCATACCTAAATGCACCAGGACCCAGAGAATTTTGTGACAGCTGGAGGCGGTGCACAACCGCGCAACTGGCAGGCCTTGACTTGGGAAGGAGCTAATACGCTGCACTCAGACTCTGACACACCTTTTATATCGGGGGCAATAAATGTATATGCCTTTTAGCCAAAGAGCACATCGACAAGCGACAGGTGTGCACTCCCTGATATTTGCAGGCAGTTTAAAACTCAGCGGTGACGGCCCTATAGCCTCAGCTTTTCAAGATGTTTACAAGAAACTCTATACTGAGCAGACTATGGCCCTCACTATGACATTGGCGGTAAATCCCACTTACAGCCACACTGACTGCAACCAACTTGCTGCCACCGCAGTGGATATCTGTTCACCATATTATGACACACACACACCAATCCGTCAGTATTCAGTCACAGACAAAAATCCACCACACCAAAGGTCAGTGATAAACTGGAGGTATTAAAACCCACACCGTTACAGCAACTGAACAACGCCCATCACATTATGAGCCACGAATCACCCCGGCGGACATTCAACAGCGGTAAACCATTTGCGGTACACACCGCCGCGCTCAAAATTGACACACACAAACAAAACACCACCACATTGGACAATTCAAAAAACACACACCTGACACCCATACACATACTACACCTGCATACCCACACCACTATAAAACACACACCCACATTACCCACAACACTTTACCATTACAAACTATTGTCAGCAGAGAGATACCAAGACCACAGACACAACAAGAGCCACACACTATTCACACCTATACACCACTCATGCACCCCACATCACACACCCCAACACATTAGCCAACACACCCTCACTAACACACCTCACACAACACCCATGGCACCACAAAGACACCCCGTTTCATAGAGGAGTAGCTAAGGGTCATGGTGGAGGAAATTATTAGGGTAGAGCCACAGTTATTTGAAGCACAGGTGCAGTAGATATCGATAGCTAGGAAGATGGAGCTATGGCTGAGAATCGTGGACAGGGTCAACGACGTAGGACAGCACCCCAGAACCAGGGATGACATCAGGAAGAGATGGAACGACCTACGGGAAAGGTACATTCCATTGCAGCAAAACAGAGCACTGGTGGTGGATACCCACCTCCTCCCCCACAACTAACAGCACGGGAGGAGCAAGTCTTGGCAATCCTGCATCCTGAGGGCCTGGCCGGAGTTGGAGGAGGACTGGACTCTGGTAAGTCAACTCTCTACTACTATCACCCCCCTACTTGCATGCCATCAAATACCCCCACCCTCACACCCATCATTCCACCCCTTCCCACACACCCCACCATTACATCTCACTCATCCCAATGCCAAGCCCTGCATGCTCTAACAATGCATGGACACCACTCACAGCCCTGTATGGACACTCATCACTAAAGCATGCACGCTATAGAGAATCACCTATCCCACCATACACCAATGTACACAAGTGAAAGCTACCAGGGCAAATACAACCAAAGAGGGCAGGCCACGAATGCACAATATGTCAGACACAGAAACAATAACACAGCATTCACATCCCCACAGGTACCCCAGCCAATGTCAGTGGAGAGGAGGTGCCACCACTATCCAGTCCCCCCAATGAAGAGGCCCACAGTGATGACAGCAACTCTGGTCTTCAGGATCTGGATGACCTACTGGGCCCATCAAGGACCTGTGGACAGCCGGTTTCCCAGGCCCAGTCACACACTACCACAGAGCCTCCCCAATCAGGAAAGACCACCACAGCACCCACCCAGCATACCCTGACCTCTGTCCCCAGGACACGTCAATCAGCAGTGTGTCCACCTCTACAGGGACCCCAGGGCACACCATAAACCCAAGACAATCAGGGACCTGGGGTCAGTGTCAGTAGGCACTTGGTTCAGGGGACAGAGGCACAGGCCAACAGGGAAACTGGGAGGAGTACTGTGCGCGAGGGGGAGGACAGGCCCAGGGAACCAACTCTCCAGGAGGCACTTGCAGAGATCCTGGGAGCCTATCAACATTCCCAGGACACGATGGGCCAGACCCTGGACAATGTGCAGGAGAACAGGCGGCTGCAGGAGGGACAGTACCAGGGGATCAGGGAGGACTTGCAGGCCATCAACAACATCCTGATCTCCATAGCAGAGGTGCTGTCAGACATGGCCAACATTATGAGGGAGGCAGTCTCACACCAGCAGGTCCTTGTCACTAGCTAGACATCTGAACAGCCTTCCACCTCCAAGGCCACTAGTGGCCAGGAAGCCCCGCCACAGGACTCACAGGCCACCAGCACCCCTACCCCCACAGAAGGTGAATCACCCCGCAAACGTTCCCTGTGATCCAGACAGAAGCACGAGACACTTGCCAAGACCACCACCAGAAAATGAGACTCTCCTGATTGTCACCCTTGTTTCCCACTCAGTCACCCTGCCCACCTTGAACTGGCATTGCTCCCCTTCCTATGTCCCTTGGACAATGCACCTGTATATATATATATATATATATATATATATATATATATATCAATCAAATATGTATTCATTGCAACAGGTACAAACACTGTAAATCAAGTGTACAGAGAATGAGTATAGATTAATGACTTTTGCTGGCTGCAGTTATCAGACTAGGAGTATATGTGAGGTCACCAACTTCTGCAAAATGAACTGCCAGAGGGAACAGTAAGTGGGCATAGAAGTGGGGAATATCTGCATGCCAGTTACACAGACAATCATACAAATGTCAATGAAATGTGAAGTAACACTGTCCTACCTGTGTAATGGAAAGTATTGTCTGATGACAGATGTTCTGTTGTCCTCATTCTCATCCCCTGCCTCCTCATCCTCACTGTCCACAGGGTCCACTGCTGGCACATGGGCATCTCTATCCTCCTCCTCCTGCAGGAATGGGGCATGGCTTCTGAGGGCCAGGTTATGCAACATGCAGCATGCTACCACTATCTGGCAGACCTTCTTGGGTGAGTAGCACAGGGATCCACCTGTCAGATGGAGGTACCTGAACCTGGCCTTCAGGAGGCCAAAGGTCATTTCAATTATACTTCTGGTTCGCCCATGTGCCTCATTATAACGTTCTTCTGCCCTTGTCCTGGCATTCCTCACAGGGGTCAGTAGCCATGATAGGTTGGGGTAACTAGAGTCACCTACAATATTGAGGGACAACATTTAGCCACACACTATCCCATATGGTCCACACCATACCCATACACCAACATATACTGGGTGGGAACCAGGGGTCACCTACTAGCCACACCCTGTGCCTCTGTAGTTGGCCCATCATATTTGGGATGCTGCTATTCCTCAGGACAGAGGCATCGTGCACCAACCCAGGATACTTAGCACTGAAGTGGGAGATGTACTGGTCTGCCAGTCATACCACCTGTACATTCATAGAGTGAAAACTCTTACGATTTCTGAACACCTGTTCATTCCGGCGGGGGGACCAAATGCTATACGTGTTCCATCAATCGCCCCAATTATGTTGGGGATATGTCCCATTGCACAGAACTCTGCCTTCACTGTGGCCAAATCTTCAACCTGGGGGAAAACAATGTAGCTGCACATGTGTTTTATCAGGGCAAACAACACTCTTGTCTGCACTATTGAATACATTGGTTGTGACATTCCTGCTGCCAAGCCCACTGTCACTTGGAAAGAACCAGTTGCCAGGAAATGGAGAACTGATAGCACTTGCACAAGAGGGGGGATCCCAGTGGGGTGATGGATAGCAGATATCAGGTCAGGCTCCAATTGGGCACACAGCTCTGTGATTGTGGCCCTTTCCAGTCTATAGGTGAGGATAATGTGCTGTCCTCCAGTGTAGCCAAATCTACCAGGGGTCTGTACACGGGGGAATGTCTCCATCTCCTATTCATCCGCAGCGGTAGCGATCTAAGGGACAAAAGAGAGAGAAGCCAGTCAGAAACTGGACAGTGGAGGTACAACAGAACTTTGCATCCTGTTAACTTGTAATGGGTCATTGTTATATGTCCAGTATGTCCTAATATGACCAGTGACGCAGCAATTTTCAAGGTCCTGCCCCTCCCCCCTGAAACTGCGTCCGCCTGTCCTGTGTGGAGAGACAGGTAGAAGAGAGGTAATTTCGTTGACGTTGTGCGCCATTGCGGGAGGAGGTCGGGAACCGCCATGCTACTTCTCATTGGTTATAATTCGGCCCTATGGGTTACAGTGGCCAATGGTGATGTACGTCGGCGGTGACGGTATGCACCGCCGTGGACGTGACCGCAATTTTCTATCTCATTCCTCACTTGCTACCTGACCTTCCACAGGAGAGGTTCTACACTGCATGTGTTGCTGTGACCTGTGTCTGGAACCTACCATGGCCTGTGTGACTGGGGAAAGGGCCCCAGCCTTCACATCGGAGGAGTTGGAGAGACTAGTGGATGGGGTCCTTCCCCACTATGGACTGCTGTATGGGCCTCCAGACAAACAGGTGAGTACACTGTGGGCACAATGCATGTGGCATGAATGCATGGAGTTGTGTGTGTGTGTGAAGGTCTCGTGTGAAGGGGTGGGTGGATGGCCTATTGGCGGCGAACAGGTTGTGTGCTGGGCTATGTGTGTGTAAATGGTGATGGAAAGGGGTATGGTGGGCCATATGTGTAACAGGCAGGACAGTTTGTCTAATTCTATTTTCCTGTGTGTATTGCCTCTGCAGGTCAGCGCCCATCAAAAGAAGGATATATGGCGTGCCATCGCCAAGGAGGTGTGGACCCTGGGGGTCTATGACAGGCAGAGCACCCACTGTCACAAACGGTGGGAGGACCTGAGACGCTGGGCACAGAAGACGATAGAGGCCGAGGTAGGGATGGCCTCCCAACAAGGAAGGGGTGCCCATCGAACCCTGACTCCCCTGGTGGCCCACATAATGGCGGTGGCCTATCCAGAGCTGGATGGGCACTTGAGGGCATCACAGCAGCCACAAGTAGGCGAGTAAAGTGCCTATCATTACAACGTACACATGGTAGGGGGTTATTCGGGTGGGGGATATGGGTCAGTGGGTGCCCCTAGGCCAGGCATTGACATTGCAGCATAGGTCCCCTGGTGGCTAGGGTTCAGGATGGAAATTCTTGCTACCTAGCTCATAGGCATCCACTAGTGGTCAGGGATGCGTGGGTCCCAGGTGTGCTGCATTTGGCGGTGTGTGCCCCTCTCCAAGCCTTACCCGCTAACTCTTTCTCGGGTAGTGCTATTGCATATTGCGTAGGCCTGGTCCCTGTGTGTAAGTGTGCTGTGTATGCCAATGGTGGTGTTGGTGCAGCCATTGACCAAGTGTATCCTTTGTCTCTCCACCCCCGTTTTTGTTTTGTCATCCTGTCCTTATGTGCATTAGCATTATCTGGCAGAGGAGCAGAGGCACCGGCGACGGAGGGAGCTGCATCCCACAGGACCCAGGCAGAATCCACTGACGCTGAGGGCACCAGTGGGATGGAGGGCAAGGGGAGCACCACGGCAGAGACTGGAGGGGACACTTCTGACACAGATACCTCCTCCGATGGAAGCTCCCTGGTGGTGGCGAACACATCTGTGACCACCCCAGCTACAGGTACAGCCGCCACCCCCATACAAGCACCGCCCTGCCAGAAGGCTCTCAGCGAGTTGCCCGTGCCCGCTCACCCAGGAGGGTGGGCATCTCCTTCGCCCCAGGCACCTAAGGCCCTGCCCCAGTGAGCTCTGCTGCCCTAAGTGAGGAGGCTATTGACTTCCTGAGATCCATCTCTGTAGGGCAGTCAAACTTTGTGAATGCCATCCAGGGGCTGGCAGCCCAGATGCAACAATCTAATGCATAACTGGAGGGCATTCACACTGGCTTGGCAGCCCAACAGAGATCGATTCAGGCTCTGGCCTCCTCTCTGATGGAAGCCATTGTCCCTGTTTCTACCGTCCCCCCTCCAACTTCCAATGCCCAGTCCCATTCTCCTTAACCCCAACCCATCCCAAGCACACAGGCAGATGAGCATCACACAAGACAACACACAAGAGTGTCACAGGCAAATACAAGCACCACACTTCATACCACAGGCACTCATACAAACACCATCCAGTTGCAGACACACCAACATCCACTGTCTCCACTGTGTCCCCCTCCTCTTCCTTCTCATCCACCTCCCACCCAGTTCTGTCCACACTTACACCTACATGCACTACATCATCATCCACTACCAGCATCATCACACCCAGCAGAACACACACCTCACTAGCAGACACCTCCACAACAGCCATGTCCCCTGTGTCCTCTCCCACTGTGTCTGCCCCCCTCCTAAAGTACACAAACGCAAGACCTCAGACACCCAACAGCCATCCACCTCACACCAGCATACAGCCCATGTACCTGCACCCAAAAGCAGCAGACACCTCCAACAACCACTCCCTCATCCTCCACTCCCATTCCTTCACCCTCTTCCTGTTCCAATGTCCCTAAAAAACTGTTCCTATCCACCACTGACCTCTTCCCTACCCATCCCCCCGTCCAGCACGTATGGCCAGGGTAGGAAGAAACCAGCCAAGCACCTCAGGCACACAGTCCATGGGCCCAGTCGTCACCACACCCACTCGTGGTGGAAAGGGATCCAGGCCACATGTCCTTAAGGTGAAGGAGCCTGCAGCAGGCAGCATCAAGGGAAAGGAGCCTGCCCCAGCTGCCAGGAAGACCGAGGAGCCTGCAGGGAAGAAGGGAAAGGAGGCTGCTCCTGCTGCCAGGAAGACCAAGGAGCCTGCACCAGCAGGCAAGAAGGGAAAGGAGTCTGCACTAGCAGGCGGGAAGACAAAGGGGCCTGGGGCAGGAACTGTGACGGAGCCCCTGCCACCAACCATGGTTGTGCATCCCTCTGAGGTTGCAGGGCATGGGCAGGAGCCTCCCCCCACCAGCAGCACCACCACAACGGTGCAACCATCCGAGGTTGCAGGGGATGGGCAGGAGCCTCCCCCCACGAGCAGCACCACCACTATTGTGCAACCATCCGAAGTTGCAGGGGATCGGCAGGAGCCTCCACCCACTAGCAGCACCACCACCACTGTGCTGCTGTCACCGCCGGCGGACGGTATGTAATCCTGCCTCCATGGGCTGCTGTGCGGCCTGTCCACTCCAGAACCGGCTGGTATCAAACCCACCTGAGAGACTGTGGCCTTGCACACCCCAGGATCAAGCACAGGCCAGGTTGCCCCCTCCAGAACCAGTGGGTATGACACCCACATGCCCATCACTCCCCAGGATCAAGCACAGGGCAGGATGCCACCTCCAGAACCAGTGGGTATGACACCCACTTGCCCATCATTCCCCATGATCAAGCGCAGGGCTTTTTGCCCCTCCAGAACCAGTGGTCTTGTTCCATCTCCTGGCTGAAGTGCTCCCCTGTCCCCCTGAGGTGCCTGCATATTTACCAACTGATGCCCCTGCAGTGTTCTCTCCATGTTGAGGCAGGTGACATGTGTGGCCTTGGATTTGGCCTGTGGCCATGTGGCCCACGAACATTGTGAACTGGGCTGTGTCCCTTTTTCTGTACATATGTATATATCTATTATCTTGCCTAACTTATTTTTCCTACTGTGTTGTAGGAGGCTTGCCTGGCTTATAGTAGTGCCTGATGGTACTTACACCTTGTGCCAGGTCCAGTTATCCCTTATTAGTAGATTAGTAGTGTTCTAGCAGCTTAGGCTGATAGAGGTAGTTATAGCAGAGCAGCTTAGGCTGAACTAGGAGACATGCAAAGCTCCTACTATACCACTTATATCATATAGCACTATATCTTAAGAAACAATACTCAAAGGTACTTTATTTTAGTGACAATATGCCAAAAGTATTTCAGAGGATATACTCCCTTAGAAGGTAAGTAAAATACACAAAATATACACACAAACCAAAATCAGGTAAGAAAAAGGAGATGCAAACACTGTAGAACACAATAGAATGCAATAGGAGAAAATAGGCCTAGGGGCAACACAAACCATATATTCCAAAAGTGGAATGCAAATCACTAATGGACCCCAGGCCTAGTGTAGTGTGTAGAGGGTCACTGGGAGTGTAAGAAAACACTAAGGGTGTCTAAGATACCCCACCCCAAGACCCTGAAAAGTAGGAGTAAAGTTACTCTACTACCCCAGAAAGAGAGCAAAGTCGAGATAGGGGATTCTGCAAAGACAACAACTGACTGCAAAGCACTGAAGACGGATTCCTGGACCTGAGGACCTGTAAAGGAAGGGGGCCAAGTCCAAGAGTCACACAAGTGTCCATGGGGGGCAGGAGCCCACCAAACCCCGGATGAAGGTGCAAAAGAGCTGCCTCTGGGTGGAAGAAGCCAAAGATTCTGCAACAACAGAAGGAGCCAGGAACTTCTCCTTTGGTCAGAAGATGTCCCACGGCGTGCTGGAGGATGCAGAGTTGTTTCCATGCAGAAAGAACGCAAACAAGCCTTGCTTGCTGCAAGAGTCGCGGTTGAAGGTTTTGAGTGCTGCCAGGGCCCAGGAAGGATCAGGAGGTCGCCCCTTGGAGGAGACAGACAGAGGAGGTGCTCAGCAACAGAGAGAGCCCACGCAGAAGCAGGCAGCACCAGCAGAAGTACCGGAACAGGCGTTCAAGAAATCTGAGCATGGCAGTCGTCTCAGCACAACAAAAGAGGGTCCCACGAAGTCGGAGGTCAACTCAGCAAGTTGGGCAATGCAGGACGGAGTGCTGGGGACCTGGGCTGTGCTGTGCATGAAGGAAGTCTTGCAAAAGTGCACAGAAGCCCTAGCAGCTGCAGACCTCGCAGTACACAGGATTACTGTCTGGCGTGGGGAGGCAAGGACTTACCTCCACCAAATTTGGAAAGAAGGACAACTGGGCTGTCGGGGTCACTTGGATCTAGCTCCTGTGTTCCAGGGACCACGCTCGTCACAATGAGAGGGGACCCAGAGGACCGGTGATGCAGAAGTTTGGTGCCTGCGTTAGCAGAGGGAAGATTACGTCGACCCACGGGAGATTTCTTCTTGGCTTCAAGTGCAGGCTGAAGGCAGACAGCCCTCATAGCATGCACCACCAGGAAACAGTCGGATAGATTAGGTGCTACAATGTTGCTGGTAGTCGTCTTGCTACTTTGTTGCGGTTTTGCAGGTGTCCTAGAGCAGTCAGCGGTTTATCCTTGGCAGAAGTTGAAGACAGAAGTGCAGAGGAACTCTGGTGAGCTCTTGCATTCGTTATCTGAAGAGAAACCCACAGGAGAGACCCTAAATAGCCCTCAGAGGAGGATTGGCTACCTAACCAGGTAAGAGCCTATCAGGAGGGGTCTCTGACATCACCTGCTGGCACTGGCCACTCAGAGGTCTCCATTGTGCCCTCACGCCTCTGCATTCAAGATGGCAGAGGTCAGGGACACACTGGAGGAGCTCTGGGCACCACCCCTGGGGTAGTGATGGACAGGGGAGTGGTCACTCCCCTTTCCTTTGTCTAGTTTCGCACCAGAGCAGGGGCTGGGGGATCCCTGAGCCGGTGTAGACTGGTTTATGCAAGGAGGGTACCATCTTTGCCCTTAAAGCATTTCCAGAGGCCTGGAGAGGCTACTCCTCTCAGGCCCTTAACACCTTTTTCCAAAGGGAGAGAGTGTAACACCCTCTCTCAGAGGAAACCCTTTGTTCTGCCTTCCTGGGACTGGGCTGCCCAGGGGGGCAGAAACCTTCCTGGGGGTTGGCAGCAGCAGTAGCTGCAGAGAAAACCTCAGAGAGCTAGTTTGGCAGTAGCCAGGGTCCATGCTGGAGCCCCGGGGATACATGGGATTGGCACTCCTATACCAGATTTGGCTTGGGAGGTCAATTCCATGATCCTAGACATGTTACATGGCCATGTTCGGAGTTACCATTGTGAAGCTACACATAGGTATTGACCTATATATAGTTCATGCGTGTAATGGTGTCCCACACTCACAAAGTCTGGGGAAATTGCCCTGAACAATGTGGGGGCACCTTGGCTAGTGGCTTTGCACCTAACCTTCACTAAGTGAGGGTTAGACATATAGGTGACTTATAAGTTACTTAAGTGCAGTGGCATTCCTGTGTAAGAATTGTTTGAGCTCCCTATGGGTGGCAAAAGAAATGCTGCAACCCATAGGGATCTCCTGGAACCCCAATACCCTGGGTACCTAGGTACCATATACTAGGGAATTACAAGGGTGTTCCAGTGTGCCAATCAGAATTGGTAAAATTAGTCACTAGCCTGCAGTGACAATTTTAAAAGCAGAGAGAGCATAAACACTGAGGTTCTGGTTAGCAGAGCCTCAGTGATACAGTTAGGCACCACACAGGGAACACATACAGGGCACAACTTATGAGCACTGGGGTCCTGGCTAGCAGGATCCCAGTGACACAGGCAAAAACAAACATACATACAAGTAAAAATTGGGGGTAACATGCCAGGCAAGATGGTACTTTCCTACACAACCCCCCCCTCAAACGAAGGACAATAAGGCTAACCTCGCCCACATGAGTCTTCATTTTCTAAGAGGAAATATCTGGAGAGTCCATCTGCATTGGAGTAGGTACTCCCAGGTCTATGTTCCACTGTATAGTCCATTCCCTGTAGGGATATGGACCACCTCAAAAATTTAGGGTTTTCACCTTTCATTTGCTTTAGCCAAAGTAGAGGTTTGTGGTCTGTCTGAACAATAAAGTGAGTACCAAATAGGTATGGTCTCAACTTTTTCAGTGCCCAGACAACAGCAAATGCCTCCCTCTCTATGGCAGACCAACGCTTTTCTCTAGGGGTCAACCTCCTGCTGATAAAAGCAACAGGTTGATCCTGGCCCTCAGTATTAGGCTGTGATAGCACTGCCCAACCCCCAATTCAGAAGCATCAGTCTGGACTATGAACATTTTGGAGTAGCAAGGGCTTTTTAGGACAGGTGCGGAGCACATGGCCTGTTTGAGCTCATCAAAAGCTTTTTGACAGCTAGCTGTCCAAAATAACTTTTTGAGCATCTTTTTACTAGTGAGGTCATTAAGAGGAGCTGCAATGGAGCCATCATTCTTAATAAACCTCCTATACTATCCTGTGAGGCCTGGAAAGGCTCTCACCGGGGTTTGAGTTGTAGGGGGAGCCCATTCCATAACGGCCTGGATCTTCCCCTGCAGTGGTGCAATCTGTTCCCCACCTACCAGGTGGCCCAGATAAACCACTTTCCCCTGCCCTATCTGGCACTTTGAAGCCTTGATAGTGAGGCCTGCCTTCTACAGGGCCTCCAAGACTTTACACAGGTGGACCAGGTGATCATGCCAAGTGGAGATAAGGACAGCTATATCATCCAGATATGCTGCACTAAAAGCTTCGAACCCTTGCAGGACTGTGTTTGCCAACCTTTGAAAAGTGGCAGGTGCATTCTTCTGACCAAAGGGCATTACAGTGAATTGATAGTGCCCTCTAGTGGTTGAAAATGCAGTCTTGGGTTTAGCATCTTCTGATAATTTAATATGCCAATACCCTGCAGTTAAATCAAAAGTGCTTAGATACTTGGCAGAAGCCAGTGTATCTATCAGCTTATCTGCCCTGGGTATAGGGTGAGCATCTGTCTTGGTTACTTGGTTGAGCCCTCTATAGTCAACACAAAACCTCATCTCTCTTTTTCCATCCTTACTGTGAGGTTTTGGAACCAGCACCACTGGGCTAGCCCATGGGCTTTCTGAAGGCACAATCACTCCCAAGTCTAACATTGTCTGAACCTCTTGTTTTATGCAGTCTCTGACATAGATCTTACTTTTGACAGGTAAACTGTCTCCAGTATTGATTGTATGCTCAAACCAAGTAGTGGTACCTGGTATCAGTGAGAAGAGTTCAGAAAACTGACTTAACAGATTTACACAGTTGTCCTTCTGCTCTGCAGTAAGGCAATCTGCAAGTACTACTCCCCCCACTAAGTTATCAGCTTCAGTGGTGGAGAAGAGATCAGGGAGAGGGTCACTCTCTTCTTCCTGTCCCTCATCAGTTGCCATGAGCAGGGTGAGATCAGCCCTGTCACAGTAGGGTTTTAGGCGGTTGACATGGAGCACCCTCAGGGGACTCCTGGCAGTGCCCAGGTCTACCAAGTAGGTACCCTCACCCTTTTTCTCAACAATTCGATGGGGTCCACTCCATTTGTTATATACTAGGGATGGAGAAACTTACGTCAACTCTCACTGCACAAGCCAATTCCTACAGCAAACTCTGGTGCCCCTATGTTGCTTGACTCTCAACTGAGTTTTGGGAACTTATGTCTCCCTACTGCATCTCACAGACGTTAGTAACATTACCCACTCAGGGGTCTCTGCCTAGGGCAACACCACCAGACCCACAGCCTCGCTACACTACATACTACTCTCTAGTTCTGCAAGGTCAGGGGGAGGGAAGAGGAGAGGGATATTTCTTTGGGGATTGTTGGCTTTACCTGCATAACTGCCAATTAGGACGAGCACTATATGCTTGTAGTACTGCTATGTTTTTTTCTCTTGAAAGGTCAAATAAAGAGATTTGAACTATATGTTGGTCATACCTGATATCCTGTAGATATTCTTTGTTACATTTGGGCTTTCCTAATATAATAGTAGCCCATCTATGATATATATATATATATGTGGGAGTTTTTGGCAAGATGCAGGCTATCTCTGCATAATATTGGCCACACCATCATGTTGCCATTTTTGTCAACATGGTTGCTGTCCCTGGACTTGCAGTTGTCCATCCTTGACATATTTGTTGGCACTCTTGGCAACACATTGGCTATACCTGCATAATAGTTGTTCATCTATGACATGCTTCTGAAGGTCATTGGCAATATGTTGGCTACCTTTGCGTATTAATGGTAATCCTTGACTTTTTTTGGAGCATACTTGACAACACATTGGCTGTCCTGGCCTAACAGTAGCGTATCTTTGACATGTTGTGGGTAGTCCTTTTAACATTTTAGCTGTCCCACCATCATAGTGCCTCATCCAGGACATATTGTGAATATACATTTCCTGGCTACAGCAGGATGATTGTAGATTATCCAGAACATATTTTTGGCATTGTTGGTGTCATGATGTCTATCCCTGCACAATAGTTATCCATTCTTGTCATATTGTGAATATTTTGGATGTTATTATGACTACTTCAGGCACTACTTGTAAGAAATTGGCTTGCTGGTTGGGAGGGGGTGAAAACGTTCTAAAGCAGCAACTACAATTCTTCTCAGGGTGAAGTCACAAGCAAACCCTAAAGTAACCTGTGCTCAATTCACGTGAAGGTTTGGCACAGAGCAGCCAGGCTTAAAACAGAGGCAATGTTTAAAGTATTTATGCAACTCTTCAAACAGTAACACAGTGACAACACACAGTGACAACACACTAAAAAGATTCCCACACCAGTTTAGAAAAATAAAGCAATTTTGAATAATTAAAACAAGACCAAAACAACACAAATCCAATCATGTAGCACTGGCGATAGGCAGGCTTAAATATTTTAGTGAAAATTGCACCAAACAGCACAAAGTGCCCACTGTGGAGATCTGGTCACGGCGGATCGGGACAAAGTCACATGTTCAGGCTGACCAGTATGAAGCATGGGTTGGCTACAGGGACCCACTTAGGCCTGCTGAACAAAGTACCTTAAATACTGGTTTGCAGACTGTTGCAAGGGTCCCCATCGAAGATGTGTCACACAGCCAAAGCAACGCGTCAGTTCCGAGCTGCAGCGAGGTTATGATGTGAGGTCCTGTGTCTGAGGATCCCATAAACAAGGGCTTGTGATGCACAGTCCCGCACAGAGGATGTGTTGTACAGTCATGGCAATGCATTGGTTCTGAGGAGCTGAGGCTGAGATGCAGATTATGGTGTCATCGTCGAGGCTGCCATCAGTAAGGGAAAAGAGGGCCTGCGGCAATAATCTGTAGCGCAGCAGCGGTTCTGATTAGGTGATGGGCTGTGATGCAATGCAGGTCTTTGTGATGGTTCTAGCCCAGGCAGCAGTAGTGATATGTTGGTTCTGCTCGGGATTGCGCTGCACAGCAGAGGATATTTGATGGTTATGCTAGATCCACACCGGCTGGCAGAACACGTTAGGCCTACTTATAAGGGTCGAGGACTGAGGTGACACCACTTGGCAGGGTAGACTCACAGATGGCCTGGGTTCAAAGTTTTGGAGCCTTCTGACCCTGAGGCTCAAGTCAGGAGGCCAGTCAACTAGTCCTTGGAGTCACTTAGGGGTCCTGAGTTAAACTGATGCAGGTCTAGTCCTTCCCACCCAGGCAAGAGGACAGCAGGCAGCAGGTCAGCACAGCTGGGCAGCAATCCTTCAGAGCAGAGGTATAGAAGAGTGGAAATCATTATAGCAGTACAGCAATCCTCCTTCCTTGCAGAGTATCAACAGCTCCTAAGTGTACTGAAAAGTTGGTGACTGAAGTCCAGTATTAATACCTGGTGCCCTTTCCGTGGGAGGTGGGAGAAGTTTATAAAATTTCCCTTTGAAATCCTCAGGCTTTGTGCATTCCCTGCTCTGGCTCCAGACTAATTACATGCTGTATGCAGCCCTTTGTGTGGAGGCAGGACACAGCCTATTCAAGTGTAAGCAGGGCTGAGTACAGTTCCACCCTCCCATCTTGCCAGGGATGGCCCTTCTAGGCAAAGCTGAGCTCCCTATTATGGCCATCTGTCTAGTAGGAATGCACAAAACATAACTGTCAGCTAAACCCAGTCCTGTGACCGAGAGTCAGGCTATAGACACTAATGCTAAGGCAGGAAAATGCCAACTTTCTAAAAGTTTCACTTTCAAACTTTTAACTTAGAATCTGACTTTACCATGAGTTAGGATTTTTCCTTATAATTACAGACACCAAACATGAACCAAGCAGAAGTCTCCGGATCATTTCCCACAAGACACTCCACTGGGATGGCAGGGGATACAACCACCTTTTTTGGGCCAGTAAATACTCCTCACTCTAAGCTTACCAAGACCATTGGATAGACCTTAGTTTCACTGACAGCATTTGTAATCTGGTGACTAACACCAGCTATCATTTGGTCACTAGCACCTATAACCCTCAGAGCCTTTACCTCAGTCCCATTGATCTTACACCTTTGTCTATACTTCCCCAGACTTGTAAGCAAGACAGCCAGGTCTTCAATATCCATCACACCTAAGAAAACTAAAGTAGCCTTAGTGTATCCTCTGGCCTTTCCAAAGGACATTTCCACCTCCACTCCTATGTTAGCCAACCTTCTGGATTGGCCACCACTGGGGGACTTTTTGGAGAATGCAGCATCTCTTTTCTTGTGTCCTGTCTGATGACAGTCATGACACAGCCCAGACGCCTTTGCTGGGTCCCAGTTTTTACACTGATACCCTTTGCCTTTGTTCTGGGAGAAATCCCAGGCCCGCCCCCATGAGAAGAACTTTGTTTTTATTTAGCGCTCCTTCTTTCTGTCTTTGTGGTTGCTTACATCTTTTCACTGCTGGGAAGTCTAAGCACCCCTTTTCTGGTCATTCCCACCATGGGTATTTCTGGACACTCTGGTTCTGATCCACTTGTCAGCTACCCTCCCTTGCTCTCTAGGAGAAGACAACTTAGAATCTTAAAATGTTGATGCAATTTTTCAGTGGTATAATTAGTCAAAATGTTCATAATTAAATTATAATGCCCATCATAAGTGTCCAGCTCATTGCCTTTTATCCAGCCTTCTAGTGCTTTGATGGAAGAGTCCACAAAGTCCAACCATGTCTGGTCGTGACCTTTATGGGTGTCCTTAAACTTCAATCTATACTCCTCTGTGATTAGTCCAATTCCTTCTATCAAGGTCTCCTTCGTTTGCTGATAGGACTAAGACACATCCTCATTAAGAGGTGAGAGTTTATCTGTGTCCTTCACTAAGGATAAGTCTCACAGTAGAGAGCGCCAGTGCTGGTGATCTATACTCTTCATTTTGCAGGCCATCTAAAAGGCTGCAAACCATTTGTCAATGTCATCATTACCATAACTAATCTTGGGGACAATCCCTTTGGGGATCCTTGGGTCAAAAGATTCTGGCCCTCATTATGACATTGGCGGTGATTGTTAAAGTGCTGGTAATACCGCCAACAGGCTGGCAGTAATCACCGGCAAATTATGACCATGGCGGTGATAACTCTCATAAACAGCCAATGTACCACACCATCCAGGAGGGCATTACCAACACCCACCACGGTGGTAGCCGTCAACATCCAGGCGGAAGCCAAAGTACCGCCCACCATATCATGACACAGGAAACCGCCACGACTTCTGGGGTGGTACCAAAGCCATTAAAAGCCTGTCAGAAACAGAACACAGAAGACCAAAGACTCACCATCGGAGACACAGAGAAGGACAAAGCCACCATGGAACCGGAACTGCAGGTCTGCCCCATGCTCTTCTGCGCCATGCTCCACTTGGAACACCAACGCCGATGAAGACGCCGACAGTGAGTGGAGCCGCCTAGCACACAAGGGAGGGAGGGAGGAAAAGGAGAGTGACACACACACACGCACAACACACACCAGACACACACACACCATACACACAACCAGTTGCAGACGAAAAACAATGGAACATGACATACGCCATAATAATGCAAAGACAACAAGAATGCGGTAATGAGAATGTATTGAATGGGAACAGACACCAAATTAACCAACTGGACAAAAAACAGATATGAGTAAATGTACACAAAAGGCAACTGCCCAGTCCAAAGTACTAAGGGCCCTCATGGCCACAGGTCACAGTCCAAGGCCCAACTTGACTCCTGACATCATCCGGATAGATCTCTGCAGGGGCATCAGTTTGCAAGTGGGCAGACACCTCAGGGGGACGGGGGCACCTCAGCCAAATACGGGAACATGCCCACTGGTTCTGAAGGGGGCTTAATGCCCATTTCTCTCTGCTGGGGAGTGCAAGGTCACAGTCTCTCAGGTGAGTGAGTTGTCCACTGTTTCTGAAGGGGGCTCCATGCCCACTTCTCTCTGCTGGAGAGTGCAAGGTCACAGTCTCTCAGGTGGGTGACTTGCCCACTGCTTCTGGTGGGGGCTCCATGCCCATTTCTCTCTGCCTGCTGGGGAGTGCAAGGTCACAGTCTCTCAGGTGGATGACTTGCCCACTGCTTCGGGAAGGGGCCCCTTGTACAGCAGTCCCTAGAGGGTGGCCTCCATGCCCTCTGCTGGTGGTGAGGGATGCACTGTCTCATCTGGAGGTGAGGGTTGCACTGTCTCAGCAGGTGAAGGTGCCTCCTGGGCAGCCTCTGCTGGAGGTGAGGGCTGCACTGTCTCAGCAGGTGAAGGTGCCTCCTGGGTAGCCTCTGCAGGAGGAGTGGGCTGCACTGCCTCAGCTGGCAGTGAGGGCTCCGTGAACACTGCTGGTGGTGGTGTCACCCTGGCAGCCTCTGCTGGAGTCGAGGGCTTCTTCCCCTTCATGGCAGGAGGTGTGGAATCCTTACCCTTTCTGGCAGCGGTTGAGGGCTTCTTTCCCTTCATGGCAGGAGGTGCGGGCTCCTTGCCTTCATGGCAGGAGTTGAGGGCTTCTTTTCCTTCATGGCAGGAGGTGTGGGATCCTTACCCTTCCTGGCTGGTGGAGTGGGATCCTTCACTGTCTTGCCTCCACGACTAGGAGGTGCCTCCACTGTCCGCATGGACTGTTTGGCTGAGGTGCTGGGCTGGGTCAGTAGGACCCTGCTCTTACGGTCAGGACAGGGGATGGGGGGAGGGAAGAGGTCAAGTTGAGGCGAGGAAAAGCTTCTTAGGGATGGTGGTGCAGGATGAGGAAGGAGGGATGGGAGTGGAGATTGAGGGAGTAGTTGTTGGAGGTGTATGTCTGCTGGACTTGGGTGCAGGTGCATGGCCAGTGTGCGTGTGTGACGTGGATAGCCCTTGGGTGTCTGAGTGCTTGCATTTGTGTCCTTTAGGAGGGGGGACAGACAGGGTCGGGAGAGGACACAGGGGACACATGGATGGATGTAGTGGAGGTGTCTGCTAGTGAGGTGTGTGTGCTGCTTGGTAAGGCTGGTGGTGGATGTTGATGCAGTGCATGCATGTTTGAGTGTGGATGTGACTGGGAGGAAGGTGGAGGAGGAGTCGTTGTGTCTACAACTGTCTTGTGTTTGCGTGAGTGCTTGTGGGATGAAGTGTGGTGCCTCTGTTTGACTGTGCCACTCATGTGGGTTGTCTTGTATGCATGCTTGTCTGTATATGTGCATGGGATGGGTTGGGGTTGAGGACACTGGGACTGAGAAGTGGTAGCTGGAGGGGGAGGGTAGGAAAAGGGACAATGGCTACCATCAGAGAGGAGGCCAGAGTCTGAATCGATCTCTGTTGGGTCGCCAATCCACCGTGGATGCACTCTAGGAATGCACTGCATTGCTGCATCTGGGATGTCAGCTCCCGGATGGCATTTACAATGGTTGACTGCCCTACAGAGATGGATCTCAGGAGGTCAATAGCCTCCTCACTCAGGGCAGCAGGGCTCACTGGGGCAGGGCCTGAGGTGCCTGGGACGAAGGAGATGCCCACCCTCCTGGGTGAGCGGGCACGGGCAACTCATTGAGAGGCTACTAGCAGGGCGGTGCTGGTATGGGGTGGCTGCTGTACCTGCAGCTGGGGTGGTCACAGAGGTGTGCGCCACCACCAGGGAGCTTCCATCGGATGAGGTATCTGAGTCTGTGTTGTCATCCTCTGTCTCTGTCGTGGTGCGCCCCTCGCCCTCCGTCCCACTGGTTCCCTCGGCGTCGGTGTACTCTGCATCCTGGGTCCTGTGGGATGCAGCTCCCTCTGTCGCCAGTGCCTCTGCTCCTCCGCCAGATGGTGCTAATGCACACATGGACAGGATGACAGAAGAAAAAAGGGGAGAGAGAGAGAGAAAGGAAACACTGGGTCAATTCCTGCACCAACACCACACCGTCATAAACAGGGATCAGGATTGAGCACTATGCATTGCACTGCCATTGATTTGACTAGATGCCACGGCAAGATGAGGGCCAAACACCGCCAACTGCACACCTCCTGGGACCCACAAAGCCCTGACTGACATGGAATGCTAACAAGCTAGGTTACTTGCATTTGCCACACACCCATTACCCTTTAGCTGGATCATGCTGCAATGTCCGACCTGGCATTAAGGGGCACCCACTAACTCACATCCACCACCCGGATCCCATGCCACCTACCAATTAGTGCTGTAACAGCCAATGTACTTACCTCCTTGTGGCTGCTACGATGCCCTCAAGCACCCATCCAGCTCTGGGTAGGCCACTGCCCTTATGCGGGCCATCGGGGGGTCAGGTTCCAACGGGCACCCCTTCCTCGTTGGGAGGCCATCCCCAGCTAGGCCTCCACGGTCTTCCGTGCCCAGCATCTTAGGTCCTCCCACCATTTCTGACAGTGGGTGCTCCACCTGCCATTAACCCCCAGAGTCCACACGTCCTTGGCGATGGCACGCCATAATCCCTTCTTTTGATGGGCGCTGACCTGCAGAGGTAATACAGACAGGAGGACACCATTACACATACAGTCCAGCCTGTCACACATATGGCCTACAAATACCGTTTCCATCACCATTGGCACACACATCACCCGGCAACCACCATGTACACCACCACAAGACATCCTCCCCCGATGATATGAAGCTTGCACACACATCTCCATGTATCCTTCACACATGCATTGTGCCCATGGTGTACTCATCTGTTGGTCTGGAGGCCCATACAGCAGTCCGTACTGGGGTAGGACCTCATCCACCAATCGCTCCAACTCCTCCGCAGTGAAGGCAGGGTCCCTTTCCCCAGTCACACAGGCCATGGTAGGTTCCAGACACAGGTCACAGCAGCACACGCAGTGTAGGTGTTCTCCTGTTGAAGGTCAGGAAACAAGTGAGGAATCTAATGGAAAATGGCAGTCATGTCGGTGGCAGTGTACACCCCTCACCGCCGTCGCAGATCCCCATTGGCCACTGTACTCCACAGAACCCCATATTAACCAATGAGGAACTGCACAGCGGTGCAAGACCGCTTTCCGCCACGACACCCAGCGTCACCGGAGTTACCTCAATTCCACCTATCCCTAGATACAGGCAAACACCATTTCATGGTGGTGGACAACAATCATATCAACCTTAACTGCGTCACTGCCTAGATTTGCACATACCTCACCATTCCCTCTCTCCCATCACATAAATGCACTATGTACACTGCGGTGGTGGTTCCATTGTTCAAATTGTGCAGCCTACTCGCACTTGTGTACCTTAGATACCTATTGATGAGGATGAATAGGAGGAGGAGACAACCCCTGTGTACAGACCCCTTATGGACTTGGCGACACTGGAGGACAGGCACATTATACTCACCTATAGACTGGACTGGGCCACAATCACAGAGCTGTGTGCCCAACTGGAGCCTGGGCTGATCTCAGCTATCCGTCATCCCACTGGGATCCCCCCTCTTGTGCAAGTGCTATCAGTGCTCCATTTCCTGGCAACTGAATTTTTCAAAGTGACAGTGGGCTTAGCAGCAGGAATGTCACAGCCAATGTTTTCAATCGTGCTGGCAAGAGTTTTGTCTGCCCTGGGCAAACGCATGTGCCGCTACATAGCTTTCTCCCAGGTGGAAGATTTGGGGCCAGATGTATCAAACATTTTTGCAATTGCAAATGGCCCAACGGACCGTTTGCAACCGCAAAAATGCGTTTTGGTATGTAAAAAGTCTAATTTGCGATTCTATAACTTGTTACCGAATCGCAAATTGGATTTGTGACTACATACCGATTCGGTATTATGAAGGGGCGTGTCAAGGGCGTCCCTTCCTAATACCGAATCGCAGAGGTATGTATGATTGTTTTGTGACCGTGAATGCAGTGGCAAAACAATTGCAAAGGGGAAGGGGTCCCCAAGGGACCCCTTTCCCTGTGTGAATGCATGCAAAGATGTTTTTTAAGAGCAGGCAGTGGTCCCACGGACCACTGACTACTCTTAAGAAATGAAAAGAAAACTTTTAATTTTTCATCTTTAAACACATCCCGTTTTCCTTTAAGGAAAACGGGCTGCATTTAAAAAAAAAGATTGCTTTATTGAAAAGCAATCACAGACATGATGGTATGCTGAGCCCAGCAGGCCACCATCCCTGTGATTGTAGCCATTTGCAATGGCTCGCAAATTGCGACCTACCTCATGAATATTGATGAGGTAGGTCCATTTGCGAGCCCTTGCGAATCGCAGTATGAAACTCCTGGAGTTTCATACATTCCAATAGCGATTACATGATTGCGATTCGCAAAAAATCGCAATTAGGTAATCGCTATTGGATAAAATTACACATCTGGCCCTTGGCCACTGTGAAGGCTGGGTTCTATGCAATGGGACATATCCCAAATATTATTAGGGTGATTGACGGGACACATATAGCATTTGTACCCGCCGCCAGATTGAACATGTGTTTAGGAATCGTAAGAGTTTCCACTCAATGAATGTGCAAATGGTGTGCCTGGCAGACCAGTACATCTCCCACGTCACTGCCAAGTATCCTGGGTGTAGGAGTCTGGCCTGGCTTATAGTGGGTACCTTGTGGTACTTACACCTTGTGCCGGGTCCAGTTATCCCTTATTATTAGTAGAATAGAGGTGTTTCTAGCAGCTTAGGCTGTTAGAGGTAGATATGGCAAAGCAGCTTAGGCTGAACTAGGAGACATGCAAAGCTCCTACTATACCACTTATATCATATAGCACAATATCATAAGAAAACACAATACTCAGAGTTACTAAAAATTAAGGTACTTTATTTTAGTGACAATATGCCAAAAGTATCTCAGGGGATACCCTCACTTAGGAGGAAAGTAATATACACAAATTATATGCACACAAACCAAACACAGGTAAGGAACAGTTAGAAAAGTAGTGCAAACAATGTAGAATCACAATAGAATGCAATAGGTAGAAATAGGCCTAGGGGCAACACAAACCATATATTCCAAAAATGAAATGCGAACCACGAATGGACCCCAGGCCTAGTGTAGGTTGTAGAGGGTCACTTAGACTGTAAGAAAACAGTAAGGGTGTCCAAGATACCTCACCCCAAGACCCTGAAAAGTAGGAGTAAAGTTACCCTACTACCCCAGAAAGACAGTATAGTCGTGATAGGGGATTCTGCAAGAACCACAAGCACCAGCAAAACACTGAAAACAGATTCCTGGACCTGGGGACCAGTAAAGGAAGGGGACTGAGTCCAAGAGTCATGAAAGTGTCCGGGAGGGGCAATAGCCCACTAAACCCCGGATGAAGGTGCAAAAGGGCTGCCTCCGGGTGGAAGAAGCCGAAGATTCTGCAACAACGAAAAGAGCTAGGAACTTCTCCTTTGGATGGAAGATGTCCCACGGCATGCTGGAGGTTGCAGAAGTGTTTTGAGGCAGAAATACCACAAACAAGCCTTGCTAGCTGCAAGAGTCACGGTTGAGGATTTTGGGTGCTGCGGGGGACAGGAAGGACCAGGATGTCGCCCCTTGGAGGAGGAGGCAGAGGGGGCGCTCAACAACTAAGAGAGCACCCGCAGAAGCAGGCAGCACCCGCAGAAGTACCAGAACAGGCACTTAGAAGATCTGAGGACAGTGGTCGACTCAGAGTCACAAAGGAGGGTCCCACGAAGCCGGTGGTCAACTCAGCGAGTTGAGCAATGCAGGACAGAGTGCTGGGGACCTGGGCTGTGCACAAAGTAATCCTTGCAAAAGTGCACAGAAGCCCTAATCAGCTGCAGGTCACGCAGTACACAGGATTACTGTCTGGCATGCAGAGGCAAGGACTTACCTCCTTCAAATTTGGACAGAAGGGCCACTGGACTGTGGGAGACACTTGGACCCAGCTCCTGTGTTCCAGGGACTACGCTTGTCAGGATGAGAGGGGACCCAGAGGACCGGTGATGCAGAAGTTTGGTGCCTGTGTTACCAGGGTGAAGATTCTGTTGACCCACAGGAGATTTCTTCTTGGCTTCCAGTGCAGGGTGAAGGCAGACAGCCCTCAGAGCATGCACCACCAGGAAACAGTCGAGAAAGCCGGCAGGATTAGGCGCTACAGTGTTGGTGGTAGTCTTCTTGCTACTTTGTTGTGGTTTTGCAGGCGTCCTGGAGCAGTCAGCAGTCGATCCTTGGCAGAAGTCGAAGAGAGAAGTGCAGAGAAACTCTGGTGGGCTCTTGCATTTGTTATCTGAATAGAAGCCCTCCGGAGAGACCCTAAATAGCCCTCAGAGGTGGATTGGCTACCTAACCATGTAAGAGCCTGTCAGGAGGGGTCTCTGACGTCACCTGCTGGCACTGGCCACTCAGAGGCCTCCACTGTGCCCTCACACCTCTGCATTCAAGATGGCAGGGGTCTGGGACACACTGGAGGATCTCTGGGCACCACCCCTGGGGTGATGATGGACAGGGGAGTGGTCACTCCCCTTTCCTTTGTCCAGTTTCATGCCAGAGCAGGGGCTGGGGGATCCCTTAACCGGTGTAGACTGGCTTATGCAAGGAGGGCAGCATCTGTGCCCTTCAAAGCATTTCCAGAGGCTGGGAGAGGCTACTCCTCCCCAGCCCTTAACACCTATTTCCAAAGGGAGAGGGTGTAACACCCTCTCTCAAAGGAAATCATTTGTTCTGCCTTCCTGGGACTGGGTTGCCCAGAACCCGGGAGGGCAGAAACCTGTCTGAGGGTTGGCAGCAGCGGTAGCTGCAGAGAAAACCCCGGAGAACTAGTTTGGCAGTACCCGGGGTCCATGCTGGGGCCCCGGGGATGCATGGGATTGGCACCCCAATACCAGATTTGGCTTGGGGGCACAATTCCATGATCTTAGACATGTTACATGGCCATGTTCGGAGTTACCATTGTGAAGGTACACATATGTATTGACCTATGTGTAGTTCACACGGGTAATGGTGTCCCCGCACTCACAAAGTCCGGAGAACTTGCCCTGAACAATGTGGGGGCACCTTGGCTAGTGCCAGGGTACCCTCACACTTAGTAGCTTTGCACTTAACCTTCACCAAGTGAGGTTTAGACATATAGGTGACTTATAAGTTACTTAAGTGCAGTGTAAAATGGCTGTGAAATAATGTGGACATTATTTCACTCAGGCTGCAGTGGCAGTCCTGTGTAAGAATTGTCTGAGCTCCCTATGGGTGGCAAAAGAAATGATGCAGCCCTTAGGGATGTCCTGGAACCCCAATAGCCTGGGTACCTAGGTACCATATACTAGGGAATTATAAGGGTGTTCCCGTGTGCCAATCAGAATTGGTGAAAATAGTCACTAGCCTGCAGTGACGATTTTAAAAGCAGAGCGAGCATAAACACTGAGGTTCTGGTTAGCAGACCCTCAGTGATACAGTTAGGCACCAAGTGGTACTGCAAAACAAGTTCAGGATTATGTGGTGTGGCTGGGTAGGCCTCACCATGTAATACTATCTCAAAACCCCAAAGATCGTCCTTGAATTAACAATAATAAATCTTTAGCTCAGTCCTAGTAGTGTGGCAAAGAGCAATCAGGATTTGCTAGAGGAACATGTGTTAATCATTTCAGAGTACCAACATGGAAATCCCATACCAATTTATAAAAACTGAGTTTTACATGATTTTATACACCAAAACACATGAGATTGGATGCATATAAACAGGGTTATGAGTTTTTGAATAAGTAGAAATTAGTGCATTTAAATACAGCAAAACTTTACCATTACAGTCAATAGAAAATGACACCAGTGACAATCGGTCATTTGTAGGTTGAGTTGCGTGGAACTCTAGTAGAGTAAGGGTGATGTGGGTCCCAGGACCAAGCCACAACAGTCAGTTGGATTTTACCTGGCTAGAGAAGCCTGGGTGCAGAGTCATCCTGGCTGACCTTGGCGCTGAAGCAGGAGCCGGGGAAGAGCTGGTTTTATGCCTTACACAGTGCTGATGGGGAACAGGGTGCAAAAAGTCAATAACGAAGCCACTGTTTACATTTGAAGAAGGTTTTGCAGAGTTTCCTCAAGGTGCAGAGTCGAGTAAAAGGGTGGTTGCTGGAATGGCAACCGCAAAGCTTAGGCAGCTGTAAGCACAGTGGATGGTTACTTTGATGTCCAGAGGCCTTGGAGAACACGGTAGATGTCTGAAACGTTGTGGAGGGCAGGACTACAGTTCCTACAATGCACTAGACAACCTGCATTTTGGTGATCCATAGGAGAGAAAGATGGCCAGCCATTCTTAGGATCTGGTGCGTTGTTTTACCTGCAGTTTTCAGGGGACTAGTTCCACCAGTCCAGGGGAGTCTGAGGTCGCTTTGGGCTCTCACAGGGTCCCTGTGTAAGGAGGAACTGAGCTTTCTGTTAGCACAAGTCACAGTCGTGCAGTTCCAGGAGAGTTGCAACTAAAGCAGAGTTTCCCTCTTTTGGTTTGAGAAAGTCCTGTTGTCGCAGACTCGGGTCTCTTCCTTGTCCTCTTTAAGGCAAGTTAGATCAGAACTCAGGTTCTGGTATCAGGGGTCTCCCTTAAATCCTAGATTTAGGGGATTTAGGGGTGTAGGAGCAAGTAGTCTATGTGCTGCTAGTACGTACATATAGTCCACCCCTGAGGTGACCACATCCGGGGGTGTGGGTCATCTTTTCTACCAAGAACCCTCCATTCTGCCACTTCTCAAAATGGCAGAAACCTTCTTTGGTTTTACAGACCGGACAGCCCACCTTAGGGGTTTGGCTAGCCTTCTGGGAGTGTGCACCTTCTGAATATCTAATTTTCCTGCCTGTTGGGTGGAAATGTGTAAGGGGCAGGGGGAGGGCTGTTTCATCCTTTGTGAGGTAGTCTCCTTGCATATCAGAGGCAGTGCATGCTTTGATGCTCACTGTCTTGATGTGCCACTTTGCTGGTCAGCCTTTTGAGGAAGGAAGTGTATCTGCCTTCCTCTCCAGGTCATTGTTTCTGACTACTAGGTAATTTCCTGCCCCCTGGCAGAAGATCAGATTCCTGTCTTAGGGGCAGCAATCGTGGGCTGCCAGCCAGAGCACGGGAAATGATGGGGCAACCAGGAAGGCAACCTCTAAGGTAGCCACCTGGGTGCATGCCACATCTCTTTGGCACGAGAATAGTGCCAGGGGTGATGAGGCACATTGTTTGATATGAAATATGACATGTTTTGGAGGTACCATAATGGTGATGCCAACCTCGGAAATGCCTGGGTGCCAGCCCATGTTATCCTATAGACCCCCAAGACCTATAGTAGTTTACAATGGGCAATGCCACAATAGCGACATTTAAGCGTGCACTTATATGTCCTTACCTTTAATATAATGCACCCTGCCTCCTGAGCTTATAAGCCCTTACTTAGGGGTGACTGGCATATAATAAAAATAGTGTATTGACCCTGCCACACATGGTGATGGCAAAGTCAAGTTCAAGCAGTTTGCACTGTTCCTGCAATCTGCACGGACAGGCCTGCTGTCATTAGTTTACTTGGGTCACTTAGGATGAGGGTGACACAAACAGTGCTTCAGGCCTCGGTGACTTCTTTAATACCCATGCCCTTGGTACCACGGGTACCATATACTGAGGACTTATATGGTAGTGAAAGTTCTTTGCTAATTGGTGGCAACTGTTAGACCTGGCAGCTCTTGGTGTGGTTTCCCTGTAGCTTTTGCTTCTGACCCCCTGCTTTTAGACCATGTGCTGTAATTTATTTTTGCTACTTATGATACTCTAGGCACTTTACCACTGCTAATCAGTGTAAAAGTGCAAGTGCTCTTTGACTGAAAAATATTGGTCACTGGTTTTCCATGATTGGCACATTTGATTTACTGGTATGTCCTAGTAAAGTGCACTATGTGTACCCAGGGCCTGTAAATCAAAGGCTACTGGTGGGCCTGAATGTGCTACCCACATGAGTAGCCCTGTAAACATTTCAGACCTGAACTGCAATTCTACCTGGCAAGTGTACCCACTTGCCAGGCCCAAACCTTCCCCATTATTACATATAACTCTCCCCTAAGGTAGGCCCTAGGTGCAGTGTATTTAAAAGGTAGGACATGCACTGGTGTGTTTTACGTGTCCTGATACTGAAATACTGCCAAATTCGTTCTCACTATTGCAGGGCCCATCTCTCCCATAGGTTAACAAGGGACTGCATATAAATATCTTTTAAGTGCAGTTTCCCATTGGGCGCAGATAGAGATTTGGAGTTTGGGGACTCTGAACTCACAATATAAAAATATAACTTTTGGTAGAGTTGTTTTTTAGATTTACTGTTTGAAAATGCCACTTTTAGAAAGTGGCCATGTTCTTGCTTAACCATTCTGTGCTTCTAGCTACTCGTGGAATCCATGTCTGGGTCAGACTGACAGTTGGGCTGTTTGTGAATTTCCTCTAGACAGTGACACAAAGGGAGCTGTGGTGTGTCATGCATATCCTGATGAGTTTCCTGGGCTAGAGTGAGGAGGGAGGAGCTGACACCTGCACCTGAAAGGGCTGTGCCTGTCCTCCCACAATGCAGGCTCCAACTCACTGGAGTGTGTCTGGGACCAGGCCTGGGCAAGATAGGATCTCAAGAACAACAGAGGCTTTCCTTTAAAGTTTGCCTACTTCAAAGGCAGAAATGAGTATAAGTAGTGGACCCAAAACCCCAGACATTTAGATAACTTCTGGATCAACAGGAACCTCTGCCAAAGAGAAGAGCTTGATGCTTGAGGAGGACCTACCACACTGCCTGTTACTTTGCTGTGCTGGCCTGCTGCTGCTGGTTCTGACTAAGGAGGGAAAGGATTGGACTTTGCTTTCTGAAATCCTGCTTGTGAAGTTTCTCAAATGGGCTTGGACTGAGCTTGTGTCCTGTTAAGAAGTCTCAGGGACATCTAAGACTTCACCTGCCAGCACCTAGGTACTCCTGCTGAGGACCCTTACTTGCCATATGGTGGCAATCCAGTTCCTGGTCCCTTGGAAATGAGTTCTGGTGAGAAAACAAGAAGATCCAGGCACACCAGCTCTAAACGACGACAGGACAGGCGCTGCTGCATGACCCCGTGCCGCTGCCTGCAACCATAAGCCATGGCTCCCGCTGGACTGTGGCGACCCTGACCGACACCGCAGGCCCGATGCTGCCACAGTCTAGCTGAAGTTCAGCGACTCCGTGAGTACTGAAGTGCTGTGTTCCGACGTATATGGCACCGACTCCGTTGTGGCACCTGTAGCCCTGTGGCATGACCACGACCCAGTGAGGTTGCCCATCGCATTTCGACAGACAGATTCATTGACCCCCCCGGATCATCAGGAAGCGACACTTCACACCGACGCCGCATCACCTCCCCTGCTCTGCAGTAAGGAACAGATGCTACACAATATCAAGCGATGCTGCACTTACCTGGCTCTGTGCACCTGCTTATTTCCTCGTTTACCAAAGGTACTGTACCTGGGGGTCTGTGCGACTCTGTGATAAGCGCTGCCCTCCTCACGATTGACGTTGCATTGTCGGGAAAGACTCTGTCAACGATGTAGCAATAGCCCCAGTTGGAGCTATTGTGCTTCTAAGCACTATATTGAAGTTTAACCTTTGAGAGTGTGTATCTTTGCTTGCGTATGTTGGATGTTTGTTGTTTTGGTCTTGTTTTACTCAGGTACATATTGGCTATTCTTCTAAACCAGTGTTGAGTACTTTTGTGGTATTGACACTGTGTTACTGTATGTATTTGTACAAATACTTTACACATAGCCTTTGCGATAAGCATGACTGCTTGTGCCAGGCTACCAAGGGGGGGGAGCAGGGGTTATCTGAGCTGTGTATCTCCTTTACCCTGCCTAGAGTGAGGGTCTCAACTTGGGGAGTGTGCAAACTGACTGCCAACTGGAGACCCCACTTCTAACACAACCAATTCACAGATATGAGTTTTAGTGAGAGAGCACTATCACTGGGGCTGAGCAGCAGGCTCTATTGCGCTTTCAGAGTCAAAACCATCAGCATCTGGACAAAAAGTGTGTCTGTGGGGGGGTGACCATTCAAAAAGGACTCTTTCCTACATCTACCATGTGGGCCGTCTAGATCTTACCCTAGGGGTGACTTATACGTATTGCAAAGGAAGGTTTGGGCCTTGAAAAAAGATTTGTTTACCAGGTAGAAGTGGCAATTTACAAACTGCACACACGGCTGTAATTGCAGGCCTGAGACATGTTCAAGTGAGCTACGTAAGGGGGTGGCACAATCAGTGCTGCAACCCCACTACTACTATTTAATTTATAGGCCCTGGGTGCATGTAGGAGAACTTTACTGGGGATTTATAAGTAAATTAAATATGGCAATTGGGGGTCAGCCAATGTTACCATGTTTTACGGAGTGCATGCTCTTTAGCACTTATTAGCAGTGGTAAATTGTGCAGAGTCCAAAGGTCAGCAAAAACTAGATCAGCAAAAATGGAGGAAGAAGGCAAAAGGTTTGGGGGAAGACTGCCTTAAGACTGACAGGTCTAAGATGTGTCCCCTCAGCTGGAATTGGGGAGAACCACCCAACTTCTTGGGAGTACTCATCATTAAGGTGGAATAACCTGGCTAGACCATTAGCATGTGTGTGTTCTGACCCAGGACTGTGTTCCACCATAAAGTACATTCCCTGTAGGGAGATGGACCACCTCAACAGTTTGGGATTTTGAGGACAAAGGCAAAGTGTTTGGAGGAAAGACCACCCTAAGGCTGACAGGTCTGACACTACTGTATTGCAATATAAAATGTATCTACCTTTAGAGGTCAATCTTTGATATAATTTGGGTATTCCTAGTAACATTTTGGCTATTACTAGCATACTAGAGATCCATCATTCCCACACAGGGACTATTCTTGAAAAAACCTGTAAGTGTGCCTGGCATAACAGTGGCACCTGCTTCTCCTATTGAGGTCATTCTTTATATCATGCTGGTTATCCCAGGCATAAATGTAATACAAATACTTTCCAATTGATCAACATCACTATTATTTGATGATGATGATGATGATAAATGAACACCAGGAGTAATATGTTTCCAATGTGTGACAGTAATTGTTAGTGCTAGGTAAAAATGTCTTGGAGGCATAAATAATGAAAAATTAAAAAATGTATTTCATGGAGAAAAGTATGCATTTTCAGAAAATTGTGTTATGTATTAGAGCAAACAATTGCATTTACAGAACATTTCTCAATCTGATATTTGAATGATAAGTCATATTTTGTGAAAAAATGCAAAGAGAGAGAGAGTGAAAAAAGAGTGAGTGAAACACAAGATCAGTGATGAAGATATGCCAATCAAGGGGAGAAAGAGGATGGAAGGGAAACTGGAAGAAAGGGAAAAGAGTAAAGAAAAATGAAATACAAAGAGGTGAAGGGAAAGTAAAAGAAGAGAAAACTAAGAGGGAGACAATGAGAACAAAGAAAAGACAAAATATAGAAAGGAAGATAGAAAGAAATTGATAAAATGAAAAGGGAATGTAATAGCAATGTACAAAGAGAACCAGGAAACGCATGATAGGAAGAATCAAAATGAAAAGATCATGAAAGGGAAAATGAAAAACATAAATGAAAAGGATCTAAATAAGGAAAAGAATAAAACAATCAGAAGAAAGAACGTGAGGGCAAGAAGAAAACAGAAAGTTAAAGAAAGGCCAAAAAACAGGAATTAGAACATTGGAATGTTGACTACTCCACTGGAGACAATAGAGTAGCTCCGGCTTCTAATGGCTGGTATAAGCCTGGAGCTCCAACATTCCAATGTTTGTCTTTCACATCAACAGCTGTGAACAGGTGCCTGATGGAGCCCAGTGGGATTTCAACCTCCGTCGGGCTCAGTAAGGTCTTTGTTTTATCAATTAAAACATTCTGCCCTGATGGGGCGGAATGTGTTAATAGCTTTATAGTCAGCTGTAGCTGGGCTATGCTGGCCATTAAAGGCTCAAGCCGAAGGCTCAGGCCTTTGAGACTGGAGCAGCCCTTTTATGGCCAGCTTAGCCTGCTATGGCAGGCTATAAAGCTATAATACAGCATGAGTGTGAAACAAGTGAGAGCAAGAGGCAAATAGATATAGGGGGATAGCTAAAACTATCCAGAGAAAAATGAAAAAGATAGGACAGGCAAGGTGAGCAGGGTCTTACCAGGATGAAGGGAGAGATGGAATGAGAAAGAGAGATCGCATAGTTGTTAGCAATAGGTGTAAAATATAAAAATGTGAGACAAGGGAAAAAGGAGGAACATGGATATGTTGACTGGGAAAATATTTTTTTGTTTTTTCCCTTTACTTAGCCATGGAGAGTTCTCTGCCCCAAATGCTAATGGTAAATGGTAAAATGGTAAAGCATAGGGAACATTTTTTAAAATGTATTTAACTTGAAAATAAATATTAAAATATTGTAATGATAAAGATTAATGTAAATTCATTTTATATAAGTACTTAAAATGTAGAACTAAATAACAAAATGCTACAATACTAGTAACTTAATTTTGATGTTAATTAAAGGTAATATAATAAGGTTAAAAAAAATGTTTATTCTTTTTTTTATTTTAAATTAAAAAGATAAATTCCCACCTAAATGATCTATAGAACAAAGTAAAATTAATATAATTATTTTAAAATATAATTTGTTACACAATAGTTTAATTTCATTCAACATTATTTCCTATGAGGTTTTAATTTAAGTCCTTATCTCGATTATTTTCCATGAGAGGGTGTTACAGTACTAGTGGTTGGCCAAGTGTAGTGCTGGACTTACTGCTGTTTTTCTTATTTAGTAGTATCTTACACTCTGAGTTTGTGAGTACTGAAAAGTAGTAAACTTACTAAAAAGTGTACATTTACTCACAAGCCTAAGTTACCTTCGTGAATCAGGTCCAAAGTGTATTATGTAATTGTAGATTTACCCCTGCCCACCGTCATCAGATTTAAGATTCAATTGAGTACATTACAATAGATCGATCTATGTTTCCTTATTAGAACTTGGCTCAAAGAACAATCCCCTGCTGGATAAGTTCATTCTGAATAGTTATACTATTTATTGTTTGGACCGCATGAACAAGGTGAGAGGTGGAGCAAAATATAGCATGAACTTCCTTTGTATTCAAGTTGAGCCCTTTGAAATGGATCCCAGTATTGCTGCTACTGTTTTTTCCCTGAACGTTAGTAATGAGTCCCTGAGTTTCATACTCATTTATCAACGTCTCAGCACACCTGCAAAAGTAATAGTATGGCTAATAGGACATTGTACACACTTTGGAGAGGAAAACATGACACCCTCTTAGATGATTTGAACCTGTGGTTTACCTCCCTCCATCAGTCTCCCACTTCTGTTTAATGAAGTTTTGGGATTTCTTTTTGTTCCAAACATTTTATTGATTTTAGTGCATTTTAGTGCATTTTGAATGAACTTACAGTATTTCAGCTTGTTGGCCACTATTTAGGAGTAGAGATATAATAGCATTCATATTATTATCAAAAAGCAGTACAATATTAAGGATTCCGTGCACATATCATAAAAACATTATGCGTTTCACTATCAGGTAAATGTTAAATATAAATAAAAGCACATAAGCGACAACGTTTACACCACTAGTGAACTATATCCTGGTGGGATTTCCTAAACATTCAACAGCCTTAGGCGAGAGAAAGAAGACAAGAAAGATACACCACTTTCCAGGGATCAGAAATAAAGTGGAAAGTAAGGAGGAGTACAGAACAGAGAGGGTGAAATAAGAAGAGGCAAAAGAAAGGGGAATGAGATTCAAGTAGAAGGTTGCTAAGGCCACATGTATGACATTGTCTGGCCCAGGTAGCTGGTGTGGGCATAGGGAAGGGTCAGAGGTCAGTGCTCTAGGTTATATATAAAAGAGCCTAACGTTCCCCAAATATGCATACATGGAACTGAATTGGTAATCTGATGTGATTGTGCAGAGTGTGTGCTTCTACGATATGTAACCCATGCCCACCAAGTATTATAAGAAACATTTCTCACATTTTTCCAATTGGGTAAAATAACTTTAAGAGCAATGGTGGTCAGCAATTCAAAGAGCATGAGATTGTTGTCAGGTAGTGTAAGAGATTCTTAGCAGCATATTGGCCTAGTACCATAAATGGGAAGTCCAACAAAACAGTAGTATTGAATACTTAATTGGGTTGCTATATCCTTCCAACAGGAAGAAAGATAAGGACATAAAAATAAAATGTGTTCTATGTCACCGCACATTATTCTACAGGACCAGCAAGTATCCATGTCTTTCAGCTTCAGTTTAAACAAAGTTTACTTGGGGTCCAATTTAGAGAGTGGACTAGAAAGTACCTAGTCTGCAACAGTAAAGGAATACATTTGCACTGAAGTAGAGTGGCACCTATCTCACTCCAGGACTCTTCCGATAGAGGGGAAATATCCTTGTCAGTAAAGTAACTGGACCATTTGGTCTGTAGGCTAAATGCTGGTAGGGTGGCCCCATCATAAATGAATTTATAGATCTTGAACTCTACATATGCACCTGATTAAATACACTTAGGAGTGTCGAAAAAGGGGGAGGGAAGCAGTGGCTCCAGTTTAGAAATTCTTGCTTTGAGCTTCAGAAACTCGTACGAATCAAAGTTAGGTAATGCATATTTGCTATGTAAAACCACAAAGGATAGAGGCTCCTTATCTGTGCGCAAATCTGAGATAAGGGTAATGTCTTTTTTGGTCCATTCTTCTCTCATGGTTGAGGAAGTGGGCGTCCAGAGCTTCCTACTGTTCCATAAAGAAATGGAGAGGGATTTATTGAAGCTGGAGGCCAGAATGTTCTCTAAGGTTAATAGGGCTTTAATAGTGTCTTTGAGAATGATGTGAGAATGGGCAAAATTGTGGTGGAACATAGTCAAAGTCACCGATAATGGGAATGGATGACTAATATATCTTTCAATCTTAAGTAAAGGCAGGGTTTCAGCAGGGTGCAGGTCCAGCCATCGAGTATTATGGGGATTTTTAATCTGAATTTCATTAATAGCAAGTCCACATACAAAACATGGCAACTATTAGATCCCCTCTTTTCCACGCTTGAGATATTGAAATAAAATAGTATTTTCCTCTAATTTCTACCAGGTATGTTTCGATACAGTTTGAAATTTAATTGTCTGGAGTTTAAACCACACCTCAATAAAGGAAAATCGTACAGGCCAAAAGGTGGTACATGTGCTCTCCTGAGTTAATAACTAATCATATCTTTGATTGTTTTACCAATTCAAATCAAATCAAGCTTTATTCGGTCAATTAACCATCAAAGCATCACATACATTAAAGGAAAAATTTCAACTCATTTTATAATCTGTACAATAATTAAATAATTTTATTTAAAAAAACACATAAATAAATACATACATGTGATATCAAAGTATTCATCTAAAATCCTGCCTGGGCACGCTTCATGGGTCCTTGATTAAAATGGTGATCACGTATATGCCATGCTGCCACTAAAAACTTGCTGACTGCTAAAATTAATTAATTTGATCTATGGCTTTTTTAAAACCCTTATTGCTATACTGCAATTGTCCAGCCCCATTTCCCTATAGGTTTTTCGAATCCATTTTGACTGTGGAAAAAAATATGTTGGGCAAAAAAACATAAAATGCATAAAATGTTCAACTGTTTCCGGGGCACCACCACAAGCCGGACATATATCTGAAGTAGTGATTGGCCACCAGTTGCAAGTTAAAGACAACATTGGTAAGGACCCAAAACGGAATCTAGCACATAAACCTTTGCCCTGTAAATCTAGTATAATATCTAAATAGGATTCATACTGCGGAAACCACTTAAAATCAATAAAAAGATTAGATAATCGACCATGAGTTTTACAACAAATATAATTGTTCCATACATTGGACCAGTAAGCTGATTTCAAAGCAGTTTTATGGGATTTCACTAATTTTTGGGGATTCTCCCAATAATCTCCGAACCCCAAGATACAAAACCAATTGGACACATATTTAATCCAAGGAATAATAGCTGCATTTGGTCTCTTTAGCAGGTCAAGCAATGATGCTTTGTATAAATCCAATTCAGGGTGGTCCAAATCCTTATCCAATATAATAGAGGTCATAGGGAAATTAAATCAGCTACTTGGTTTAGCCCCAAATCAAGAAACATTGGGATCAGTGGTGTACTTCGGGGGCACACTATCAAAGCCCTCGCAAAATTGTTTTCTCCCACAGTTATATTTGTACATACATAGCTTTATTGGTTACTTTCAACCCTAAAAGCAAAACAACCACCGGTAGAAAGATAAAAGATAAGTAAAAATTAAGTTAAAAAGGAAATAAGAGGAATAAAAAAGAACATCCTTTACGGCCTTAAAACACATAAAAACCAAACACCTAATCTCCTACTGACTGTCATTTAAATCAATCATGGGGTATTGTTCCAGTCTAGGTGTGTGGTTAAAATTTGATGACTAAAACATTCCATTGTCAGTTTTTCATGTTGTCCTTATTTGGAAGTAAGTTCCGCATCAGCAACTTTCCCCAAGTGATTAATACGTACATGCCAGGCAGCTGTAATGTACTTACTAACCGCACAGGGCAAGGGGGGGGGAACTTTCCCTCATCAGAATTCTTAAGGCAACAATACAATGTCTTACCCCCATATTTCTACACACTGGCCGTAACCACTTTCGACGCGCAATCAAATAGGCAGGACATAAAAACATAAAATGTACAATGGATTCTGGATTATGGGTACAGCTCGGACATAAATCAGATCTTGTAGTTGCACTCCACTTACTGCCATATGATTTGAGAGGCAGACAACCATATCTGAACTGGATATATAAACTCTTACTTAATGGGTCAAGAATTATATCCATAAAAGATTCAAAAGACGGATACCATTTAAAATCAAAAAATTGTGAGGTCAATCTGCCGTGAGTAAGGCACAGCAGATAGTTTTCCCTGACGTAAGTCCAGTATACAGTTTTCAAATGATTCCTCTGCTCCTTCCTTATACTTTCTGGATGACTCCATAGCTCACTAAGACCCAATTTGTGAAACCATTTAGAGATGTGATTAAACCAGGGAATGGTGAGTACATTAGGTCTATCCAAGATGTCTTGGATAGACTCCTTGTATGTAGATAACTCAGGGGTGGACCAAACACGGACCCAAAAAAGCAGAGGTCGTAGGGCAACTACATCTGTGATGCGTGGAAGGTCAAGGTCCCAGAACAATGGCAGCAGTGGGGTACTGCGAGGGCAGGCCAAAGTAGACCTCACGAAATTGTTTTCCCCCACTGCAAGCCTGCCAGTGTTTGAGGACCCCCAAATTTCTGCCCCATAGACCGCTGCACTTTGTGCCTTTGCTCTATAAATTTTAATAATT
Organism: Pleurodeles waltl; assembly: GCF_031143425.1. Taxonomy (NCBI): domain Eukaryota; kingdom Metazoa; phylum Chordata; class Amphibia; order Caudata; family Salamandridae; genus Pleurodeles; species Pleurodeles waltl. The sequence continues at coordinate 518,596,469 of NC_090449.1, forward strand.
GGAGTAATCACTCTCTCAGAAGTAGACTTATGAAAACGAAGAATGGCTCCAGATGACTGTACCAGGCGAGCCAAACTTTTGTCGATTTGGGCCCCCCAATGCAGATTGTTGCTGATTCTCACCCCCAAGTAATCTATAGAGTTTACCAAACCTAGGGGCGTTCCATTGTAAAATATTGAATATCTCTTAGTGGGGCCACAACCCAAAGTCATGAGTTTAGTTTTGCTATGGTTAAGTTCCAGACCGTAGTCACCGCAAAACGAACTGAACTTGTCCATGAGTACCTGGAGGCCCATAGGGGTTCTGGAGATCAAGAGAGAATCATCGGCAAATAACAAAATTGGAATTTTATGGTGATTCAAAGATGGGGCATCATTTTGACAATTGGACACGACTTGCACCACCTCATTGATGAACAGTGTAAATAGCGTTGGGGCAAGAACGCAACCCTGGCGCACTCCTCTCTTGATGTCTATTTTGTCTGTGAGTTCCCCCTGATTGCCCCATCTTACTTGTGCAAATGTTTTTTCATGTAATCTTTGGATTAAATGCACTAAGTTCCCTGGGATACCAATTTTGTACAATACTTCCCACAGTTTCTCTCTTGGGACAAGATCAAATGCAGATCTTAAGTCTACGAAAGCCACATAGAGTTTTTGCTTAGATAAGGTGACATACTTCCAGAACAGTAATGACAGCCTGAAAACTTGGTCCATAGTATTAGTTTTGGGCCGAAACCCAGCCTGTAAAGGAGATAAAATTTGCTGGTCTTGAATCCAGTCAGTAAGCCTCACTAAGACTTGTTTGGCAAACGTCTTCTGAAGGATATCAATAAGGCTAATTGGTCGATAATTTACAGGCAACCCTGTATCACCCTTTTTATAGATCGGTATTATTTCAGCACCATGCCAAGACTCTGGAATAGGGCTGCCAGCTGCTATGGCATTAGACAACAAATTGATATACCATGCCCATATCTTAGGTTCTGATTTGAACAAATCCCCTGGAATCTTATCCGGGCCAGGGGCTTTTGCTGGCCTCAGAGAATCAATAGCAGCTGTGGTTTCAGCTAAGGTAAAAACAATTCTCTCAGTTGAGATCTTATTAGCAGCCCAACACTCGACATGTGCAGGGTCCTCCAGAGCTTGCTGTACAGGCAAAGCATAGATTTCACAAAAGTAGGACACCCATCTTTCGGGCTGTATATGCAACCCAATATCGTCCTTACCCCTTTTCGAACTGGAGGTCAACAACCGCCAAAAAGAGCTATCATCTTTACTTTGGACTGCTGCAAGCAGTTTCTGCCATGTCTCATTCTCCCAGTCTCTTTTGGCTCGCTTCAGGGCATTAGCATACCTACAACGAGCCTCTTTAATAGCCGCATGCGTAGAATTTTTAACAGCCTCTTTTAAGGTGGATCTTGCTTGCGCACAATCCTGATTATACCAGTCCCTGCGAAGGGTGTCAGCGGGTCTCAATTTAAAGGAAGTTTCCTTATAGAAGATACCCTGAAGGGAATCGACCATCTTAGTGTGGATCGCCATAATAGGAATATCCGAGGATTCTTGATCTTCATAATCTACAAAGAGTTTTAAAAAAGATGAATAAATTTCCCCAATTAAGTACGGGTTACATTCAACCTTTGGCCAGCAGACCCTAGAGCGTCTATGGTTCAAATGAGGGAATGGAACATTAGTAATCCTTAAGTGCTGGACTCTTAAAAATGCCTGATTAGTCAATACAAGACACAAAGGATTATGATCACTATCCAAGCGAGGTAAAATTTCCATATCAAGTGAACTTGACCATAGCCTAATGTCCAAAAGAATGTAATCAATAGTACTAAAGGAAAGCCCTCGCTTGAAAGTAATGGCTCGCTCTGAGTCAGATTTAGTGCGGCCATTGCATTCTCTCAGGCCATAGTTCAGGCAAAGGGAAGACATCTGGAATGCAACACAGGAAACAGGCGAAAGTACAATTTCTTTAGATTGGGGAATACCCCAATGTTCGTCCTCCTCAGTAGTCAGATTGCTAATGGAGTTGTCCAACACAAAAGAACAATTAAAATCACCTGCTATAATCAGAAAAACTGAAGGGTCCAAAACGTCTATGTAGTCCGTCAACTGGGAAAGAACAATTGAATCAGACCCACGGGGAACAGATCTAGCATAAATATTCAGAACTATAATTTTGAAGCCAGGACGGAATGTAAGTTGCACACCCAGCAGATCAAAGGAGTTAAACTTTATCACAGAGTGATCACATTCTAACTTATTGTTCAGTAAAATCATTAAACCTCCTATCTGTCTTCCAAATCCACCAGAGGCAGGTTGGGCAGCAGAGAAATAGGTTGTAAAGCCTTGTAAGGATAACTGTTCTTTAGTCCATGTCTCCTGGAAGAGACAGATATCTTGTTTGTTTACAAGGCTTACCCATTCCGGGTCATCCAGCTTTTGCTTGATTCCAGCTACATTCCAGGACATGATGTTAATTTTAGGAGGTGGAGATATTGACTTTGTTCTCATAGGTAGGGCAGGAGTCGAAATCCCTATAAATTGACACACATCATTTACTGTTTTTGGAAGCACTGTACAGGGGGCAGACAGTCAGTCATACAGGGGGCAGACAGTCAGTCTTACCAATTGTTTTCAGTCCCTCACAAGCCTTATGCCTAAAGAAATCTTACATTGTTTAATGGAGTCACTGACTGATACTTTAGGTGCAAAGATTACAATTACTAAGGAAAGGTTGAAAGTCAAGCACAGAAACCACAGTACTCTTAAAGATAAAGAAAATAAAATTGCAAACAAGGAATTAGAGCACAAATTGCAGAAAAACAAGCTGTCCCTTAAAATTGATTTCACTCTATATGTAGTATCTGGATTTAACAGATTACGTTTGTGAAAAAGACATATTTACTCACAGCGGGTATTAAAAACTCTATATAACGGTATCCCCACCATTAGACTGTCTCCTGAACTTTGTAAACATTTGGTGGCATTCTTTGAAATAAAATCAGAAAAAATAGATCTGAAATTGAAAAAGAAAACATATCTCAACCTACTTCTATTGCTTTAATTCAACAAAAGGTGAAGCAAATGTGTTTGCTTCATGATTGTTAGCCGATTTTAGACCAGCAATCAGTGTAAAAACAGTGTGAGCCTCATGCTTCACTGAGAATACTTCTTCAGTAATTTGGATAAAAAGGCTGTTTTTAAATAGACTAAATATATTTTTTCAGCTTTTCAATAACACTTTAGAAGGAGGACTAGTATGGAATATTTAGAAAACAGTGACAGTGAAGCTTCTTTTGAAACAGGCAAGGTTGAATTCTCACATCTAGCAACTATTGCCAACTACATTGGTTCTATTTCTGGAAAAAGCTCTTGAGAAACTTGTTTATACCCAACTGTCAGACTGTGTGGAAGCTAACTGCATTCTGAGTGACTTGCAAGATAGTTTTGATCCAGGTACGAAAACTGAATCCTAAGCTCACAGCTACCGATCTGTTGTAATGTAGACAAAGGAGTAGGAGCTTTAATATTATTGGACCTGTCAGCAGCCTTCAACACCATAGATCCAACCATGCTGTCAAGGCTAACTCACTTAGAAATTACTGGCAAAGTTCTACAAAGGCTATCCTCATTTTTGACAGACTGAAAACAGATCATTGCTACCCTTCCTTATGAAGCACAGGCAAGGACCTTCAGGTGTAAAGTTCCACGGTTTCTACTATATCGCCACTTCTTTTTAGTATCTATTTGCTCTCCCTTGCAAAGTTAGTGGGTGCTTCTGGCACCTCCTTTTATATGTATTCTGATGGCATCCAACTATTTGTCGAGTATCCCTCCTTGGGAATTTGCCAGATAGAATATCTCAAGATGACCAAGATACTCTGATAAACTCATCGTTGATTATTCAATGGTGAATGTTAACAAATTATAACATCAAACCCTAATAAAACTGAGATATTTCTGGTATCCACACAGGTGATAGCAATAACGCCTTTGCTATGACCTGAAAGTTACTACTGATTACCTTCTGTTTCCGTCCAAGATATGTGAATATCAAGTCCATATCTATATTCACAAGTCAGTCTTTAAACAAACTCAAGACTTTTTAGCAACAAAATGTTTCTATTATAACCCTGCACAAACACTAAAATCAGCTCACTCATTTTGTCGTATTGTTCTCAAATCAAGTATCAGCAAATTTGGATACAGAGTTGTTAGACCTGTCAGCCTTAGGGTGGTCTTCCCCCCAAACATTTTACCTGCTTATCTCCTCTTTTTGCTGATTCTTTTGTTGGCCTTAGGACTCTGAGCACTTTACTACTGCTGACCAGCGCTAAAGTACATATGCGTATCCCCTAAAGCATGGTTTGATTTATGCAACCACAATTGGCACATTTACAAATTACCTATAAGTCCTTAGTACAGTGCAATACGTGTGGCCAGGGCCTATAAATTACATACTACAAGTGGTCCTGCAGCACTCATGGTGACACCCACACAATTAACACTTTTAAACATGTCTCAGGCCACTGCAGAGCCTGTGTGAGAAGTTTGTCGACTTGGCATTTACAACTCCTTGCCAAGCCTTAAACTCCCCTTTTATTACTTATTGGTCACCACTAAGGTAGGCCCTGGGTAGCCCAAACAGCAGGGTGCTAACTCCCAAACTCATTTTTCACTACTGTGAGGCCTACCCCTCTCATAGGTTAACATTGTGTATTCCTTATTACACTTTTAAGCTGCAATGTCTTATTGAGAAGGAGCAGCTTTGTCATGTTTCATATCATTGGAATTGTAATGATAAATCTTCTTTAATGGTAAAGCTGGATTTAACATTACTATTTTAGATATGTCACTTTTATAAAGTTGGCATTTCTCAACACTTAAAGCTCTGTGAGCCTGCAGCCTGTCTCCAATTCACGTCTGGGCTGGGATGATAGCTAGTTTCCTGCATTCCCTCTAGACAGCCTCACATAAAGGAACTGTAGGTGTGACTGAGTGGCCATATGCATGTTAATGGGTGATCTTGGGCAGGATTGGTGGTAGAAGCTGACACTTACATCTGAATAGCCAGTGTCCTGCTCCCACACTAAGGAATCCCCTGTAGTGAGTATGGAGCCAGAGCTAGGAAGAAGGAACCTCTCTACACTTCAAAGAACTTTCTTCAAAGTCACCCTGACTTCAAAGGCACAACTGAGTATAAGTACTGGGCTTCTGAGTGAACCATACAATACTAGAGAACTCTGCCAGAAAGAATGACTGCTGTGCTACTACAAGGACTGTCCCTCTGGACTGATGCTCTTGAAGAACTGCTTTTCTGCTGTGCTGCCTGCTGCCCTTTGCCCTGCTGAGGTAGGACTGGACCCATCTCTCTTGAACCCAGAGTGACTCCAATGCCTTGCTTCCTTGCCTCTAGTTCTTCTGAAGTCTCAGGGACTAAAAAGACTTCCAACTTATTCTCCAATAGCAAATGGACTTTGCTTGTTGCAAGTCTTTCCCTACCAAGGGGTGCCATTTCAGTCCTGGCCCCTTGGAAGTGGGTATAAAGTGGTGCAATTGTAAAATCCATGCATTGCCTCGTTATGCCAGTTGGAACCGCCACATCTCTTTCAGCACCAATGCATTGCCTATCAAACACACTGCATCTGCTGCCACGTGGCATGATGATGACGCATCAGCTATCTCGCAAGGGAGCCAGCACCACCGCATCTTAGATTGCATGGCTCAGAACAGATGCATTGCATTGCCTCCATTGCTCCTCGCATCAGATCCTCGACACCAACGCACCCCCATCACAAGGTACTGTTTGCAGCAGGCCAAGGCTGGTCTCTGTATCCAAACAACGCTCAATCACAGACGGCCCAAACTTTCAGATTTATTCTGGTCCTGGAACACCCTGATAACCTAAAAGGCAATTATTTCTTCTAAGTGCTATTTTTGTATTTAATCTTTAAAAATTCTTATATCAACTTCTACTTATTGGATATTTCGTCATTTTGGTCTTGTTTTATTTATAAAATCATCATCTATTTTTCTAAACTGGTGTAGAGTCTTTATGTGGTGTTTTTTATTATGTTACTCTTTGAAGTGTTGCAAATACTGTACACATTCCCTCTTAAGTTAAGCCTACCTGCTCTGTGCCAAGCTACCGGAGGGTGAGCACAGGTTAATTTATGGTGCGTATCTGACTTGCCATGACTAGGATTGTGGCTCCTGCTTTGACAGGGTGCATACCTCTGCCAACCAGAAACCCAATTTCTAACACTGGTGATCAGTGGTGAGGATAGGACTTGTGTTTGTGCAGTGCCACACAGTGACCAATAGCGAGACCAATTCGAACTAATTCTCCCTAATTGACATCTTTGATTTTTCCAAAAGTCTTTTTTCCCCAGTTCTATTTTTTCTGAAATGTCTGTGGCCTTATCTGACAAGATGGATGTCAAGCTGGCCAATCTGGAGGCTTACACAGTGGCCAAGATCAAGGGATTCTGCCAAGAGAAGAGGATGTTCATTAAGGAAAGCGCCAAGAATGCACGGCCTCAAACAGCCTTAAGAGCATGGGCAGCAGCCCATCAGACCAACCCAGATGATCAGGAGGAAGTGTCAGAGTCGGAAGAGGAGTTGCAGCAGGACCTGTCGGGAGATCTTGTCAAGCAGCACAGAGAGGGGGAGGGTAACAACCTCCCAGGACTGGAAGTCCACCCCAGGGCAGCAGCAGTGTTGTATAGCTATTTTAGTCAGCTTTTAGACACATTGTTTTAGCTAACTAGGCCTGCCGCTGTGCACTTTAACCATATTAGCAATAGCTTCATTTGCAGTGCTGTTTTATTTTCTCTCTATCTTATTATCCTTTCGCCTAGGAAAGCATTGTGTTCTTAGTAGGATATGTAGTTCACTGTGTGCTTTTTGCAAGGCTACAGTCAGATAGGGTTGCCAAGAAACGTGGTTTGCTGTGTCTCCAGCATTCACAGAAATACACTCATACATGGGGACCATTTCTTAGAATGTCAGCTGTTTTATTATACAAACACCACTTAGTCCCCGACACGTTAGAGGGAGATTCCAGCCAGAAGACCACAACTGTATGCTGATTGCTGCAAGCTTTGCTACAGCCACTTGCTTAGATGACCGACCCCTGGACCAGAAGGGGACGGTGTCTCTTTAGACCTCATACCTTCTCTTCAGGTATGAGGGATGATGTTCTCTTAGGGGGAAACCCGAAGGGCAGGTTAGGCTTAGTATCATGTGCTCATACTTAGCGTAGGTGAGGGTCTATAGCTCCACTCCCCTGTTTAGACACCATGGTAGGACTGTTTTTGTGTTTTACATTTTTAATCACATGCCTGCTCCTATTGTTTTATTATTCTTGTCATTGCTATGCACCTGCTTTTATCTACGATGCAGATATTTTCATATACGCTTATTTAAATATATTCTGCCTCTGTTGTCTTTGCCTGAATGAGAACTTGGTAACTGAGAGAACAGGATGCGATCTGATGTACCACGATTGCCTGGGGAGTCTATTTTACCATGAGCTTGGTTGCCACAATCATCTAGGTCAGAGATGGGGCTGGGGCGCTGCTAGTTAGACAGAAACCCCGGATTAGGCAAACAGGTGTCACCTGGTGTGGAATTGTACTCAGTACCCACAATCCAGGCGATTCTACCGCCCAAATCCAGTAGCCTCATTACCCTAATGAGAACCTACGCGAAGAAACCTGTCCCCAGAGGAACTGGAGGGCAGGAGGGAGGAAAGAAAACTGAAACTAGTACTTGCCAAACTGAAATTAGAGACTGATCAGACCCTTTCCAAGCTAGAGAACCAGCAGGTCCTTGCTAAACTAGAGAAGGAGCAAGGTCTAGAAGAGAAAAGGCTTGCCATGTAGGAGAGAAAGATGGCCCATGAGCTCAGCATGAGAGAGATGGACATCAGAGCACTACAGGTGTATTCCAGCAGTAATGGTGGCAGTGTACCCACAGTGTCCACTGGGGAAGCAAGTGTCCGCATACCAAAAGACTTGGGACCTCATTTACAAGAGGCCTGAACCACCAGAGTGTCACTTTTTATGATGCTCAAGTGGTGCAGGCCTCTCAATAATATCTATGAGATGAGGCAAAGCCTACCTGTGTGGGTTTGCATGGCCTCATAGATATGGAGTAAGGCAAGGTAGCGTAAAGGGCCGTGTTGCCTTACTCTACATCAGGGAGGCATTCCATGGGTGTTTTGGTGGGTTTTTCCATGCAACACCCATGGGTTTTGACACAATCCCAGATTTACAAGAATCAGTAACCCTGGGAATGCGTCAAAACTGTGAGCCTTCCCCAGGGGATGTATAATGAGGAGAAATAACTTTGTTTCTCCTCATTTTTTCCTCTTTCTATGTGTGCTGCATTCTGTGTTGCCTGCATTGATGCACAACAGCAATTCCTGCACCGGCTCTTGCTGAAAGGACAGGAATACACTGTATCATGTAAATATGGTGCATTCCTGCCCTTTCAAACTGGCATAGCGCAACTAAAAGCCTTGAAGCACTGCCCTACACCAAAGGTTTGTAAATGAGGCCCTTGGTGTCCAGTTATGTAGTGGGGGATGACATAGACAAGCAGTTTGCAGCCTATGAAGTGTCTCTAAGGGTGCAAAAGGTTCTTATGGAGTCCTAGGGGGATAGTTTATGGAGATACAAGCCTATACTGTGAAGAGGCACACTCTTAATACTGGAGGTAGAGGAACAAAGATGCTACACCGCAATGAGAGCCATCTTGGTCAATAGGCTTGGCCTGACTCCTGAGAAATATAGGGAGAGACTCAGGGGCATTCACAAGATCTCATCACAAACATGGGTAGATTTCCTTGATTATGCCAGCAAGGCACTGAAGGGCTGGGTGAGGTGCATGGTTGATTATTCTAGGCCTGGGCGGTAAACTCTGCTCCGTGGGCAGAGTTCACAGAGTTTTGCTACTCTGTGCTCCAAGTTCAGCAAAAACTCCGCACAGGCTGCGTGACGGAGGTTACCAAGTGCCGCTCACCTATACATATAATAATATGCTTTCATGGTTCAAATCAATAAAAAGATTTCTGGAGAAAAATGAAAGGCTTTCCAATTGCTTCTTTGGTTTTGTTTCTGATATTACAAAGGCAATACATATATACTTTTACGAAATGGCACAAAAACACATCTTCTCAAATTGTATCTCCCTGGTTAATGCTTTATAGCGCATAGAGGCAGTTTTGGCACCCAGTACTATGTAAACGCACCATACAATTATCACATAAATGCTCTCCCGTCTTCTTGCATGAAGTGCTAAAGGAGGGAAGGCGAATGCTCATTCTTAAACCTTATGGAACCCCGGGGATATTAGTTCCATTAGCACCAGTCACATACATTATTTTATAAACATATTTGGGAATTCAATTAAAAACAACTTAAATATGTTTCACACTATACTCGGCAGTGGGGGCATCTCTGTTTAACTATCCCAAAAGCATGCTGATGTGTGAGGAGGAGGAGAGAAGGCGGTGTTGTTCAGTGTCTTCTGGCATCAGGGATGGTGCTCAGCACAATATTTTGTTCCCAAACTCCATCACCTCCAAAATATTTACTTTTGAGAATGGGCATACAATGTTGGATATTCTGGTTTAAGTCGTTAAGGGGACCAAGAGCAGGTTGTCCTGAGGGAGAACCAAGATATGCTTTATAAATCCAACCAAATGAGCAACCTGTGATTTTCTCTTCTTTTAAAATATGGCTGCCATACCTTACCTTACTGTTTTAGCATCTCTGGTCATGTTACTTTTTGTAAACACTCTACTGCTCTTTGATATATCTCTCTGTTCCCTTTTGCCATCTACCCCAACAAACCTGGACCCATCACAGCTGCATGAAGCTGATGTGATTTCCTGTTTGCTGAACAGGAAGGATGTAAACAGCATTTGCAGAAGTGCTCTTTCATTACAGATTGCCCATTGTCTGCACCCAGGCCTTCTGCTTGGTGCTGGAGGAGCAGGACCTAAAGCAGCCAGACACCTGCTACTGCCTGTAGAGTGCAGACACTCAGAGCAAAGACCAAGTCCCTGAGGTGCAAGGGCACAGTCCGGGAGCAGGTGCTTAAGGGAATGCATTCCACCAGGTTGTGGTAACTGACAACAGGTAGGGTCACTATCTAATGGTCCCTGTTCCATTAGAGTGGGAGGGTGTCCATGACTTCTGAAAGTTGCGGTGAGTGCTGCATGCCTGTGGACTGTTTGTTAGGTAATGTCTTTGACCACACTACCCAGAGGATGTGAGACTCAAGGCACACCTGGAAATGATAGGGTTGCCTGAGTGGATAAGTGCTACTACCCCATCCATGACTGCCCAGGATTGAAGTTAAGATGGACTGGGGCCTGGAAGAATGGCCCAATCAGCTGCTAAGAAATGAAAGGCCAGAGAGCATGGGAAACCAACTCCTGAATGCCTCACAGTTGAGGTGAATAGGGCACCTGCAGTGGTGATGGTGGTGCCCAATCAGGAGGGCACTGATCCCACTGGTGGCCTGCTACATTTTTCTGGATGGCAGGTGGAAGGAGGACGCACCAAAGAGGTGTTCTGTAGGGCACAGAAAAAGTGTCCAACCCTGAAGGTCATGAAGCAACTGGCTGAAGCCCAAGAAACAGGACTCCGAGAGTCACCATATTTACTTGAAGGACAACCTCCTTTACAGTGAGCCTAAGGCTCCTGTGCATGGGACAACAAGGGCCCTGGTGGGCCCCCAATGACACTGGCTCTTCCTACTGGAGCTGGCTCATGACATATCACTGGTAGGACATCTGGGCCAAGACAGACCTTTGCAAGGCCTGCCCCCCACTTTTATTGGTTTAGGATGAATATTTCCTCAGATGTTTTCTGTAGGGCTTGCTTGACCTGCCAGACCATTGGGAAAACAGGGCAGAGGCTGAAAGCCCCCATTAATCTCTTGTCTGTTGTTAGCACACCCTTTGCAATGGTGGGCATCAACATTGTTGGGCCTCTGGATCCCCAGACTAATCCTTGCAACAGGTTTATCCTGATTTTGGTGGATCAGGTCACAAGGCACCCAGAAGCCATACCTCAGAGGACTGCAACTTCACATGCAGTGGTTAAGTCTCTAATGGGGATTTTAACCACACTGGGTTTTCCTAAGGAAGTGGTGTCTGACAGGGGCACCAACTTCATGTCTGCTTACATGGAGTCAAAGTGGGAGGAGTATGGGGTGACGTTCAAGTTCTCCACCCCCTACCATCCACAAAAGCCTTGTTGAAAGGTTTAACAAGACCCTGAAAGGCATGATCAAAGGCCTGCCTGAGACCTTGAGGCATAAGTAGGAAACCTCTTGCCATGCCTTCTCTTTGCTTACAGACAGGTGCCACAAAAGGGAGTGGGCTTCTGCCCCTTTGAGCCTGTGTATGGACACCCTAGAAGAAGACCTCCAAGTTTGGAAAAAGAAGGGTGGAAGCAAGCTCCCAGGAAGATTCCCCAGGATGTAGTCAGCAAGCTTCTGACAACTTGTGAGCCAGTCGGGAAGTGATGAAGCAGTGGTATGACCAAAATTCTTCCCCTGTGGAATTGCAACCTGGGCAGAAAGTATGAATGATGGAAACTGTAGAGCCCAGAGCCCTTCGAGATCATTTGATTGGGCCCTATAAACTGTTGAGAGGAAGGATGAGGTCACCTATCACCCATTTGGTGAGTATCAAGACCCCTAGGCACCCCCACAGGGTGCTACACATCAACCGTCTCAAAATACACTTTGAGAGGTTGGAGCTGACCATGTTGTTGGTGACAGATGAAGGGGAAGAGGAGAAGAGTTGATCTCTCCTGACCTCTTAGCCTCCAAGGAGAAAGATGGATCAATGGAAGGTGTTAACATTTTCCCAAGGCTTACTCCTAACTAGTAGAGTGACTGCCACCAGTTGATTGGGCTGTACTCCTCTCTTTTCTATCATTCCTGGGACTACCCACCTTTGTACTCATGATGTGAACAGAGGAGATGGCATCCCTGTCAAGAATACATCTTACAGGCTGTCTGATAAGGTGAGGGCCAGCATTAAAGATGAGGTTTCTAAAATGCTGGAATTGGTGGTTACTAAACCCTCCAGCAGCCCCTGGTCTAGTCCCCTCAGGTGGCTAACGCAAATGTGCTAAAGACCAGTGCTAAAGTTCATGTGCTTCTCACCTAAAACAGGGTTTGATTGATGTATCCACAACTGTCAAATTTAATTTACCTAAAAGTCCCTGGTACAGTGCACTTCATGTGCACAGGGCCTGCAAATTAAATGCTACTAATGGGCCTGCAGCACTGACTGCGCCACCCACACAGGTAGCTCTTTTAAACATGTCTTAGGCCTGCCACTGCAGAGCCTGTGTGTGCAGTTTACACTGCCATGTCGACTTGGCAGCTCAAACTCTTTGCCAAGTCTTAAACTCCTCTTCTATAACATATAAGTCACCCCTAAGTTAGGCCCTAGGTAGCCCATAGGACACGGTGCTCAGTAACTAAAAGGAAGGACATGTAATTTTAGATTTTACATGTCCTTCTCATGGTTCCTGTTAAACTGTGTGCTTGCGTGGGTGCGCACATCTATGCTTCCCTTCCCGTAGACACATAGAATCAGCACACTACAAAGGATTCCAATACATTCAGCAAGTGCTCGACTAGGGTCTTTGAAGTGCAACTGATGGTGGTGAGGCTGCGCTTCTAAATGCATTTTAGAGAAGTGTTTTTTTTGTCTTTAGAAATGATTATGTAGGACTTTTAAATACCTGCATGGCCATCAAGAAACAGCAGGAGAGAATTCCCAAAGCTTTCCCAGCAGCCTGAGTCCGGTGTGCCACATCCACAGACTTACAGCTCATCCACCTTCCAGATGAGGCAATATCTGTCTGCAGGAAGGTCTCACTGCAATGACTTGTTAAAAGTGCTACATTGCATGCTTCAGTTTACATCACTGCCTCCCACCAGGCCACCTATTCATTTCTCCAATTGTTCTCTTTTCTTTTTCACATTGTGGCATCACTGGATTTGGCTGTGGCTTCACACAAGCCTTTCAGAGAAGATCTCTATGAGCTGGTTTCATCCAGTAAAGCACCTTCAGCTATCGTCTGCTGGTACTCGGGAAATGTTCACTACTGCATGCTGCCATTTACATTTGTGTTTCCCTCCAGAAACTGCTAAATGTATTCCAACCAGCAGGCACTCTGCAGTATGTCCTATTGACACTAAGGCAGTGATTACAGACACAGCAGCAGAGACAATATTAGGATTTGTGTGGCTCTAGGCAGACTAGGAACATGCCAGTTCACCTTTTCATATCTTTTATTGGTGCAGCAGGTTATTGCCAACAGTATACTCGTGATAAAGAAAATGATGAACAAATAGGGCAAAAGGTTTTAGGCTTTGCAGAGAGAGTATACTTCAAGAGCTGACTGAAAATACAAGCTGTAGGAAGTTGGCTCTGTATATACTATCTCAAAGTGAGAGATAGTGTGCTTAGAGTCCAAGGGTTCCCCTTAGGTTATGATAGTGGCAACATTAGATAATACTAATGTTCTATTTTGTGGTAGTGTGGTCGAGCAGTAGGCTTATCAGAGGGTAGTGTTAAGCATTTGTTGTACACACACAGGCAATAAATGAGTAACACACACTCAAAGACTCAACTCCAGGCCAATAGTTTTTTATATAGAAAAATATATTTTCCTAATTTATTTTAGAATCACAAGATTCAAGATTTGAGGTAAGTACATAAAATGCAAGGTACTTCACACAGGTAAGTAGAGAACTTTGATTTAAAACAGTAGTACATACAGTTTAGGTTAAAATGGCAATAAGCTATTTTAAAAGTGGACACACTGCAAAAATCAACGGTTCCTGGGGGAGGTAAGTTTGGTTAAGTTTCTCAGGTAAGTAAAGCACTTACACAGTCAGTCTCCTAGGCACAGACAGCCCACTTTGGGGTTTCAAGGCAACACCAGAGCCACAGCACCAGCAACACAGGGCCGGTCAGGTGCAGAGGTCAAAGGAGGGCCCAAAACCCATAGATGCCTATGAAGAACAGGGTTGCTCCGGTCCTAGTCTGCTTACAGGTAAGTACCTGCATCCTCAGGGAGCAGACCAAGGGTGTTTTGTAGAGCACTGGGGGGGACACACAGAAGCACACAAAACACACTCTCAGCAGTACAGGGGCAGCCAGGTGCAGTGGACAAAGTAGGCATCAGGTTTGCTATTGAAAGCAATGGAGGGACATGGGGGTCACTTAGGTGATGCAGGCAGGGCACAGGTTTTTTTTTTCGGGCCAGCCACTGACTGGGCTAGGATAAGGGCTGCCTGCTGGTCACTCCTGCGCTGGTAGGTGGTTCCTCCCGGTCCTTGGGGCTGCGAATACAGTGCCTGGTCCAGGCGTCGGGTTCCTTTGTTACTAGGCAGTCACGGGGAGCATCTGGATCCTCTCTGCATGCGTCACTGTGGGGGTGCAGAGGGGTTGTCTCAGGGTGTCCACGTCGTTGGAGTCACCTGGGAGTCTTCTCTGCGGTGTTGGTTTTTCCAAATTCGAGCCGGGGACGTCGAGTGCAGAGTGTGAAGACTCACGCTTCTGGCGGGAAGTGGAGTCTCTTTAAAAGTTGCTTTAAAGTTGCAAAGTTGTTGCAATTTCAGGACAGTGCTGCTGTTCTCGGGAGGTTCTTGGTCCTTTAGGTGCAAGGCAGTCCTCTGAGTCCTCAGAGGTCGCTATTCCTGTTGGATGCGTCGTTGTGCAGGTTCTTTGAGTCTGGAGACAGGCGGTGGGGCTGGGGCCAAGTCACTTGGTGTCTCTGTCATCTCTGCGGGCTGTCAGGTCAGCACTCCTTCTTTCTTCAGGCTGCAGGAATCTGATTTCCTGGGTTCAGGGTCGCCCCTCAATACCAAATTTTGGGGGGTGTTTAGGTCTGGGGGGCAGTAGCCAACGGCTACTGTCCTTGATGGTGGCTACGCCCTCTTTGTGCCTCCTCCCTGATGGGAGGGGGCACATCCCTATTCCTATTGGGGGAATCTTCTAAACTCAAGATGGAGGATTTCTAAAGGCAGGGGTCACCTCAGCTCAGGCCACCTTAGGGGCTGTCCTGACAGGTAGGTGACTCCTCCTTGTTTTTCTCATTATATCCTCCGGCCTTGCTACCAAAAGTGGGGGCAGTGGCTGGAGGGGCAGGCATCTCCACTAGCTGGAATGCTCTGGGGTGCAATAAAAAAAGACTGCAGACACACAAAGTATGTGGGGCGGTGGGGGAAAAAACAGGTCTCTTATGGCCTGTTCAGTGTACGCCAGGTAGGCGATTGCCTTAGTGGATGTGGACCGGTGGGTGAGACAGGTGAATAGACCTATGACTGAGTTCCCTTTACGGACTAGGTGGTCTCACACACATTGTAGTGTCAGGCTTCATCATATGACCACCTAGCCCCACCCAGGTAAGATGATACTACCTTGGCAGAATCGACCTTGTTATTAAAAGAACTTCAGAGGGAGTGCTGACATTTTATCTTGCTGGATCATACAAGGGATCCAGTTAAGAGTAGTGATAGATAAAATTACCTTACAAATCACCTGTTTGGTTCGAAAATTTAAATATCGGTGTTTGTAGGTAAGGTTAAAAACGGGGATAGGGATGCCTTTGAGTGTAATGACTCAAGGTGTCTAAAAGGTGGGGACCAACATCTTTCTGCCCGCACTAAGAGCCTGGACGGTCTGGGGCATTCATCAGGGTCGAGGATCCCTAAAGGTGTTAAGCATAATCGAAATGCTCGTTGGGAAAAGTGACTGGCATCAACAAAAGGTCAAAAGGTATGGGGTAACCATGCCAAAGAAGGCATTTCCCTACACAACTCCCCCCCCCCCCCCAAATGAAAGAGGATGAGACTATCCTTTCCCAAGAGACTCTTCATTTTCTAAGTGGAAGAACCTGGAAAGGCCATCAGCATTGGCATGGGCAGTCCCAGGTCTGTGTTCCACTACAAAGTCCTTTCCCTGTAGGGTTTTCTCCTTTTATTTGCATCAACCATCTGAAAGGTCTGTGGTCATTTTGAACTGTGAAGTGAGTACCAAAAAGGTATGGTCTCAACTTCTTCAGGGACCAAACTACAGCAAAGGCCTCCCTCTCAATGGCACTTCAACACTGCTACCTGGGGAGTAACCTCATGCTAATAAAAGCAACAGGCTGGTCAGGGCCATCATCATTTGTTTGGGACAGGGCTGCTCCTATCCCATGTTCAGAGGCATCAGTCTGCACAATGAACTTCTTAGAATAATCTGGAGCTTTCAAAACTGGTGCTATACACATAGCTAGCTTCAGGGTGCCAAAGGCCTTTTGACAATCCACCGTCCAGTTAACTTTCTTGGGCATTTTCTTAGAGATCAGTTCTGTGAGGGGTGTCACTATTGATCCGTATCTCTTCATAAACCTCCTATAGTATGCAGTCAAGCCGAGGAATGCCCTGACTTGAGTCTGGGTTTTTGTAGCTACCCATTCCAGAATAGTCTAGATCTTGGGTTGGAGTGGCTGAACTTGGCCTCCACCTACAATGTGTCCCAAGTAAACCACAGTTCCCTGCCATATCTGACATTTAGGTGCCTTGATAGAGAGGCCTGCTGCTTTCTGGGCCTGCAAAACCTTCTTCAGGTGGACCAGGTGATCCTGCCAGTTGGAGCTAAAGACAGCAATATCATCAAGATAAGTGGCACTAAAGGACTCCAAGCCAGCAAGGACTTGCTTCACCTACCTTTGGAAGGTGGCAGGGGAATTCCTTAAGCCAAAGGGCATTACAGTAAACTGGTAGTACCCATCAGGTGTAGAGAATGCTGTTTTTTTGCTCCAGGTACCATTTTGATTTGCCAGTACCCTGCTGTCAAGTCAAAGGTACTTAAGTATTTGGCTGCACCTAATTTGTCTATGAGCTCATCTGCCCTTGGGATGGGGTGAACATCTGTCTTGGTGACAGAGTTGAGCCCTCTGTAGTCCACACAAAACCTCTTCTCTTTCTTGACATCTTTGGTGTGAGGTTTGGGTACCAATACCACTGGGCTAGCCCAGGGAACGCCAGAGTGATCAGTCACTCCCAACTCCAGCATCTTGTGGACTTCCACTTTGATGCTTACTTTGACTTGGTCAGACTGTCTGAATATTTTATTCTTGACAGGCATACTGTCTCCTGTGTCCACATCATGGGTACACAGGTGTGTCTGACCAGGGGTCAAGGAAAAGAGCTCAGCAAACTGCTGGAGTACTTGCCTACAGTCAGCCTGCTGTTGGCCAGAGAGGGTGCCTGAATAGATCACTCCATCTACTGAGCCATCTTTAGGGTCAGTGGAGAGGAGATCAGGGAGAGGTTCACTCTCTGATTCCTGATCCTCATCTGGAACCATTAACATGTTTACATCTGCCCTGTCATGCTAGAGCTTAAGGCAGTTAACATGGATCACCCTTTTGGGGGTCCTGTTAGTGCCTAGGTCCACTAGGTAGGTAACCTGACTCTTTTTCTCAAGTACTGGGTAAGGGCCACTCCATCTGTCCTAAAGTGCCCTGGTAGCCACAGGTTTCAGAACCCAGAATTTCTGCCCTGGCTGAAACTCAACCATTGCAGCCTTTTGGTCATACCACAATTTCTGGAGTTGTTGGCTGGCCTCAAGGTTTTTCCTTGCCTTTTACATGTACTCTGCCATCCTTGAACGTAGGCCTAGTACGTAGTCCACCACATCTTGTTTAGGATCATGTAGTGGTCTCTCCCAGACTTCTTTTACAAGTGCCAGTGGTCCCCTAACAGGATGGCCAAACAGAAGCTCAAAGGGGAAAAACCCTACTCCCTTCTGTTGCACCTCTCTGCAGGCGAAAAGCAGGCATGGCAAGAGGACATCCCATCTCCTTTTGAGTTTTTCAGGGAGCCCCATGATCATGCCCTTCAATGTCTTGTTAAATCTCTCCACAAGACCATTGGTTTGCGGATGGTATGGTACGGTGAATTTTTAAGTCACCCTACACTCATTCCACATCTGTTTTAGGTAAGCTGACATAAAGTTGGTACCACTGTCAGAAACCACCTCCTTAGGAAATCCCACTGTGGTAAAAATACCAATGAGTGCTTTAGCTACTGCATGAGCAGTAGTGGACCTACGGGGATTTGCCTCAGGGTACCTGATAGCATGATCCACTACTACCAGGATATACTGGTTCCCTGATACTGTGGGGGGTTCAAGTGGACCGACTATATCCACTCCCACTCTCTCAGAGGGGACCCCCACCACTGGAAGTGGAATAAGGGGGGCCTTTGGATGGCCACCTGTCTTACCACTGGCTTGACAGGTGACACAGGAGGTGCAAAATTCCTTTACCTTCTGGGACTTATTGGGCCAATAGAAACGGTTGACTTATCTCTCCGAAGTCTTGGTTTGTCCCAAATGCCCAGCAAGGGGAATGTAATAAGCTAAGGTCAGAATGAACTCCCTAAACTCCTGAGGCACTACCACTCTCCTAGTGACACCAGGTTTGGGATCTCTTGCCTCAGTGTAAAGGAGTCCATCTTCCAATAGACCCTGTGGGTTCCAATGACAGTTCCTTTTTCTTGCTCAGCTGCTTTCTGTCTTAGGCCTTCAAGAGAGGGGTAAGTATTTTGCCCCTTACACTGCTGTTCCCTTGAGGGTCCCCCTGGGCCCAAGAGCTCAACCTGGTAAGGCTACAGCTCCATGGACTCAGTTCCCTCAGGGGATAGAACATCTTCCTGGGAAGAGAGGTTCTGTTTCTTTTGCTGTGTTGAAGCTGGTTCCCCAGTCTTCTTTCCTTTTCTCTTGGAAGGTTGGGCCATTATTCCAGACTCCAACACTTCTTTTTCACCCTGAGCCCTTCTCTGTGTCCTTGTCTTGACACACATCAGGGATATCCAGCATGGCTGCATGGGTCTTGAGCTCTACCTCAGCCCATGCTGACTCAGATCACTCCATAGCAGACATTCTACTGGAATTGCAGAGGAGACTACCACCTGTTTCAGACCAGTGACCCCTCCCCATTCTAAAGTTAACATTGCCATGGGATGGACTTTAGTTTGTCAGCATTAGTGACTGAATATGTCTGTCCAACCAGGTACTGTCCTGGGGAAACCAGTTTGTCTGTCACCATTGTGACACTGACACCTGTATCCCTCAGGGCTTCTACTTTAGCCCCATTGATTGAGAGCTGCTACATGTATTTTTGCATGTTAGGCAGCCAGGCAGCAAGTGTGGCTAAATACACCCCACCCTCAGAGACCAATGTAGCTTCAGTGTGAACCCTGATTTGCTCTGGGTATACTGTTGATCCCACCTGGAGAATGGCTATTCCAGTACTAACTGGAGTAGTATTTGTTGTGGGACTTTTCTTTGGACAGGCCTTGTCTCCAGTTTGGTGTCCATGCTGACTACAGTTTCGACAACAGGCCTTCTTGGGATCAAAGTTTTTACCCTTATACCCATTTGTGGACTGTGAAGAGGCTCGGGCCGACCCTCCTGAGCAGGTTTGTGGCCCTGTAGAAGACTCTTTACTTTTGCCCTTGGATGTCTCACCACTCTTCCCCTGGGGAGGCTTTGTGACCCCTTTCCTTTGGTCACCCTGTGGAAGTTTTGGTCACTCTAGTCTTGATCCAGTTGTCTGCCTTCTTTCCCAATTCTTGGGGAGAAATTGGACCTAGGTCTACCAGATGTTGATGTAGTTTTTCTTTGAAGAAATTAATTAACAGATGTTCCTTCATAAACAAGTTATACAGTCCATCATAATCACTTACACCACTGGGGCGAGGTAAGATGGTGAGCGGAGCGGCAGCTTAATCTGCAGCTCTGATCCTGGCCATTCAAAATCTCCTGTTCCAATAGCGATCCCCAATTAATATCGGTGGATTGCTTGTCTCCCCTCTGCCCTGGCACCACAGTGGCCCTGAAGATTTTATCCTGCGTGATGGCTCGGCTGGGCTGGGCGATGGTGCGCGGGGCCTGAGGTGGACCGGCTGGTAGAGGAGCCCGTGGCGTGGAGGAGAGACGTTACGCGGGGCGGTACTTGCCTGGCGCGGATGAGGTCGGGGGTGCCCTCCGACTTCCGAGGGCCGCCTTGGTTGCTGGTGAGTGTGCCTCACTTTGCATTGGGACCCGGTTGTTGGGACTGTGATGGGGGCCGCGCAGAGAGGCCGGTTGATCGGCGGCACGCATCGAGCCGCACGGCGCAACTCAATAGATAAAGGCCCTGGGGCCTACGACCTGACGCGGGCCTCGGGTCTCCTGGCTGGAGGACGCACAGAGATGGCGTTACAATGCTGGAGTGCGCCGTAGTTCGAGGGGCTGGAGCGGCGAAGCGGGGGAGGCCTCGGGTGACTGGCCTTACAATTACACCAGTTGCCTGCCGGGCCCATAACCGGCGTTGATCGGAACACCAGGCGTTACCGTCAATTCCTGGGAGAAAGACTGGGCTTTAAACTCCGAAGGGGGCGCTGGCTGCTATGAGCTGAGAGGATATTTGGTAGGAGCACACATAAAGGAAAAAACGCAGAATTCTGCTGGAACTGTGAGTACACTGACACACAATTCTACGCATCCTATTCTCGCACCATTTCCCTGCAGGAAATCAAGCTTGCTGAAACGACCAAATGGGCAAATTGGCAAAAATACCTCTTGGGGCCAAGGGTATCCCAGATACCCCAATCATGGAGCAAGACCCGACTGCTCAAGCGTTTGCAGCAGATGGAATTCACATTGTGCAACCATACTACGCAATTTGAGAAGGTACTACAGGCTATTGTTGACACCAGAACAACTCTGGAAGCACAGATTGGGGCAGTGGAAGCCGACATCGGGCTACTCAGAGCCGATCAACGTGTGCTGACGGACCGGGTCTCGGAGACACAAAAGGACCTGGGTGGATTGACCCCAGCGGAACAAGCACTACAAGAAAAAGTCCAACGCCTGTCGTCAGAAGTGGATGGGTTAAAGAACAGAGCTGACGATGCTAAAGGAAGATCCAGGCGAAATAATATCAGACTGGTAGGGTTTCCAGAGCAGGTCGAGGGCCCCTGCGTCGAGCTGTTCATAGAAAAATGGCTAACAGTCACAATACTGGGGTACAAAATTCCTAAATTCTTTTCGACTGAACGTACCCACAGGGTCCCGGGCAGAGCACCACCACCAGGAGCACATCCTCGCCCCATAATAGCCAGGTTACTCAATTACCGGGACAGGGACCTCATACTTCAACTGTTTCGCAAGCTGGGCCCGCAGCACTTCGAAGACACGTCAATCACGGCCTACCCTGACTTCACTGCAGAAGTCCAGAAGAAACGCAGCTCTTTTTACCAGATAAAACAGCGCCTCCGCCAACATCACATTACATATGCGCTCTTGTTCCCAGCCAACCTGCATGTTCAGGATGGATCTAAGGTACACATCTTCACATCCCCAGAGGATGCGTGGACCTGGCTGCACGCCAAGGGTCTTGCCCGCTCTGCACACCAGGAAAACTCGGAAGAGGGTTGGTCATCCCCCAAGGAGAAACGCAGACGCCGATCTCGCCCATGGACCAACCCATCTGCGGAGCAAGTGGCAGACGAGCATACTCGGCTCCTGCGTGAGACGACGCGATTTGTGGCGGATCCGCTGGCAGAGGCATCGGATCATGGTAACTCTGACTGTGAGCGCGAAACCCACTCTGACTCCGTAGATTCTCTCCTGGGTCTGCTTCTCACCCGTGGTAGGCAGACGACATCTGACTTGTATTTGGACACGGCTGCCGTCCTGAGCTAGAGACGCCTGTGGCCCTGAGTGCTCTGCCCGTCTGCCATAGAATGCTGTGCCGAGCCCTGATGAAGGAAGAATGACACAAGTAATGGGGCCCTCCTTTGACTATGTGCCATGAGGCGGGTGGAGCAAGTCCATCTGGTGGGCTAGGAACGGTCACCCCTAACACTGAATTACACCTTCCACGCCCCGTTCCATATGGACCGGTTCATCTTTACACCTGCTCATAGGAGCGGGTGCTGCTCTGCTGTATGCACACTTGGTGCTACTGTTTATTGGTTTTGTGGTTACTTTTGTATTTTTTTTACTGGGGATCACTCTTGGTCTTTACGCGGTACTATTACATTGCTACCACACAGTACACTCAATGCAGAGAATGGAATGCACTTTGCGGGTTGCAAAGGGTGGGCATGTCAGAGATGGTGGACCCCAGTTGTCCCATGTGGACATAACAGGGTGGGTCCTCTACACCTCCCCCCACTCCACTTTTTCGCATCCTTATGACAACACAGACAATCGCATATACCAAGGTATAACGTGTTAACATGGAATGTGAGGGGGATGGCGAACCGACGTAGGGGACAACGCATACACTCCTACCTGAAATGCCATCAGATGCATTTTGCCCTGCTCCAGGAAACTCACTTATCAGTCACCACTCTGGACATTACTCGAAGAAGTGGGGGGGACAAGTATTGGGCACGGGGTCTTCGACCTTTGCTCGCGGGGTAGCAGTCGGGATCGCCCCAGGGGTACCATATGTGATTGCTCGCACGCGAATAGATCCCTATGGCAGATACGTAGTGGTAGAGGGTAGCCTGGATGGCATAACACTGGCACTAATAGCGCTCTACGCCCCCAACTTTAATCAGGTCGATTTTCTACATACACACTATCAACAGGCCTGCTTCGGGACCCAACAATAGACTGCATCTGGGGGGTACTTTAACTGTGTCATGGATGCCCACATGGACAGATCCTTCCTGCCACTCCTGACTGCCCCAAGTGGCCGTATCTCGCGTGAACTCACTGCATGGAGGTTGTCCAACAGGCTATGGGATGTCTGGCGCATGCGACACCCAGAGCAGGGTGAAGACTCCTTTTATTCCCCTGTCCACGTTCTACATACTAGGATAGATATGATTCTTGTTTTGCCTGCTTTGATTCCCAAGCTCCATTCGGCAGACTACTTAGCTCGTACAGTGTCAGACCATAGTCCTTTGCATGTGACACTGGGGTGGTGGAAGCCGCGCACACGAATCCCAACATGGCGCTTACAGGTAGAGGCTCTGTCAGACCCCCCCTTCTGCGCCGAATTAACACAATGTTTGTCCACTAACTTCTCAACAAACGACAGTACTGCTTCTAGCCGTGCAAAATAACAGGATGCCCATAAGGTGGTGGTATGTGGCCACTGCATGGCTGCATCAGTGGGGGTCAGACGGGTGTTGACAAGAGAAATCTTGTACTTGGAATCCCAGCTACGTACGGCAGAGACTGCTGTAGCGAACGGCAGTATGACCGTGACGGAGTCACAATCGCTGAGGTTGAGCTATAGAGATGTGGACTCTAGACTCAGTAGACATGATTATAGGTATTATACAACACGTAAATATGCAGTGGGTGATAGAGCAGGTCGACTACTGGCCTGGCTAGTTCGACAACCCTCCCAGCCTTTCCGCATAGGTGCAATCAGGTTGGACAGTGGGAAAATTGTAAACTCACAGGTAGACATTAATGGGGCCTTTTACAAGTACTATTGCTCCCTATACTCAACCATACCCTCTCCATCTACAACACAAATGGGCGACTTCTTGATATCCTCACCACAGAAACGCTTACAGCCTGAGCAGGCTGACGCATTGGATGGCCCGATCACCATGGAGGAAATTCGTCTGGCACTGTCACAGATGGCCCGCACTAAGGGTCCAGGGTCAGACGGCCTACCAGTAGAGTATCTGACATCTCAAACTACCTATCTTCTGCCGTCGCTGATGTGGGTGTTTAATGAAGCATATGATAGAGCGCAAATACCCGACTCAAGGAATGTGGCACTTATAGTTGTGCTCCCCAAGCCTTGCCACGACCCTCTGGATGTTCGTTCATATCGCCCCCTCTCTTTACTCAACACTGATTGTAAATTGCTGGGGAAAATCTTAGCCAATAGACTCCTCTCATGTATGCAGCATCTGATCCATGAGGATCAGTCGGGGTTTATACCCGGCAGAAATACCTTCCTCAACATCAGAAGACTAATCCGTATAATACATAGCGACGGAGCTATATCCCCTGCTCGCGTAGTGGCCCTGTCTCTAGATATAGAAAAGGCATTTGATACACTGGGCTGGAACTTTCTTATTGCTACTTTGGAAGCAATGGGTTTCGGGGCTGGCTATGTGCAGTGGATTAAGACACTGTATGCAAAGCCCAAGGCACACGTGAAACGGGGCAAGTTATCTCTGAGTCTTTTTCAATATGCAGAGGCACCAGACAGGGATGCCCGCTGTCTCCCCTTCTTTTTGCGATTGCCATGGAACGGGCGCCTACATGGGGCATCCGGTACCTGAATGCGCACCATATCATCTTACTATATGAAGATGACGCCCTGATATATTTACGCATCCACGCTGATTCCATGGGAGGAGTAATGGAAACACTAGACGCCTTTGCAACCATATCTGGCTTGCGAGTCAACTGGTCAAAATCCTGTATTTTTCCCCTTTCTCCAGTGACTCCGGAGCTTTGTTCGGACCTTCCACATTACCAGCTACTGTGGAGCCACACCTCTTTTAAGTATTTGGGCATACAGATTTATCATGCCATACTCCCCCATACTACCATGGACCCAGTTACCCAAGGCACAAACACTAATAAGACAACACAGCACATCCCCATGGCACGAAGCAGGCCTAATACATTCGGGTGAGTTATATGCGGACTCTACTTTGAAGTCCTTTGCCGAACTCATGAGGACGGCAGGGATTCAAGCTGGTGCCTTCATTACATACTGCACGATTAAACATCTGCTGGGAACCACATGGGAACGAGGCAATGCTGAGCCACAAGAATCTCAATTGCTCACATTGATTTTATCACTCGGAAACACAAGAGGTGCAGTTTTTATATTGTACCTGTTGTTGTTAGATCGGGTCTTTCCCGAAATGTCACACGCCAAGGCCAGATGGGACGAGGTGCTCCCCGCTCCCTTATCTCAATGCGACTGGACGATGGCGCTCTCTACTATCAAAAGTATTTCTCAAAATACCAGACTTTGATATACCCAGTTTAATTACATACATCACTCCTTTTTATCACCGGCCGGCATCAAACATATGTTGCCAGGCTCAGATCCGACATGCCCTAGGTGCGCACAACCAGCATCATATTTTTACCACATGGTATGGACCTGCCCCCCCTCGCTGTGGCATTGCAGCAAATCACAGACACGGTAGCTGAGGTCACAAAGCGTACACTATCTACGACACCAGAATCATGTTTGCTCG
Source organism: Pleurodeles waltl (assembly GCF_031143425.1). Taxonomy (NCBI): domain Eukaryota; kingdom Metazoa; phylum Chordata; class Amphibia; order Caudata; family Salamandridae; genus Pleurodeles; species Pleurodeles waltl. Next base: position 518,621,770 of record NC_090449.1, read on the forward strand.
GTCTGCGCCGGCGCAGCAAGATGGATAAGCAAATACACAGATTCACTGACTTGGCTTTCACGTTGTTCAAGCGCTTAATAGCGACCCATTGGAAGGCCCCAAACACACTGGCCTATAGTAACTGGTTGCATGATCAGTTACAAAGCGCACAGGCAGAAGCATCTACACTGCGTCTGCTCCAGCGCCGTGGACTAGCACAGGGCGGCTTTGACATATGTGACGCCTTCATCGTTACTATGGAGGCCAAAAATGATATACACCCACCTTAAATATTGTGCGTAACACGCCGCACTGGACAATTGATAGACTTCTTCCTATTCATAGACTAACTACATCCTGGAGAGGCCTGAACGCGGCTCTAGTCTGGCGCGCCGCTGGGAGCATATGGGGCGGCCAGGCCGGTGGTCCACCAAGCATGCATGTAGGTCCTGTGAACATGACAGGGGTCAGCCTAAATACAGGGCAAAACACGTCTGACACATTTCTATCCTTTGAAATTGAGAGCTACATAACAGAGCACTGGTGTAGACCCAAGGCGTTGGGACAGAAGGGAACGCATATTTATACAATCACACTTACATATTTCTTAACCAGAGCGGGCTCAAGCTGGACACCATACTTGCAACACGGTTCTAAGTCTAATGAATGTTATCAAAATGACACAATTCTCTTGACACAAAGCCACAACAACCACCTGTGTATACTGTATAATATGGTCTGTACATATGAGAAGTATTTCTAAGTATGTTCAGGACCGTCCATTCCATGGCCCTTTGTATCAGCGACACCCCAGAATGTTTAATAAAAAGAGTTGAAAAAATAATAATAATCACTTACACCACTGCTGGTTATCCAACCATCTAGTGTTTTGACTGATAAGTCAACATAATTAACCTAGGTCTGGCTCGAGGACTTTTGAGCCCCCCTGAACCTAATCCTCAGTTGAGAATCCAAAGCCCTCAATCAGGGTAGCCTTCATGAGGTCATAAGATTCTGCATTTTTACCAGAGAGTGTGAGAAGTCTAAAAAGTCTATCCCTATACTTTCCAGTGAACATTTCCCAAAGGAGAGCGCCCCAATGAGATCTGTTTACTTTTCTGGTTGCACAAGCCCTCTCAAAAGCTGTGAACCACTTGGTGATGTCATCACCATCTTCATATTTAGTTACAATACCTTTAGGGTTTTTAGGATGTCAGTATTCTCTCTGACCCTATTTATGTTGCTGCCACCACTGATGGGAGTTAAACCCATCTCTTGTCTTTCCCTTTCTATGGCTAGGAGCTGCTTCTCCAAAGTCAATCTTTTGGCCATCCTGGATAACAGGAGGTCCTCTTCATTGAGGCTGTCCTCAATGCTTCCAGAGTTGCTGGTCTCCCCTGTGGAAGAACCAGGTTCTCTGACTATGATTTGTGGAGTCTAGGTTTGGGAACCCTGTTCTCCCTAGTTAGGACAGGAGGGGGGAGATCTTCCTCCTGTTCACTAACTTCCCCCTCTGAAGAAGTATCCTCAGAGGGGTGGTCCCTTGTGAACTCTGCCAAAAGCTCCTGGAGCTTTACTATGGTAGGGATGGACCCAGTTTTTATCTTTCTCAGTTTACAGAGAGACCTTAACTCTGACATACCTAGATGCAGGTAAGGGGTGAGATTGAGTTCCACCACCATCTCATCTGTATTCAACATTATCACTCTAAAAGTTGGGATTATTTTTTAAGAATCTAAAAACTACTTCTAGAACTTAAATCCATATTTTCACAAACTTTTAATCTTTAAAAGAAATACTAACAGGGACTTACACAAGGCCCCAGCAGGACTTTTAAAAAAATAGAAAAATAGTCAAATTGCAAAAATCAATTTCTAATGACAATTTTTAGAATTTAGTCATGTGATAAGGTATTGGCTGAGTAGTCAAGCAAATGTAAAGTCTTATATCCGACCGCTGATCCACCAATGAAGGAAGGTGGCTCTCTATATACTATCTACTGAGAGATAATATGCACAGAGTCCAAGGGTTCCCCTTAGAGGTTGACAGTGGCAGAACTAGATAATACTAATGATCTATTTTGTGGTAGTGCGGTGGAGCAGTAGGCTTATCAGAGGGTAGTGTTAAGCATTTGTTGTACACACACAGGCAATAAATGAGGAACACACACTCAAAGACTTAACTCCAGGCCAATAGTTTTTATATAGAAAAGTATCTGTTCTTAATTTATTTTAGAATCACAAGATTCAAGATTTGAGGTAAGTACATAAAATGCAAGGTACTTCACACAGGTAAGTAGAGAACTTTGATTTAAAACAGTAGTGCATACAGCTTAGGTTAAAATGGCAATAAGCTATTTTAAAAGTGGGCACTGCAAAAATCAACGGTTCCTGGGGGAGGTAAGTTTGGTTAAGTTTCTCAGGTAAGTAAAGCACTTACACAGTCAGTCTCCTGGGCACAGACAGCCCACTTTGGGGGTTCAAGGCAACCCCAGAGCCACAGCACCAGCAACACAGGGCCGGTCATGTGCAGAGGTCAAAGGAGGGCCCAAAACACATAGGTGCCTATGAAGAACAGGGTTGCTCCGGTCCTAGTCTGCTTACAGGTAAGTACCTGCATCCTCAGGGAGCAGACCAAGGGGGTTTTGTAGAGCACTGGGGGGCCACACACAAGCACACAAAACCCACCGTCCGCGGCACAGGGGGTGGCTGGGTGCAGTAGACAAGTAGGCGTCAGGTTTGCTATTGAAAGCAATGGAGGGTCCCGGGGGTCACCTTGGTAATGCAGGCAGGGCACGGGGGTTTTCGGGCCAGCCACCAACTGGGCTAGGATGAGGGCCGCCTGCTGGTCACTCCTGCATTGGTAGGTGGGTCCTCTCTGTCCTGGGGGCTACGGGTGTAGTGCTTGGTCCAGGTGTCAGGTTCCTTTGTTACCAGACAGTAGCGGTCAGGGGGAGCCCCTGGATCCTCTCTGCAGGCGTCGCTGTGGGGGTATAGGGGGGTCGTCTAAGGCTTCCCACGTCGTTGGAGTCGCCTGAGAGTCCTCTCTGCAGTGTTGGTTTCTCCAAACTCAAGCCAGGGGCGTCGGGTGCAGAGCGTGGAGACTCACGCTTCTGGCGGGAAGTAGAGTCTCTTTAAAAGTTGCTTTAAAGTTGCTTTAAAGTTGTAGCAGTTATTAAACAATGCCGCTGTTCTCAAGAGGTTCTTGGTCCTTTAAGTGCAGGGCAGTCCTCTGAGTCCTCAGAGGTCATTGGTCCCGTTGGATGCGTCGCTGTGCAGGTTCTTTGAGTTTGGAGACAGGTGGGTAGGGCTGGGGCCAAGTCAGTTGGTGTCTCTGTCGTCTCTGCGGGGCTTTCAGGTCAGCAGTCCTTCTTCTTCAGGTTGCAGGAATCTGATTTCCTGGGTTCAGAGTCGCTTCTAAATACTAAATTTAAGGGAGTGTTTAGGTCTGGGGGGCAGTAGCCAATGGCTACTGTCCTTGAGGGTGGCTACACCCTCTTTGTGCCTCCTCCCTGAGGGAAGGGGGCATATCCCTATTCCTATTGGGGGGATCCTCCAAACTCAAGATGGAGGATTTCTAAAGGCAGGGGTCACCTCAGCACAGGGCACCTTAGGGGCTGTCCAGACTGGTAGGTGACTCCTCCTTGTTCTCTCATTATCTCCTCCGGCCTTACCGCCAAAAGTGGGGGCAGTGGCCTGAGGGGCAGGCATCTCCACTAGGTGGGATGCCCTGGGGTGCTGTAACACAAGGCATGAGCCTTTGATGCTCACCACCAGGTGTTACAGTTCCTACAGAGGGAGGTGAGAAGCACTTCCACCCAGTACAGGCTTTGTTCCTGGCCACAGAGTGACAAAGGCAATCACCCCATGTGGCCAGAAACTCGTCTGGTTGTGGCAGGCTGGCAGAAACTGGTCAGCCTAGCACTAGGAGTCAGACTGGTATTCAGGGGGCATCCCTAACATGCCCTTTGGGTGTATTTTACAATAAATCCCACACTGGCATCAGTGTGCATTTATTGTGCTGAGAAGTTTGATACCAAACTTCCCAGATTTCAGTGTAGCTATTATGGAACTGTGGAGTTCGTAATTGACAGACTCCCAGACCGTATGGCTACCCTGCACTTACAATGTCTAAGGTTTTGCTTAGACACTGTAGGGGCATAGTGCTCATGGCACTATGCCCTCACTTGTGGTACAGTGCACCCTGCCTTATGGCTGTATGGCCTGCTACAGGGGTGACTTACCTATGCCACAGGCAGTGAGAGGTGGGCATGGCACCCTGAGGGGAGTGCCATGTCGACTTAGTCATTTTCTCCCCACCGGCACACACAAGCTATAAGGCAGTGTGCATGTGCTAAGTGAGGGGTCCCCAGGGTGGCATAATACAGGCTGCAGCCCTTAGAGACCTTCACTCGCCACAGGGCCCTTGGTACCAGGGGTGCCATTTACAAGGAACTTATCTGTGTGCCAGGGCTGTGCCAAATGTGGGAGCAAAGGAACAGTTTAGGGAAAGGACACTGGTGCTGGGGCCTGGTTAGCAGGGTCCCAGCACACTTTCAATCATAACTGCCATCAACAAAAGGCAAAAAGATAAGGGGTAAACATGCCAAGGAAGGCATTTCCATGCACATGCCCAGGCACTAAGTACTTGAACGGTCATTAGACATTTAGGGGCATTTGACGAGGGATTTTGTAATATTACTTACCTGATTATAAACTGCAAGTGCTTTGGAACGTGAGCCAGAAAACAAGTACTTGCAGCAGACTTCCCTTGCAATAGGCCCTTACACACAAACCAGCTCCCTGAGAGCTCCCATTCACCTCAAAGATAGTTCTAGAAAGCCGTTAATGGAAACCTGATGGCCTTTCCAGACAAGCCATCCCCCAGCATGCTATTAGCCAGTTCATTCTAGATAAGTGACAATGTCACCCTCTGAGGCATTTCAGCTAGGTCACTGTGGAATCACATGGTCCTTTCTGAAAAGGAGAATCACCACAGTGCATTCAGCTAGATGGATGCATCCCTCCACCCCTTTACAACATTCTCAGGTCAGTCAAGAATTAAATTAAGAGCTAAATAAAAATACATACTGTATTTATCCTTTTGCAAATCAAATTATTTCAAACAATCAATCTTTATAAAGTAACTTGATTTGACTGACTGAATGAATGAATAAATGAGTATGCAAGTTAAGAAGTGAGTGAATTGTGAAAGAATGAGAAATAGAGTGACTGTATGAGTTAATGAGCAAGTGAATGGGTTTGTGGGTTTTTGAATGAGCCTATGACTGTCAAAGAGAGTAAGGGCATGAACAAGTGAGTAGATAAGTGAAACCAATTGAACGGATTCATGAATGAGGAGTTAGTGTCCAAGTGATTAAGCGAATGAGTTGGTGAGCAGTTGAATGTGGGAATGAAGCTGTGAGGGATAGGATCTAAAGTGTGCAAATTAGTGAGTGAAAAAACAAGCAAAAAAACATTAAAGGGTGGGTAGTAAGTGAATGGGAAAGCAAGCAAAAGAGAATGGATGTCATTAAGTGACTAAATGATTATGCATGGGATGTAGGTGAGTGAAGGAATGAGCAAATGAGTAAGTGACTGGACACATGGCAGTGACTTGGTGGGTGGGTGTGAGCTCACAAACAAGTGAATAAGCAATGAGTGAGTGAACAAATGATGACCAAGATTTTCAAGCGGTGAGCATCAGTGAGCAAGTGAGAGAACAAGAAGCTATGTGAATTGGTGGCAAAAGTTGTGTGATTAATGAAATCAGTGAATGGAAATAAAGCTGTCTTTAGTGGGGTTCCTAGATATTGTAGCACAGTGAATCCCCTAGCCAGACTGCCTTTGCCTTCCCCAAAACACGAAATGTGACAGAGCATATTCTTCAGAGAAGAATAAATAATATTTGTTTTAGAAACACTATCCCTTTATTCATTATTTGAAGCCATGTTTTGTGTTGGGAACTTTTGGCTAATTCATTTTGCAGTAAACTCCCTAGCCACCCCAAAAACAAAATACAAAACCAATAAATTTACAAGACCTGACAGGTTTAATTGCCTGTCAAGCCCTTGTTAAAAAATCCATGGGAACATTGCGCCCCTTGCCCTGTATGTGACAAAGTATGTATAATTCAATGTGCACGTATGTCTGGAAATGACTGCACTTCAGTGTCAAAGCTAGTGGGCCTGTCTTTTAGCTTTCCATTTGCTACTTATTGGTGCATTTTATTTCTTCCCTTCTCCTCTTTGGAGCTACAAATCAAAAGACAGTGCTAACTGGTGACTTGCTTGACACTCACTTCTTCTCTAGTGTGTGTGCTGCAGAATGCAGCACATATAGAAAAAAGAAAAATGGAGGGAGACGTAGCATTTTGACATGTTCCCTGATCTACCACAAATGGTAAGTTTAAGAATACACCTAAATTCATGAATGTATGTGTGAGAACACCCACCCTCCACCCATGGAAAGTCTCTGGGGGCAGAGTAACACAAGGAAGTGATTTGTGTTGCCTTATGCTACTCTAGATTTATCAAGCAGTGCAGGGCCATGCAAGGTGGCCTTTGCATCACTTGATAAAGCTGACATTAGTGTTGCATCGTCCTTGGGCTCCCTTACATGGTGTAAGGGCAATGCAAGACTATGATAAATCTGGCCCAATGCACAATGCCATAACAGGATGTCCACAACTATGTACAACACCACTGAAAGAAAGTCCACCTGCTGATTTGTTTAAGTTTGTTATTGCAAGCATACGACTGCCGTTTGTGGACCATAGCGTGTTTATTTTTCATTTATTCTTTCAATTTATCTTGCATATGTGGCTGAACGTATGTATGTGTAGTATTGTTGTTGTGTAACTTGGTGAATGCAAGCATAAATAAGTGATTTATGGATGCACAAGTGCAAGGATGAGTGACAGTTTGCATGTGTGATGACTTATAAAGTGCCTAAACCAATCAGTGACTAAGAAGTAACTTTAAATTAAAAGCAAGACTTATTGGCAAAGCCAATTATTGATATGTACCTTTAAGTGGTAGCTGGTCAACTTGCCATGTTGGCAATCTCCTCACTCAGTTGCGCACACACGCAAGAAAAGTGTGCACATCAAATTCCATTACTGCACATGAGAAAGAACAATTAGAGAGGACATTGGTCCTGGTAGTGAAAACTCCCAGACTCATTTTTCACTACTGTGAGGCCTACCCCTCTCATAGATTAACATTGAACAATTCTTATTAAAATTACTTAAGCTGTAATTCTTGATTGAGAAGGAACAGCTATGCTATGTTTCACATCATTGGAATGGTAATGATAAATCCTGTTTACTGGCAAAGTTTGATTTAACATTACTATTTTAGAAATGCCAGTTTTAGAAAGGTGGCATTTTTCTGCTCCTTAAGCTCAGTGTGCCTGCAGCCTCTCTCCAATACACGTCTGGGCTGGGGTGAGAGCTAGTTTCCTGCACTCACTCTAGACAGCCTCACACAAAAGAAGGGTAGGTGTGACTGAGAGGCCTTCTGCATGTTGATGGTTCATCCTGGGCAGGATGGGCGGGAGGAGCTGACACTAACACCTGAATAGGCTGTGTCCTGCTCCCATGCAAATGACAGCTTAACCCCCTGTAGTGAGTCTGGAGCTAGGGTTAGGAAGAAGGGACTTCTGTGCACTTCAAAGACCATTCCTTGAAATCATTCCACTTCAAAGGCACAACTGGGTATTTGTACTGGACCTCTGTCCGTACCAAATCAGTACACTTCTGGGCATGTGAAGAACTCTGTCAAGAAGAAGGACTGCTGTGCTGCTCCAAGGATTGCCACTCTGGACTGCTGCTCTGGAAGAATTGCTTTTCTGCCTTGCTGCCCTGTTTCCTGCTGCCCTGCTGAGGAAGGACTCCACCCACCTTACTTGATCTCAGAGTGACTCCAAATGCCTACTGGCTTGCCTACTGTTCTTCTGAAGTCTCAGGAATACACAAGACATCCAACTCATCCCGCAACAGCATTTGGACTTAGCTTGCTGCAAGTTTTGCCCTGCCAAGTGGTACCAATCCAGTCCTGGGCCCTTGGAAGTAGGTAAAAAGTACTGAAACTGTAAAATCCATGCATCGCTGTCATTGCGCTGAGCAGAACCAACGCATCTCCTTCAGTGCGGATGCATCGCCTGCCAAGCACATTACATCGCCGGCTGCACAGCTCAATGATGACGCATCACCTACCTCTCAAGGAAGCTGCCACCACTGCATCTTGGATTGCGCGGCTCAGGACTGACGCATTGCTTACATTCAACCTGATTGACAACGATGCATCGCTTCCACTGCTCCTCGCTTTGGATACTCGACATGGATGCAACCCCCTCGCAAGGAATTGTTCGCAGCGGGCCAAGGCTGACCCCTATATCCAACTCACACTCCATCATGGCTGACCAGAGCTTTCAGATTTATCCCGGTCCAGCGCTACCAGACACCCCCAATAGGTTCTTATTGCTTCTAAGTGCTATTTTTGCATTCAATCTTTTAAAAATGCATATCTCGACTTCTACTTATTGAATTTTCGCTCATTTTGGTCTTTTTTTATATATAAAATTAGATTCAATTTTTCTAAACTGGTGTGAAGTATTTTTCTCGTGTTTTCATTGGTGCTAGTGTTTGAAGTGTTGCACAATTACTTTACACGGGACCTCCTAAGTTAAGCCTGCCTGCTATGTGCCAAGTTACCAGAGGGTGGGCAAGTTAATTTATGGTATGCATGTGAGTTACCCTGACTAAAATGATGGTTCCTGATTGGACAGGATGCATACTTCTGCCAACCAGAAACCCAGTTTCTAAAAAGAGTCTATTTATAGCTGCAGCAAAACCATGGGACTCTCATCCACTTGCTCTTTGGTACAATTTTAATTTATCTACATTTGAAAAAGCCTTTAAACATATCCATTTTACTTTTTTTAGTATTTCAGATGTATCTTCTGGTTAGATTAGAAATGGCAAGATGCTTCACTGAACCAGTGCTCTTCAAATAACCCACTATAGACCACAGAGAACTAGAGGTGAAGGTGCAAAAGAAAATGTGATTGTTGTGTGTAAATAAAAAGTCGGAGTTACGAGGGGAAAATAGGGGAGGGAAACAGAAGGACAAGGGAAGAAAGGAAAACTGGGAAAGGTAGAGATAAGACTGGCAGAGAAAGAGATGAGGTGAGAGGAAGACTGAAGGAATGAGGCCAGAATAGCATGTCTGTTATGGTCAGAGAGGGATTTGAATAAAGATGTTAATGACAGATAGAGATATTCAAATAATTAAATAATGGTGACATGGGCACAATGGATGCTATAGCCAGTTGGTGTGAGGACATCTTGATGTGGGTGTGAGCCACATTCCAGTAATTAAGAGTGTATCTAGGTTCTGTGACAAAGCCAAAGCTAGATTTGTTGTGGTGATGTTGAATCCATGCTAGTGAAGCAGAGGTGGGTATGATTCTGGAAGGTTGCCATGCAAGTGTGATGTGAATTGATCTCAGCATCAGACCCACCACACAAGCCACTTGGTTTGCCCCAGAACTACGGACTCTCAAACAACATTGCAAGAAGCTAGAAAGACACTGGTGCACCAACAAGACCCTTGCAACCCTCCACTCCTTCAGAACCGCCCTCAAAACATATCACCTCTGACTCAGGGAAAACAAGCAAGAAGCACTCACCCCCTGCATCAAAGCCAGTACCAACCACGTTAGAGAACTACTCAACGTCATCAGACAATTCTGCTGGCCCTCAGCCACTATGAACACAACCCACCCCACTCAAGCCCTCTGTGACAAGCTATTTGACTACTTCCACCACAAGATCACCAACATCTACAGCAACTTTGAAACCCAGCCCATCGACCTTCACCCCCACGCTCCTGAACCCACACCTCCTTCCCCCTGATGTCTGAATGGAAACAGCTCTCTACTAAGGACACCATTGACATCATGACCTCCATCCACTCCGGAGCCCCTATGGACCCTAGCCTGCACCAATTTTACAACCTAGGAAAAGAAGTAATCTGAACACCCCTCACTGAAATCCTCAATGCCGCCATCAGCACAGCCACCATCGCCAATGCCTGGAAACATGCTGAGATCAAGCCACTGCTAAAGAACCCCTCTGCAGACCCCAACAAGCTTAAAAAATTGGCACACGATTTCGCTCCTCCCATTCCCTGCCAAAGTCCTGGAAAAATCGATCAACCGCCAGCTAACGCACTTTCTCGAACACAGCGACCTATTCGACCCTTCCCAATATGGATACCGTCCCACTTACAGTACCGAAACTGCCATGATTGGGGCAACTGACTACATCAGGTGCCTCCATAACCTCAGTGGAACAGTGCCCCTCATCCTCCTAGACATATCTACAGCATTCAAAGCTGTCACCCACCAGACCCTGATCAACAGATCCGTCACCATCAGCATCGAAGAGAAAGCTCTCGACTGGATCTCCTCCTTCCTCACCAGCTGAACCCAGAGGATCCTCCTTCGCCCTTTTGTCTCTCCCCCAAAAGAATCAGCTGCAGCGTCCCCCAGGGCTCCTCCCTTAGCCCCACCCTCTTCAATGCCTACATAACTCTGCTAGCTGACATCACCCATACCCATGGACTCAATACCATCTCCTATGCCGGCGACACTCGGCTCGTCCTCTCCCTCGCAGATGATGCCACCTTCACACGAACCAACTTCCAGAAAACCATGACAGACATTGCCACCTGGATGAGGTCCAACTGCCGCAAAGTGAACTCAAACAAACCCAAGATCCTCATCTACGGAAACAAACCCTCTCCCTGGGAAGAAACATGGTGGCCCACCACCCTTGGACCACCACCCACGAGCCACACACACAACCTCAGGATCATTGTGGACACCCATCTAACCATGAAGCAACAGATGAATGCTGTCTCTTCTGCCTTCTTCAACACCCTCCGCATGCTAAGCAAAATCTTCAACTGGATATCCATCTCCTCAAGGAAGAGAGTCACCCAGGCCCTCATTTCCAGCCACCTCGACTATAGCAATGCACGCTACCCTCGCAATCAACAAACACCTCCTGAACTGTCTGCAGCTCATCCAGAATGCAGCAGCAAGACTCGTCCTCAACCTTCCAAGAAGGACCAGCATCACCCCCCCAACTTCAATACCCTACACTGGCACTCTGTGTAGAAAAGGTGCCTCTTCAAACTCCTCACACACGTATACAAGCCCATCAATGACACCGGACCTGCCTACCTCAACAACCGCCTCACATTCCACCAACCAATCAGAGAACTCCGATCAACCACCCCTCACCCTGGCCCACACCCACCGCATCTGCTGCGAACGCCTCAGAGGACGCTCACTCTCCCACCTTTCTGCCAAGTCCTGGAACAATCTCCCCCCTACCTCCGCACTACCACCTCCCTGAAGGACTTCACAAAGCAGCTCAAAGCCTGGCTCTTCGACCACCACCAAGCAGGACAGCTCTGCAGCACCAACCCAGAGTGTGGAGGCCCCCAGGGGTGGCAAGCTCATGTCCTATCAGAACCTCCTGATTGATTGATTTATTGGTTGGTCAGTTGATTGATTGATTAAGATGCATGGAGGAGTTGCCCCTGCCGGAGGACGCTGCGGGCCATTGGGGCCTCTGGGAAAATCATCTCAGTTATTGGTCAATTCTGGAAATTCTGGGGGACAGGGCGCTCATGCTGAGATTGCGTTGGCTGCACCGACTTCTATATTAAGGGCGGATAGGATTATTAATAGGCCTAGCTGTAGTAGGCAGCCTGATCCTGAATTTGTGGTAACGGGGGGGGCTGACCAACAGCTGGTTGGGAATACTAATCTGATTTTCCCGACGGCCAAGCCTACATTGACCAGTTTGGATCTCCCCTCAGCTTGTGCCCCTTATGTGGTGGTGTTGACAAATGTACCTGCTCTTGCCCCCGGGGTAACTGAGTCCACGGCCCAACTCACAAACGAGGCTGGATATTGGTTGAGTAAGAACTGTGATTTCTCATGCAAGGATTTTTATGATTTTTTGTTTGCCAGAAGAATTGGATGGGTTGGGCCCAAAAAAAAGGTGGGGGATGAAGATTGTATTATTATAAATGTTAGATACCCAGCCCTGAGTCAAAGGCTCCTTTCTACCTACCGCCCCGCTGTATTTAGAGCTGGTGCAATTGGTATGGTCCCTTTGGGTTATTTTTTTTATGACCACATGCGATTGAGTGCTGGGGTATCTTCGGGTTCTGGTAGGTTTCCTCCACTGGGTCAAAATAGTCTCCGGGAATCCAGCAGAAGAACTGAAGGGGTGGACTGACAATGCGCCAAGACTCTGGCTATACGGGAAGAGGTGCCCCCACAGTGTAAGCTTATCTCAAGGAATATTGCGGGCTATGATGCTAAGTTATCTGATCAGGCGTGGATTAGGTGTGTGACTACTTTTGATGTGATCATGCTTCAGGAAACCTGGTCAGAGGGGTTGTCTGTGTGGGGTGGGTATATCAGATTTGCAATTCCATCTGTGAAGTCTCTTGGTGGCCGCTCAAAAGGTGGCTTGGTTACCCTAATTCCCCTCTCTAAGATAGTGGGTGCTTTTCAAATTAACTGCAATCACCAAGGTATATTGCTGGTATGGGTAATTTTCTCTAATAATCTTAATATTTTACTGGTTAACTTTTATAATGCCGTATGGGGTGTGGGATGCCAAATTGGGGCCCTGTTTTCCGTTCTTCAGGTTTTGAAACACAGAATGGAGGAGATAGGGTTAGAATTCTGCGCTATTGTCGCTGGATACTTTAATGCCAAGCTGGGGAGGCTCAGCACTGTGGTTAATCCCTTTATTTTTGACTACAAGGATAATTTAGTGGATGGTCTGCAGGACTCCAGAGGCAGGGTTCTAATCAAGGAACTCAGGAAGATGGGCCTTCTGAATTTGTGTGACATGGAAGCCGTTGGCAGTCAAACTCCCAACCTATGTGGGAAGAGGATCTGAATCCACTATTGACTATATTTTTATGTCTCCACCTCTGAAAGACCTGGTGACTGGGGGGGAGGTGCTGGGGGAGAGTTCAGTGATCATAATCCCCTTATAGTATCCTTTAAACTCCCTGGGGCCCTACGAAAATTATGACGAGGTAGGCCGGTAGTAGTGGAGATAAAGGACCAAGGTAGGCGGCTTGGGTGGAAGCAAGTGGATTCCCTAAAAGTTGTAGAAAGGGTGGTGGGGGAAAATTTACATTTATTTATGGACACACTTTTGATGGAGGCTCCTAATCCTAAAACTGTTATGAATGCAATAACAGTAGTAAATGCAGCAGTGAGAGACTGCCTTTTTTCAGTAGGCAGCCTACCTTGCAAACGTAATTGTGGTTGGTATGATAAGACCTGCTATGTTGCAAGGGCAAACCTGAAGATGGCTACTAAGAAATATCCTAGAGATTGGGTCCTCGTAAAAGAAGCTAGATTGAAATATAAGAGGGCCTTGAGGGATAGTAAGATAAAACATAAAGATAAAGCCTGGGAAGAGTTAGAACGTGCCATAGCTCTGAAGGATCCTGGCATGTTCTGGAAAGTGGTAAATAGAGGTTCCTTTGGAACAGATACAACTGAGGGCCTTGGCTGTAACATCGCCCCGGAAGCATGGGTTGCTTACTTTTGTAGTATTTTTGAGGGTTCTCCCCTAAGAAATCACCGGGAGAACGAGTATGAGATGGCTCCCAACCTAGCAATTAGGTTTTCGCTTCAGGAGGTTATGGATGCAATACAGTGTAGTGCGAGCAATAAAGCTCCGGGCCCGGATTCAATCCCTATGGACTTGTATAAAGCGAACCCCCAGTTATGGGCACCTGTTCTCTTAAATGTCCTTAATGCAGCAGTTACTGTGGGTACCCCTGCCTCTTGGAGACTGGCATGTATTGTCCCAGTGTTTAAAAAGGGCGAACGAAATGATCCTAAGTCCTACCGCCCTATTTCTCTACTGGACTCTTCAGCGAAGATTCTGGGACGGATTATTTTAAGGCGCCTGGAGCCCTGGATGGTAGGGAATGATATCTTAAGCTGGGACCAGTATGGTTTTAGGGAAGGCCTTGGCACGCGAGAGCAATGTCTCAACTTATTGATGCTGATCGGCAAATACACGCAGGCCAGGAAAGGTACGCTCTATCTTGCTTTTATGGATCTTAGCTGTGCCTTCGATAAGGTGAACCGGTCTATATTATGGGAAAGATAAATCAGCTAGGGCTGGATCCTAATATTGTAGAGTTGCTCCGATATCTACATTCTGGGACGGTTGCAAATGTGAGGGTGGGGTCGAATGGGGAATGCTCAGAGGCCTTTAAGCTTTCAAGGGGTGTGCGCCAGGGGTGTGTTCTGGCTCCTACTTTGTTCCTTCTATATACAAATGGACTGTCTGATTTTCTGAGGAAACATTGTAGGGATGTTCCAAAGGTGAATGGTACTGATATCCCTATGCTGACGTACGCGGATGACGCAGTCCTCATGGCCCGTACTATGAATGGTCTCCGGGAAATAGTTAGAGCTTATACCTCCTTTATGTCAGCTTTGGGTTTAGAGGTCAATTTTAAGAAATCTCATTTTATGGTGTGTGGAAGACTCTTGAGTAGGGGGGTGGAGCTAAGGGTGGAGGATCAAATTATTAGCAGGGTCCATGAGTTTCCATACCTAGGGATTATTTTTGATGAGAAAGGATCTTGGAAACCTTGTATTGCCAGAAGGGGTGCGCTTTTTCATGTAGCTGTTGGTGCGACTTTTGACTTTGCTGTAAGGGTAGGCAGTAAACCTATCAAGCCTTTGCTTGAAATTTATAGGCGGAAATGTCTCCCTGTCTTGCTGTATGGTGCTGCACTTTGGGGGTATAGGGACTCCCGAGCCCTCACGGTGGAAGAAAATCGGTTCTGTAGAAGGCTATTGGGAGTTGGACAAAATATCCCTGGTTTTAGCCTCCATTTGGAACTGGAGCTGGAGTTTGTGCAGGACACTATTCAGTTGGCTCCCCTTCTGCTATGGATCTCAATTTGGACTAACAAACATGCCACTCTGAATAGGGATATTTTAAAGGATTGTCTGGCTTGTGATAATGCAAAGAATATTCCCTGGTTGATGCACATAAGGAAGCTGGCTCGTGATCTGGGGTGGCCTGAACTGGCTGATCATCCCGAAGGCCTGTTTAGCTGTGACAAGAAATGGGTTAAGGAGAATTTTTTAAGGATCCAGAAGAACAGGAGGGAGGGGGAAGCCTTAGGGAAAAAATCGATCAGGGATTTCATTATGCTAAAGATGTGGGTAGGTCCTGAGCGCTATCTCTTAGAGATAAAGGATGTGAGGGAAAGGTCTCTCATAACTTGTTTCTGCTTGGGAATCATCAGAAGTAATCTGTGTTTCCCGTTAGGTCAGCATGGGGACAAATGTATTATACCATGCCCCTGTGATGGAGTGTCCCAACAGACCTTGCCCCATTTTACTTTGTTTTGTGTTTTTTATGCACCATTCAGAACTCGTTTTTTATTACCTCTTCTAAGGCCCAAGGGTTTTGTGCAATATCGTCCTGCTTTTATGTGGTTGCAGATGGCCTCAGATGTATTGGTGTGGAAGGGACTGGGATCATCCCTGAAGGGAGCTATTACTTGGCGTAATAATGTGGAGTTTTTAGATTGAATTTTCTATTTTATTGCTTCTATGTATGTGGTTATATATGCTTTTTATTCCTGCTGGGTGTTCTTATTATTTATGGTTTTATTGTTATTTTAAAAAAATGTATTGGAGAATATTTATTGTAATGGATTAATTTTTTCATACCGAATAAAGTTATTATTATTAAGATGCCTGGATTCATGATTTGTGAGTCACATGTTGTGTGCTTTACCGGGAGGTGGGTATTGTGGCCGATTGCTCTGATGGCCCTAGAAGGCCCAAAAGGTAGTCGTCCTTGCCCATGAGTGTCTTTTGCTGGGATTATAGGTTATAGAAGGTGGATGAGGGAAATGTGAATAGTTAGACTGATGGGAGCTGGCTCCTATGTTGGGCTGGTGGCAGAGGATTTTTGGGTGCTTCTATCCCAGAAGACCCTGCCTGTGTCCTCAGATTCACATGTTTCACCACAGATCACACCATTTGAGCACTTCTAAGTATGTGCTTCATAGACATCAGAACATCAAAATTGTTCTGCTCAGATTCGAAGCCACAAAAGGACACTACATAAAGACATGGAAATACCCTTATCCCTATAAAGCGGCGTGTCATGTCTTAATACATTATACAGACAAATGGAGGTGAGTTTATACTAGCTAGTTGTAACTATTTGTAGCTGTGTGCTTAGCGGTAAGGGATCTAAATGTGTGGTTCTGCCATTGCTTTGATCCATGCTGTGTATACCGTGTAGTGTGCATTGTATTGGCATCATGTGTAAATAAGCATCACTGCAATAGCTGTAACCCATGAATACATCTGCTGCTTCACGAGCAAGATCTGTGACATAAGGGTAATAACATGTGATAGCCTTCAGCCAAAACTAGAACAGGGGAAGCAGGTGTCACCGGCCCCTCCACTCTACTTTTCAAGAAAAGCTACATTTTGCACTAAATACACATGCTCCGGAATTCAGTAGTTCAAATATAATGTACAAGGAAACTTCC
The DNA here is from genome assembly GCF_031143425.1 of Pleurodeles waltl. Lineage (NCBI taxonomy): Eukaryota > Metazoa > Chordata > Amphibia > Caudata > Salamandridae > Pleurodeles > Pleurodeles waltl. The sequence goes on from NC_090449.1 coordinate 518,638,403, forward strand.
ATTATCTGTGTTGATCCTACTACTAATTTCAACTACGAGCCACTGTAGGCAGATTCCCCACTTAATATTTCCTATACGTGCTAACTAGTCCTAGAGATCACGGATCTCTTTTCTAAAGATAAAAGCCTTCTACACAGAGAGAGGATAATAGGACTGGAAAACAGTTTTCAATCATTTTCATTGTTGATCTCAGAAGAGGTTTTAATCAATAAACTTAAACTAGAAAAAATATCAGAGATAGCCACATGAAAAAATAGGAAACAGTAAAATTGCTCATAGGATATAGATTTGTAAAAAACTCAAGTCCAGACACTGACAGGGGATTTGTCCCTCCCAAATGTATTTAGTTAGGAGAGTTTCGACTCTTCCTGGTTTTTTCAAGTGACGTTCACTGATTTGTTTAACTGGTGATGTGCAAATGTACTTCCACTCTCATTCTTTTGGACCTTGGTTGATACTTAACCAATCATGTTAGTTAAAGTGTTTCTGTTCTGAGGATGGCATGTGGACTTTACAGGTCTTTGGGTCAAAACATCAACAGATGCACAAGTGGGCATATGAGCAGTGTAATTAAAAAAAGATTGGATGACTAATTTCCTATATATATATATATATATATATATATATATATATATATATATATATAATAATTTCAACTCACTACTTGTTTGTACAGATCTGATTGTGCTTTAGTTATTTACAGCACTTCACTTCTGCTCAAGCACTGTGCCACATTGTATTTTTTTCTCTGTATAACTAATTCAATACAAACTATCACATCACAGGTTCTTAACTATATGGTGTTTTTCCTAACGTTGCTATTTTTCAGTTTCAGTTGAGACCCATTGATTAGATCCTTAATATGTTTGCAAACAACATTTGCTTAATTTCATACTGCATTCCGATAGCATGCGTGAGACTTTAAATATGTACCACATGGACCATTATTTCTTGATACTACTTATGTTTTAACCCCTTTGCTGCCAGGCCTTTCCCCCCTCAGGTGCCAGGCCATTTTTTGGCTATTCGGAGCAGTTCGCGCTTAGCCCCTCATAACATTTTGTCCACATAAGCTACCCACGCCAAATTTGCTTCCTTTTTTTTCCGACATCCTAGGAATTCTAGAGGTACCCAGACTTTGTGGGTTCCCCTGGAGTAGACCAAAAAATTTGCCAAAATACAACAAAAATGTTTTTTGTTTTTTAATGGAAAAAAGGGATGTAGAAGAAGGCTTGTGTTTGTTTTCCCTGAATATGGCATCAACAAAGCGTTTGTGGTGCTAAAACACCATCTTCCCAGCTTTCGGGAATAGGCAGACTTGAATCAGAAAAACACATTTTTCAACACAATTTTGGCATATTGCTGGGACATACCCCATTTTTACTATATTTTATGCTTTTAGCCTCCTTCCAGTTAGTGACAGAAATGGGTGTGAAAACAATGCTGGATCCCTGAAAGCAAAATATTTCTGAAAAGTAGATAAAAATCTGAATTCAGCAATTTGTGTAGATCCTATAAGGTTTTCATACAGAAAATAATAGTTGAAATAAAAAAATATTGAAATTGAGGTGACAAAAACAGCCATTTTTCTCCACGTTTTACTCTGTAACTTTTTCATATCATCTCACATTTTTGAAAGCAATATACTGGTACGTCTGCTGGACTCTTCTGGTTGTGGGGATATATTGGGCTTGTAGGTTCATCAAGAACCCTGGGTACACAGAGCCAATAAATGAGCTGCACCTTGCAATGAGTTTTCATTGTATACCAGGTATGCAGCAATTAATTTGCTGAACTATAAAGAGTGAAAAATAGGTATCAAGGAAACCTTTGTATTTCCAAAATGGGCACAATATAGGGTGTTGAGAAGCAGTGGTTATTCGCACATCTCTGAATTCCGGGGTGCCCATACTAGCATGTGAATAACAGGGCATTTCTCAAATACACGTCTTTTTTACACACTGTCTTACATTTGGAAGAAAAAAATGTAGAGAAAGACAAGGGGCAATAACACTTGTTTTGCTATTCTGTGTTCCCCCAAGTCTCCCGATAAAAATGGCACCTCACTTGCGTAGGTAGGCCTAATGCCCGCAACGGGAAATGGAACATGGACACATCACATTTTTACATTGAAAACTGACGTGTTTTTTGGAAAGTGCCTAGCTGTGGATTTTGATCTCTAGCTCAGCCGGCATCTAGGAAAACCTACCAAACCTGTGCTTTTTTTAAAACTAGACACCTCTGGAAATCGAGGATGGGGTGACTTGTGGTGCTCTCACCAGGGTCTGTTACCCAAACCTCAAAATTTGGCCAAAAAAAACCTTTTTCCCCACATTTTGGTGACAAAAAATCTAAGAGAAGCCACAAATTTCCTTCCACCCAGCGTTCCCCCAAGTCTCCCGATAAAAATGGTACCTCACTTGTGTGGGTAGACCTAGTGCCCGTGACAGGAAATGCCCCAAAGCAAAACATGGTCACATCACATTTTTCCAAAGAAAACTGAGCTGTTTTTTGGAAAGTACCTAGCTGTGGATTTTGGCCTCTAGCTCAGCCGGCACCTAGGGAAAACGTAACAAACGTGTGCATTTTTGAAAACTAGACACCTAGGGGAATTCAGAATGGGGTGACTTGTAGGGCTCCCACCAGGTTCTGTTACCCAGAATCCTTTGCAAACCTCAAAATGTGGCCAAAAAAACACTTTTTCCTCACATTTCAGTGACAGAAAGTTCTGGAATCTGAGAGGAGCCACAAATTTCCTTCTACTCAGTGTTCCCCCAGGTCTCCCTACAAAAATGGTACATCATTTGTGTGGGTAGGCCTAGTGCCCTCAAAAGGAAATGCCCCAAAACACTATCTGGACACATCAAAATTATCAAATACAAAACTACCTGGGCACCTACGTTTTTGGTCCTGGGCTCAGCAGCGATATAGGGAAACCTACCAAACTCAAACATTTCAGAAAATTAGCCACTCGAGGGAGTTAGGGGAGGTGTTACTTGCGTGGATCCCCCAGAGTTTTCTTACCCAGAATCCTCAACAAATCTCAAATTTAGCAAAAAAGTCAATTTTTTCCCACATTACTGTGTGGGATCACCGCACCGGGGCCATTTTCCTACCACCCAACGTTCCTCTCAGTCTCCTGGTAAAACTGATACCTCACTTGTGAAGGTGGGCCAAATGCCTGTGACAGGGAAGAGCCAAGAACCTGTCGAAATGGAGTGGGAACCAAAGCAGATTAAAAAGGGCAAAAATATTTTTAGGCTGACAAGAGGACCAGAATTTTTATTGGTATGGATGCGACAAAGCTGGGTGGTAGGAATTTTGTGGATCCCTGCAGATTCTGGAAGGTTCCATCACAAAAATGTGGGTTAAATGTGTGATATCCAGCAAAATTGGGGTTTTGCAGGGCATTGTGGGTAAGAAACTGGTGTGGGGTGCATGTGAAGAACACCACCCTAGACTCATCCAGATATTTAGTTTTTAGGTGTGTCTAGGTCTTGTGGATTTTTCTACATGGCAGCGTCCCAAAGTCCAAAAAGAGCAGCCCTCACCATTCCAATTACGACGATTTTGAGAGTTAGCCAAGCTCTCATGGCCCAAATGTAAAACCAAAACCCAAAATAATCAAATGTCCTCTTGCTTGCTGTGGGATAACATGTTTTAGTGTGCAGGAGAGAGCTGAAAGACTGTTACCCCCTTCAGTTGGGGTGGGGGTATAACCATGCCCATACTGGTTGGTAGCCACCAGCCCACTATTTGTTTTTTTTTTATTATTCCCTAGCATCTAGTAGGGTTTCTGCCCCCCGGGGAGTGGATCGGGGGTAATTGCCCCATCTGCCCACCGGTGGGCAGAACAACTTTGTCCCCATTTATTTGGGGTGGGGGTATGCCCATACCCCCACCCTCTTTTTAAAAAAAACAATGTGTGTGTGGTGGGGTTTCTGCACCCCCCCCCGGAGGGCAGATGAGCCCTACAAAAATAGGCTGATCTGCCCCAGGCAGAAATGGGCTAAAATAAATACATTTGCCACACAGGGGAGCGACCCTTGCCTAAGAGGTCGCTCCCCTTGCGTGAAATTGGCGCAAAAAAAAATCCCTGGTGTCTAGTGGTTTCTACCCCCTTGGGGGCAGATTGGCCTAGGAAAAATAGGCCGATCTGCCCCTAAGGTGGGCAGAAATGGGCTAAAACATTTTTGCCCCCCAGGGGAACAACCCTTGCCTAAGGGGTCGCTCCCCATCTCTTAAAAAAAAATCCCTGTTGCATTGTGGTTTCTGCCCCTCTTGGGGGTAGATCGTCCTAAATAAAATAGGCCGATCTGCCCCCAAGGGGGCAGAAATGGCCTAAAATAAATGTACCCGTCCCCCGGGGAGCGACCCTTGCCTAAGGTGTCGCTCCCCTTGTGTGAAACTGACCTAAAAATAATAAATTCCTGGTGTCTAGTGGTTTCTGCCCCCTTCGGGGCAGATTGGCCTAATAAAAATAGGCCTATCTGCCCCCGGGGGGCAGAAATGGCCTAAAAACAACTGACTCCCCCCCAGGGGAGCGACCCTTGCCTAAGGGGTTGCTCTCCTTATCAATGTAAACAAATAAAAAAATCCCTCCTGTCTAGTGGCTTCTGCCCCCCCGGCAGAAAAGGCCTAATAAAAAAAATTGCCCCCTGGGGAGTGACCCTTGCCAAAGGGGTCGCTCCCCTTATGCTAATGTCATTAAAAAAAATCCTTAGTGTCTAGTGGCTTCTGCCCCCAGGGGCAGAATTGGCCTAGTAAAATTACTGCCCCATGGGGAGCGACCCTTGCCGAAGGGGTCGCTCCCCTTATAAAACAAAATAAATTAAAAAAAACAATCCCTGGTGTCTAATGGCTTCTGCCCATCCTGGGGGCAGAAAAGGCCTAATCAATGTAGGCTGATCTTCCCCCACGGGGGACACGAAAGGCCTAATAATTATTTGCCCCCCCCGGGGGAGCAGCCCTTGCCCAAGGGGCCGCTTCCCTTATGTCTCAACACACAAACAAAACAAAAAAAAGAAATTCCCAGGTGCCTGGTGGGCATTTCGGTAGCCCGATCACATCGCGATCGGGCCGCAGAAATGCTTGCAGAGACATGAAAGGAAAGGCCTTTCCTTTCATGCCTCTGCCAGCCCCTTCCTCCCGCTCAGAATTTAATTTCCACATTGTGCTGGAAGCATGCTCCCAGCGCAATGGGTGGTGACCTCTGATGAGGTCAGCACACAATTGCGTGCTGACGTCATCAGACGTCACTGAGGGGTTTGGGGGGTTTAGGGGTGGAAAGAGAAGCGATTCCCCTTCCATCCCTGACGGGGAGGTGTGGGTGAGAGGCTGTTGGCAGGGTGCAGGACGAGCTGGTCTCGTCCCTGGCACACGAGAACCGTGTGCGAGGACGAGGCCACTGCGCCCCAGGCACCCTACAATTTAAGCGGCATTTCAGAAACTTTGAAATTAAGGAGCAACCTAATATACATTGAAAGTACACCAATATATGTACACGTTACTACTTTATTATGTATAATATCCAACATTCTGAAGGTATTAATGTTGATTTTATCGTATCAGACATTCAATTATTGGAATGTTCAGGGACTGACTTCGAGCCAAAAGCTGCCCCTGCAAAAATGCTCACTCCAGCCCCACTTCTTCCTCTTCTCCGCTCATCTCTTTCTCTCTCCTTTTGTTTTTCCTCTCTCTCTTTCCGAAGCCACCCCCGCGCCTGCTGTAATTACCGTGAGGAGCTGGAAAAAGTAGGAAAGGTGCCAGCAGCGGCTCTCTGCTTCAGAAACTGGTCCCTACGTCTCCAGCCCACTGGCAAAACATATAATGGGTAAAATGTGCAAACTGGCACTGGGAGTGTTCAATTAGTTTTAGTTCAGAAGAGTCTCTAAGTGCTACAAATATAATTTCCTTATAAAATGTTGTAAAAAGCATAGTTTGACACAGTTTTTTGCCCATTTTTGTTGAAAGAGGAGCCACTACAATCCTTACAAATCTTGGAACGGGTTTGGATTGCTGTTTCACTGTTATATAAGATGTTACTTTTGCCTCAACTGCAAATGTACCCACCTCTAGGCACTCCCACTTTTGACAGAGTAGGGAACAGGGTTCAGAGAGATACCATGCCTTGCCCAGGACCACATAATTTGATAAATGGATTTCAGAATCTAACACATGGTTCCTGGGTATTTTATTTGCTTGGTGAAATTTAATTCTATTCAGACAGAGGTCCTGATTTAGCTCTTGATGGTAGTACCACCAGTGCACCGCAGCGGCGGGCCTGTGTATTCTGTCAAGCAGACGGTTGGCTGAATGCCATATTTAGATGTATTGTGGCTGATCCGCCGACCGCCACGGCAGAGTGCTCTTACCAGCCGTCAGGGTGGCAGGCTTTTGCAAACCATATTTAGAGGTTACAGTTGTGCAGGTGGTGTACTGGTGGTGGATTGCTGATGGAGGGAGGTCACAGTGGGACCCGATGGACCTTGTACAATGGCAGTGGCTGTGGAATAGAGGTAAGTCACACACACTGTGCCTTAGCCATATGTGTCCCCCTGCACAACACACTACTCAACACACCATATACACACAATTAGCCATTGCCAGTCCACTACAACACAACACGTACATGCCGAAAACACATGTTGGCATACATCCATGACATAACATACAAACTATCGACACTACACCAACACACAACAGAACCACAACAACCAACAGAATCACACACTCATCCACACTCACACTCACATGATATCACAACTACCCACATCACAACGACCACCACACAACAACCACACACATTTGAATTTTAACCACAGCAACACAACACACAACCAAACATACACAACATCAGCAGACCCACATGCATGTGGCACACAATCTGACACAACCACATCACCCACTCCACTTCCTTCCACCTCACCCAGCCAATCCAATCACACACACATACACACACACACACACACACACATATACATACTGACGCACATACACAACAAATTGCATAACATTACAGGTACAGGTCCCCTTGCAATGTGAACTCAAGGACGTAGTTTAAGTGTGAATGTGACATTATAGTGGTGCCAGAATTTATTTTGCAATGAATACTGACACCATAATGACAGTTGTGTATGTGTGCAATATGTGTCATATACCAGTGTGTCCCCATCCATGTCTGACACAATTTTGTGTCTGACATATGCATGTCATAGTACTTTAAAAAAATACTATGAGTGCATTTGACTGCAGCGGTCTCAATCTCATGTGCAGTGACATCACAACATACAGGGCAATGTATGTTTCCTACCTTTGAGTCCAGTGACATGGAGAGGGGTCATGTTTTCTCTGTGGTCCAGTGGCACCAGCGACAGAAGGTCTTGTCCAGTTGTGTCAAGACAAAAATGGAAGTGGAAGTAGAAACAAAAGGTATGTTTTTACTTACTTTCCCCCCTAATCCACCAACTCAAATTTGGAGGTCGGACCGCCACAGTTGGCTTGGCAGTAAGGCACATCCATATCTGCTCGATGGCAAGAGTGGCTAAAGCCCCATCGCCAGCCACTACTTCTAATGGTGCCATCAACGCAGATGAGGGTTCCTGCCGGAGACAGCAGGACTCTGGTAGTCTCTTGGCTATGGGACCCCCAACGTCTAAATTGGGCGGGCGGACTGCCAAGCCAGCAGACAGGTTTTAAAACCGACGGAGGGACGGTTAACCCCAATATCTAATAAAGGCCCTGTATTTCTTTACGATGGACAGCCATGAGTCTAATGTTCCTGTTAATGTCAGACGAGGGTCACACATTTCATTATTTATAGGGAATAAGAGATAATAAGATATTCATGCTTGTTCTATTCCGTTATCTGCGTGTTATTGTTAGTACATGTTTTCAGTATAACCAAATAAAATGTTAGTGACTGCAAAGGTCAATGGAAAGCAGAGCTAGAATCTTACCATTCTTACATAAAGACCCCATTAAGGCGGGAGACTCACGATTTTTGAAAGCAAAAACAGCTTTATTTTGACATCTGCCTGAAATTGCCCCTGTTTCAATGGAAGTCAATGGGGGAATACAGTCTCACGATTGTTTTTTTTTTAATGTCCTCTTCTAAAATGTTGGTGTACAGCCCTATGAACCAATACAACGCTATTCACCCAGACAAAATTTTTCTAGCATTTTTTATAGGTGACACTTCTGTTTCATTTGCTTACCTGTGTGTGCACTGGGTCACCTTTATGCAGGTCCGACTGATATGCTTCGTTCATTGGGCCCTTGTATAAACCAGTGTATACTGCATCACCAACGAGGTCACTCCTCGAGGCGGCTGGTGCAGACGCAGAACGAGAAACTAGAGCCCCACCGAGCACCAGAACGAGACAGAACCAATGCTCCATCTTGCTGTCTGTCCAAAGGGCCGAACCCCCCGCGCGCGGAGGAGCCTTTTATAATCGCCTGGTTTCCGTCTATGTATTCAGACGCTGTGTCTGGCAGTGACAGCGCAAATAACTTAAGGTTAGTCATGTTGTTCTTAAAGTTGCGATATGCGCTTCTTTCGCCATTCACTGGTTCCTTCTTACGATCTAAAAAAAAGTGATTGTCACTTCCTGTAAAAAAAAAAAAGCTCTTGACACTTGCTTTGCAATCAGAGGTAAGCGAAGGCAATACTCTCGCTCCTTTCGTGTTAAAACCATTAGAGAGGTTATGCCGTTGCCTATAATATACTATCCGTGGAACCATCCCTTCTGAAATGTCCACCTGAGACTTCTAATCTTCAAAACGCATACTGGAAAAGCAAAATTCTGCGAAATCTAATCCAGGGAACTATGTATGAACAACTGCCAAGGTTAATGGCTCTCTGGACTGAGAAAACAAAATTAAGATCTAAACGTGAATATAGTGTCTCTGTTGTCATTGATAATTTAACGGAGCCATCTGGCCACATTTATCTAATACTTCTGTGGCCTGTCAGTATTTTTCAAGCGCCTACAAAACTTCCCGATTTTCTCCAGAATTTATGGGAATATTTCCAGTGCTCGACTTATTTAAAAAAAATATATATAAATTAAATACATAAGAACAGGAGCCCAGAAATGTTCATAGGTGCCTGGCATGGGTTCTTCCAAATGCTGACTTTGTCACATACCATGTCGGCCTAGTTTTAATGCCACCTCATGCCCCTTTCTTGCGCCACCATACACTTCTGACTCTTTATCCTATTTTCCAGGTTGTCTTCCTAGTTTTCTCTCTTTGTCAATAATCCTCCCAATTTTCTGCGGTGTTCATTCATCCTCTCGGTCAAAACGGGTTTTGTTTTTTGTAAACAAAACATATTTCCAGGTCTAAAAAATGGGTGTTCGTGCCCACCACCTGCAACCACTGGCATATTATCTCGCTTGCGTCCAGTTACTGGTTCCAGATTCAGAAGTCACAAACTACGGATTCACTCAATGCCTCAAGAGAACAGAAATCACTCTGTTGAACTGGCAACTCCTATAGGCAGGTTTTTTTGTATAACTCAGCTGTAATAGGCATCATGAGACAATAGCATTTCTTTTATAGGATATGAAGGACAGCCTCTTTTTAGGTTGAGCATGCAAGCGCTCTGACGTGTTGTCATCTATCTGTGGGCTTTTAACCACACCCATCACTATCACTCATTCATGGGTTTGCCTTTCACAAATCCTTTGTTATCATTGGTAAATGCTTTACATTTGTCTCTCCTTGGGGAAGTCTTGTTACCCCCTTGGCCATCGACCCTGTTACATGGATAATTGCACTTCTTCCGATATGTTTGACTGTGAGCAAACTTCTTTTTCCTTTTGTGATACTCCTTCGCACTCACGCTCATGGTGGCTGTGATGCTCTGAAACTGCTTGCATATGTCAACTATTTTACTTTTCATTTTCAATTTAAGTGGCAAGAAAGTCCAGTTAGAAATTTACAACGCTAATATCTCTTACTCGAGCAAATGCGAGACCCATTGCATTAAAAATGCTTGTTTTCAGAAGAAATCTGTATAGCAAGAAGTTTCAGCCATCTCCTATAATTTCTCCCTCAGAAGTTAAAACCCCTACCCAAGTGCGTACAAAATATGGCTGGTTCGTGAATTGCGTTTGTCTAAAGTGGTTCACCCAATCTTATTTGTCCAACCTCTGCTACTGTAAACGGCCCACCATTTCAGGTAATTACGCAGAAAAAATGCAGCAATCACAAACACTTCTCATCTTGAGCAGTTTGAAGGTTGTATATTGGTTAAGGATTCTAGTATGCAAAAAAAAAAAAATGTCTGAAACATAGATAAGACGCCTTGATATGTGGTTGCATTTAACCGGTCTTTTATCCCTTAAATCAAAAAATGGAATAGAATCAGATTGGATAATCCTAACTTTGGCCACTGAAAAAAGTTATTTGACTGCATTTTCCACATAGTTGTTTTTTTTCACATTCAGCAGACAGTGTATGTATCATTTGCTGCCTACTTTTGCTGACTGTTATATTCTGGGGTGAAATTCTGTCAGGACCGGAGGCTCAGATTATGCTTCTCTTTCTATTGCTTTATTTTAACAGCAGCCAATCACAATAAAGAACAAGAAAAAACTACACATCCCAAGAGTCCCATCAACATGTGATGACCATAGAGGAGGAACCCTCACACACTTCTACTCCTCTTTCTTTGCTGCTTCGCAGCCAGATAAGTGTATTTCTTCGTTCTTTAAATGTAATACTGCATATGTATGTCTGCGCTTTCAGCGCTGTGTTGTTTGCACGCGATCCTTCTGGCGGCGGAGTTTCCTTCCTGGGGTTGGCCGCTCGGCAACACTCCTATTTTCTGTGGAGTGGGAGCAGAGGAGCGAGAGTGCAGCGCAGTCCTCTTTTTGTTTCCAGGCTTTAAATATTTGCATATTTCACACGCTCGCATTTCCAAGCCTTTTTGCCGACACGATTGAGCCGCATGCGATCGTCTCTCAGCCTGCATTGTGTGCTCCCCATTTTATACCCCAAGTTTTTACTTCTGGGACTGCAAAATATCATTATTCAGGCTGGGCCTGGTGCTGTGACTATAGGGCAGCTCCCTCCACATCCTAAATATATTAGAGAACACCATCATTTATTTAGAGTGGGTCCAGTTCCTTAAGGGAACTTATTGTATGGAAGTTTGGTGTTTCTGCCCGACTTAATATTTGAAGTTCAGACTTATTGCTCCTTTGGAGCCTTTTCTGCATGGCTGGCTATGACGACCAGGCGAATGAGGAATAGTATTTAGAGGACCCTTCAGGGTCTTTTAAGCAGGACTTGGTTTATGCTTTGGACGCTGGTATACGCCACACAGTTAATCAAGCCTTAGCTCAGGCAATTAACCCAATTAAGCATCACCTTATTGGTTTTGCAGAACAGCAGGGGTGGGTTGCCCCTTCAGGCGGCCAGCCAATAGTAGAACGTTCCCTCTCTGGTGGTTCCCAAGCTTGCCAACTAAGTCTCAACCCGCATTCTGCGGATTTTGAAAGTTTTATCAGGGCCATGGCGAAAGAGCATGACTATGATGTGTCCACTCCAAGACTAAATCCAGAGAGGATCTGGTTTCTTCGTCCTCAGATCATTCTTCCGAGACAGGGGATGATCCTCCCCATAAACACAAGAAGAAAGCTCATCACCAGGAGGATCCCCTTCCTACTCCTAAGGTCTTGAACATTGAGCCTGAAGACATTATCCATCCTTGTTCTTCGTTTTTTGGAGTCTTGGCCAGCTAATAGGTTCCTTTCTAGCAAACAGCTTTCTGCCAAGCTTACTATGTTATTATGTTTAATATCTTGTAAGAGGGTGTCGGATGTTCAGGCCCTTGACTTAGCTGGGAGAGATTTTTCTCCAGACGGAGTTACTTTTTCCATTTCTAGGCGTACCAAGTGTAACCTTATCCCAGTTTCGTGGATAATCCTAAACTTTGGGTTGTTCAATGTCTTAGGGCTTACAAGGTGAGTACCGAAGCTATGCGTTCTGATATGGGTGGTCAGTTGTTGATTTCCTTGGTCAAACCGTATCACCCTGTTTCAAAAGCCACTTTGGCCAGATAGATTCATTGGCTTTTGAATGAAGCAGGAATTGATGTTTCCCGATTTGGGGCTCATTCTATTCGAGGTGCCATGGCTTCTAAATCTTTTGCCCTAGGCTCTCGTCTAGAGGACATTTTAAGGGCCGCAGATTGGTCTTCTCCCTCTGCTTTAACGCTTTTTACTGTAAGCCTATTGTTGATATTGCATCTGTAGTGGTGGATCAGCTTTAAACAAGCATAATCTGAGCCTCCGGTCCTTACATAGAATAAAAAAAATTCTAGCTTTTGCGTTAAGAATTTTTCAATTCTATTAAGGACACGGAGGCAAGGATTATCCTACCACACTGTTGACATGTATTTGATTATGTATTTTATGGATTATGTTTATCTTTAATAAGTTTTATTGTAATGATACAATGATTCAGTGCTTTTCCCTCCCTAATAAGCATGTATGAAGTTTATCTATTATTTTCAGTTTGTATGGCCTGATTTTTTGCATCTTTTCAGGCACAGAGGACAAATTATTGGGACACTTTCCCATGTCGTTCTACATCACGTTTGATTAAAGTATCTTCAGCATCTTCAAGTTCTTCGTGTTCTCTTCTTCAGAGGGTTTGGAGGATCCATGTTTTTGGACTTCAAATTTCTTGTTTTGTTGTTATGCTGTTTTAGCAAAGAAAAAGGAGTAGAAGTGTGTGAGGCAGCGTTATATAGGGTTCCTCCTCTATGGTCATCACGTGTTGATGGGACTCTTGAGATGTATAGTTTTTTCTTGTTCTTTATTGTGATTGGCTGCTGTTAAAACAAAGCAATAGAAAGAGAAGCATAATCCCCGGCCTCCGTGTCCTTAATAGAATTGAAAAATTCTTAACGCAAAAGCTAGATTTTTTTTTACTGTTGCACAAGTTATGATTTAGGCAAAACTCCACAAGGGTGTTCCCTCCCAACCATGGGTGGTATTAGTGAACTTAGGGTAAAAAAAATATATAGAGAGGGGACCCTCCTGTACACAAATTACCGGAGGGAAAACAGGGTACCGTAAAGCAGTAAGTATATAGAAGACCCCCTCCGGGCAAGCTAATCCAATCACACCTCACTCACACAAACGATGAATCTCTCTGTTAATCAACTAAGAATCTGAAAAATCAAAATTAAATATTTAATAAAATTCAGAGCAAATCCTCACATCATACAGTAACAAAATAAACACATAAATATTAAAACATCAAGAATATAAAATTGACAATAAATACAATTACATAATGGGGAAACAGACAAAAGAAATATACAATTGTCTATAAAATGGAACTGTCCCAATATTGATAGGAATCGACCTATCGATAATTATCAATACTCCTTATTCGATAGAGTCCTCCTTCTATGGGTCCAGTGAAGGTAAAGTGTCAACACGTTTCGGTGGGCTTCCAAACCTTTTTCACCACCTTCTTCAGGACTAAATAATGTACTCCCCAAAATTTTTCATTCAAACCTACATATAATACCATAATAAACTGAATAAAAGTTTATTATCACATAACTAATCCATAAATCCACCATAAATCCCTCTTAAGGGATTTTAAAAAACTATTTAATTATCCAAATTCTTCCAGATTCTTCTAATATGTGTCATCACAGAAAGAGATTTAATTAACCATCATCTACAACCAAATCCTCTATCCCCTTGTGGCAACATCTATATATTTTTAAACTTCATGTTAACTATAGAAGCAACCATTAAAACAATCACAACCACTCACCTCCAGAAAGGTCAGTACACAACAGCCACATTCATATATATATAGAGATACTTTCCTTAACATCCACCGTCTTTATGGATTGTGTTTCTATATAAATATATAAAAGGAGAACCATCAATCTATTATCCATCATCTCACAGGGACCCAAACAACATGTGATAGCCCATGTAGTGGTAGGACTTCCTTACAATATCTCATAGCAATAAGTGCATAAAAAGTGTAAAAAACATTTTTTTATTTACACTAAAAACAAAAACAGGCGGCACCCAATTAAAATGTGTCCAGCATGCACTTCCCAAAGGTGTACTTAATCACATAGCATGACCACACTATATTCAGTTTTCTGACATGCATCAGTCATAGTAAAGGACTTACCATGGAGTCCAAATGTATGTAAATAATTTATGGCAGAACTGAGTATTATTCATCTGGTTCAAACCTTAATTCAAGAAAATGAAAATGGGACAAAATGAATACAGAGTACAATAGTGTTCTCAGGAAAAATCCAACATTACCTAGCAGCGCCCTATGGCTACAATAAATTAGGTTCTGAAGGCTAAAAACCTTAAACATCTCCAAATTTCTACATACCTATTCTTAAAATCTGGGCTCCTACCCCTTCATAAAATTATATGTTCCAGCTATATAACTCTACCCAGAGCAAACAGCGCATACCCTAGTGTACCAGCCTACAACTTATTATTTGGGCCTCAATTCTAACTCTATTATGTGGCTCAGGAAAGATACCACTTTCCCTCTTGGGCAAATAGTTCACCCAGCTTACCTTCAGGTCGGCGTTCTTTTTCATAATCTTATTTAAACGCTTAACTTCTTATAATAAAGGAACCAGACTTGCCTAGACACCGTCCCTTTATACCCGATATTTACTCCGTAAGTCCTAAGGCAGGAAGTAGAATCACTTCCGGTTCTTACAGAATCACTTCCTGCCCTCGGAGGACAAGCCCCAAACAACTAGACTGTAACTGTCGGCACCACACCGGCGCCATATTAGAATCTCGGACTCTGCCGCGATGTTCCCAGTGCAGAGATCTGCCAATACAAGGATTTAAAACACTCGTTTGGGGACAAAAACAGCAATCATTTAAAAAAACTGCAATATAAAAAACATAATTAACATCTAGGTACCACAATACACATTAAAAGCTAAAAAAACACTCCATATCGAAATACCAATCAATCCTAAAGATATGTAGTAGGGCAACACTTGCTCCATAAAGTTATTATTTAAAAATACCAAAATACTTCATAAATATATGTTAAAAAGAACTAGGCAGCCATCCAGTAAAGAGTTTTTTATTTAAAATGTATTATATCTACGTACACACCTAAACCTATATCTGTTCTTAATTAACATAATAAATAGCAATCTCCTAAATACTGGAGATTAGTGAACTTAGGCCCATATTTATACTTTTGTGATGCAAAAGCGGCGCAAACTTGCAAAATACAATTGTATTTTGTAAGTTTGCGCCGTTCTTGGGTCAAAAAGCGGTGCAAATGCAGCGCTAAAAAGTATAAATATGGGCCTTAGTTCAAGACACCAACGCTTAGGGTGAAGGATAAGTCATTGTAGCCTCTCAAGACACTATTCAATGTGTAATTGACAAAGAAGTATTGCTCTTGGGTTCCGAACAATTTCATCAGGTGCACTGTGGAAACAGCAACAACCCCATTTTGTTATTCATATTATCACACACCCTGTACTAAGAAGAATGAAATGCTTTTGTGTTACAAGTATTTATTACTACAGAAAGAATATGTTTCTCAGTACATCTAAAACAACTACACAGAATACTATAAAAACAGCCAGGAGACATGTTACAATTTACAAGAATAAAATGAACATTTCCAGGATTCCTAAAATGTCATTGAAATATTATCTAAAACCTAACACTCTATTGCCTATTTCTATGTGCTACACCCTGAGGGCATGAAAGGCGAAGAAACTTGCATTTTGACAGCTAAGACTCTCGTTATTGGCAAAGGCATGAAGACAGTGTTCCTGAGAAGGGCAAACACCTACTGCGGTAGCAGTCTATCGGTCTTCCTCTGGGATTGGGCTCTATGAGCTGCAGGCTTCAGGCGAGATGTGTCATGTGCGAAGTGCGTTGGCAGTAAATGAGAGCTTCTCTGTCGAAATCTCAGGTGATAATCTGAGCATGGACAGGACCTCTCTAACAAGTGGGCAAATGACAGTATTTGTATTCTAAATCTCTATCAGAAATTAGAATGTGCATACTAGATTGTGGACATTATTATTAAAGTATATGCTTATGACTTCGGTGTTATGGACAAATAGTGGAAAAAGACATAAATTCAGACTACACTCCTTTGATCAATTTATATTGTTTCCTATGTCCTTGACTTAAGGAGGAATCAACATTTGGCCAAGACGAATGTTGCCTTAGGGTTTGTATCTGTCACTGATTAAAGAACTGGATGATATAAATTTTCTTAGGAAAGATAAGGTCTGGTGACAATGGTGCTATCATACATATATAACACTGATTCTGCAAAAACAAGGAACATGGCAATGTCAAGGGGCTAATTTTTAGTCGGGCCTAGCTATGATGGACATTGACCTTAGGGACTTTACATCATCCCCAGTTTGTACATATGAATGTGACATAATACAGGCGTGGCTAATGTTTAAAGGATTCATGCCCTCAAGCTATAATCTACAGTTAGCTTTAAATAAGATACACCCATATACAATATATAAAATATTATGGCTATAAAAGACATTGAATGTATTGCATACATAAAAGATAAACATGGGTAACTATTTGTAGGAAAGCATACATAGTTTTAGATTTTGCATTGCAGCAGATAAATCTATATGGACTACATTAAGCGTGTTGGCAAGAACACATATCAGTGATAATAGGTATATGCTGAATTAAAAATAAGCAGTATAAAATGGAAAAAAAGGAAAAGTCAATAAAAAGAAAGAAAACATTTTCTTCGTTCAGTCTACTTAGTGTTTTGTATGACTGGGTGAAGTCAATAGGTATATGCTGAATTAAAAATAAGCAGTATAAAATGGAAAAAAAGGAAAAGTCAATAAAAAGAAAGAAAACATTTTCTTGGTTCAGTCTACTTAGGGTTTTGTGGTATGACTGGGTGAAGACAGGAGGGTTATGTGTTGTTGGTTGACCAATATATTGGGCTTACCCTCATCAGAGGACATTGTGACATCATAGTGTACATAGGCAGCATACGTGTGATCTTTGTAGAGTCCATAAGGGCATGTTCGCTCTCAAAAGTTAAAGTGTGGGATGGACCAACACTCGGTTGTTCATTTGAGGCCCTGAAGTTTGTTGACACTGGTTGTTGGAACTGGCCCTTTTTGCGGGGTCATCCCCAAACATTTTCCATTCCTCAGCCTCTTTTTCTAAATTCACTTCTGTTGGCTTTCGGATTCTGTGCACTGTACCACTGCTCACCAGTGCTAAAGTGCAGGTGTTTTATACACTAAACATTTTAACATTGGCTTCTCCACAATTGGCATATTTATTTTAATTGTAAGTCCCTAGTAAAGTGTACTATGTGTGCCTAGGGCCCATAAATTAAATGTTACTAGTGGGCCTGCAGCACAGATTGTGCCACTCACTACAGTAGCCTTCCAAATATATCTCATGCCTGCCACTGCAGAGCCTCAGTGTTCAGTTTTAAACTACGATTTCAACCTGCCAAGTGTACTCACTTGCCAGGCCCAACCCTTCCCTTTTATTACATATAAGTCACCGCTAAGGAAGGCCCTAGTTAGTCCCAAATGTATTCAAAAACTCGGTCATGTATTTTTAAGTTCAACATGTCCAGGTAGTGAGAAACTCTTAAATTCATTTTTCACTAGCTCAAGGGATTTCTATCCCATAGAATACAATTTAGATTAACTTAAAACATCTTTTAAGGGTAGTTTCCTATTGGGAAAATATAGGAATCTTGAGTTTGGTGTCCCAGGACTCACAATTTAAAATCACAACTTATGGTGAAGTGGGATTTTAAATTGTAAGTCTGAGAATGCCACTGGCAGTTTCTTACTTTAATCTTTCTGAGCCTCTTCCTGTCTCTAAATACACATCTTGGGTAGGTTACAGCTGGCCTTTGTGCATTCCTTTTAGACAGTCACACTCAAAGGGACCTTGGGTGTGATATTTGCATCCTGATGGCCCATCACCAGGCTGATGGGTCTTGGGCTAGATAGGGAGGGAAACGTTGACTCTCCTCAAACAAAGGGCTGCATGATCCCCGGTAGAGTGTCTGGAGCCAGGGAAGAAAGGGCAGGGACATTTTGATCTTGAAAGCATATTTGAAGTCTCCCCCACTTTAAATGTATATTTGGGTATAGGCACTGGACCCCAAACACCACCAAATCAGTTAGTTTTTGGGTTCCTGATAAGACTATACCAAGAAGAGGAACTGTGCTGCCAGGAGGCTCTGCTACTTTACTAACTGTTCTGCGTTTTGGCCTGCTGCCTCTTGTGGTGAGAAGGACTACTCCTGCTCTACAACCGCAAAGGACATCTCAAGTAACTCCAAGGGCTTACTGTGTTGTCCCCAGCTGTAGAAGTCCCAGGGCCATAAAATACTTCATTGTGCTCAGATTGAGCACTTCCTGCACTCCAGCATCAGCAACTGTTCATTTACAACTACATCGTGCCACAAGTCATATTTTCTGCAGTCCAGCATTTGCTGTGTTTGTCTCTTACAAAACCTTGCCACAAGTGATGTTCCTCGCATCCCGACATTACCCACTTTGTGTGCTTGGAGGTGCCGCAGCACTGAAGGAAGCGAGTGAGAGCCTCTGGGTTGCCAGGAGATCCTGGGTGTCCCTCTGCGACGGAGTGAGCCTCCCGGGTCACGTGACCATGGACTATGGGCTGGCATCAGTGTTCTACTCCCCCACCCCAAGACAAGACCAGCGAAAAGTGAAGCTCCCACAGTTGTCAACCCAGGGGGGAGCTTCAGGCCACCTCTCTGCCTATGATGCCCTCTTGAACGGTGGTATGCAATTCCAGACAGCAAAGGCAAAGGCCAGTCAATGACTTACTTCAGGTATCGGGATCAGCGGGCCAGATTTGGCAACTGGGATGAGTCTTTTTTTAGTCACCGGTCACGAGGGCACCGCATCCAATCTCTGCCCCCCATTGCTCATGCTGACAACATGCTTCCTTCATGCTTCCTGCATTTCTATTGTTTCCCTCATTGGACACCCACTAGCTCTGCTAGCAAGGGGCATACTATTTATTTGCTGACGTGTTCTTTAGTAAAGATGCAGCTCGACCTTTCCCTTCTCTTGTTGAACACGTGCTAGTGCTGCTAGCACTGAAATTGTTGTAACTAAACACACAAGTAATTTCTTGAAGATTGACTGACTACTGATCATTTTGCATTGATTGATGAAGATGTACTTATTGAATTTTTGTGATTTGGTCCTATTGAAATAAGACAACGATTATCTATTTTTCTAAACTGGTGTTAAGTCTTTCTGTGGTGTTTTTCGCAGTGTTACTGTGATTAGGTGTTGCATAAATACTTTATACATTGCCTCTTAAGTTAAGCTTGACTGCTCTGTGCCAAGATACCAGAAGGTGAGCACAGGTTAACTTAGGGTTTGTATCTGACTTACCCTGACTAGAGTTGTGGTCCCTGCTTGGACAGGGTGCTTACCTCTTCCAGCTAGAGACCCAATTTCTAACACCGCTCAATCAGGAAGCTCGAAGAATGACACTGGTTCAAACCATTTGTTCAGAGTAAGAGTTGTGTCCAAGAGTGCCACTGGTGATGCTGCTCTGTCATATGTAGCCACCTGTAGAGGGGACAAGTGCATTGCTTGGCTTTGTTTCTGGACCTCGTTTAGAGGTTGTAGCATTAATTCCATGTTGAGGTACACCACAGGGGGCTGCTCCACATGTGGATCTGAGATAATATCCATTGGACAGTTAAGGCACCAGAAAACAGATTTCACTTGTTTTCCCTTTATTTTGTGGAAAGTCAGTGTCCTGTGCTCACTGAGCATGGATAGCCAAGCATGTTACATGTACATTGCCAGAGTTTCTCTAGAGCTGTGTTCAGTCCAATACACCTGTTCCTTGTTGTTCACTTCCATGGCAAGATGATGAATCCATAGCAAAATAGCAGCATTATCCCCCAATAAGGCTGGAGAACAAAGAACTAAAACATTACAGAATCAGTCCTGGTAGACTTGGCATCCTTGGCGTGGTCTTCCTCCCATCCTTGGCGTGAAGCTTTTGCTGTGGTTTGAACACTGAAGAAGCTAAGACCCTACTTGTTTGGGACTCACATCTGGGTTCAGACCGACCACTGGCCCCATCAAATGGTTAATGCAGATGAGAGGTGAGAATCCAAAACTGTTGAGGTGGTCCATTTCCGTACCGGGAATGGACTTTACGGTGGAACACCACCCTGGCGCAGAACATGCCAATGCTGATGGTCTGTCCAGATTCTTTCGCCTTATGGATGAGAACTCCAATGAGGTTGGGTAGTTGCTCCCCACTTTCAGCTGGGGGGGACACTTATTAGAATTGGCATCCTTGGCGTGGTCTCCCCTAACATTTTGTCCCTGTTTCCAAGGTTCTTGATGTGTGCTGGACTCTGTTTATACTGTTTTGATACTCTGGGCACTTTACCACTGCTTACTAGTGCTAAAGCGCAGGTGTAAAATGTATGTACATTTGGTTATTCTTGATTGACATATTTGATTGAAGTCCCTAGTAGAGTGCACTAGAGGTGTACAGGGCCTGTAATTCAAATGCTACTAGTGGCCTGCAGCACTGGTTCTGCCACCCACATTAGTAGCTCTGTAAACATGGCTCAGACCTGCCACTGCAGTGTCTGTGTGTGCAGTTTTAAAATAGCAATTCAACTTGGAAAGTGTCTAAACCTTCCCTTTTTATACGTGTACCCCTAAGATAGGACCTAGGTAGCCCCATGGGCAGGGTGCAGTGTATGTCAAAGGTAGGACATGTACTGATGTGTTTTACATGTCCTAACAGTGAAATAGTGCTAAATTTGGTTTCCACTATTGCAGGGCCTATCTCTCCCATAGGTTACTATGAGGGCTGCCTTTAAATATTTCAGATTCCCTTTGAGAGCAGATAGAAATTTGGAGTTTGGTGTCTCTGAGCTCACAATTTAAAAATACCTCTTTTTGTGAAGTTGTTTTTTTTTAGATTAAGGGTTTGAAACTGCCACTTTTAGAAAGTAGGCATTTTGTTGCATAAACCATCCTGTGATCCTGCCTGTTTGTGGATTCCCTGTCTGGGTCAGTTTGACAGCTGGACTGTTTGCACCTCTCCTTTAGACAATAAAAGGAAGGGAGCTGGGGTGTAGCCTGCATATCCTGATGAGCCACCTGTGATAGGAGGGGAGGAAGGAGTGGTCACTCACACCTGAAAGAGCTGTGCCTGCCCTCACACAATGCAGTCTCCAACTCCCAGGTGTGTGTCTGGGCCTTGGCAAGGCAGGATCTTACAAGCAAGAGGGACTTTGCTTTGAAGTTTACCAACTTCAAAGGCAGAAAGAGGTGTACGTTTTAGACCCCAAACATTTACAAATCAGATTACTTCAAGGATTTAAGAGGAACCTCTGCCTGGAAAAGAGCTGAGGAGACTGTGCTGTGGTGGGCTATCCTGCAGTTGCTGATTCTGCCTATGCAAGGGGACAGAGACTGGACTTTGTTTCGCATTCCTGCTTAAGAGGTATCTCCAAGGGCTTGGAGTAGAGCTTGCCTCCTGTTTTGAAGCCTCAGGGACAGCAAAGGCTTCACCACCCAGTTCTGAGTCTGCCTGCTGTTGACTCTAGCTTGCCAGAGGGTGCCATTCCAGTTCCTGGGCCCTTTGAAATGAATTTTTGGAGAAAAGCTGTGTAATGATGTCGGGCAATGATGCTCGACTTCGTAAAGGATGCAGCTGCCTGGAACTGCAACGCTGCCCGCCCCGACCACATCAAACTCGCAGACGTGCAACAACCCCGACGACCTTACAGTCTTCGCATCGCTGCAGCCGCTGATCCCCCCCCAAATTCGCTGAGTTCAGAGTGCCGTAACGCCTACCTCTGTGACACCTGACACCATTGCATCGCTTGCAACCCTGTGACATCATCGCGACCCAGTGAGGTTGCACCGCAGCATCGTGACTTCGCTGGACTTCGTACCTGGCGGAACAAAGGGACCGACTCCGCAACCAACGCCGCTTCCCCTCCACTGCTCTGCAGTAAGGACCCGAAGTCGCTGTGCGATGCTTCTGACCTTCTGCCCCGTAGCACCGGAACCGAAGGCGCATTAGATCCAGGGATGCCTCACTCCCCGACTCCGTGCACCGGCCTGTTTTCTACTTGTTTGCTAAGGTACTGCACCTGGGGGTTGAACGACTCCGAAAATTGTGCCATTGGTGTTGCATTGTAGAAAACAACTCGGCCATGACAACCCTTAATATCAACTTGCAGTATTTGTGCCTGTAGGCACTATTTTTGTGCTTTTAAGTGCTAAATTCATATATTTAACTGTGTGTTGCAGATGTTTATGATATTTGATAAAATAACAGTTTTTCTACACCTGTGTTGTGTTATTTTGTAGTGGTTCACTGTAATGCTGTGTGTGTGTGTACAAATACTTAACACATTATCTCTGAAGTTAAGCCTGCATGCTCGTGCCAAGCTACAAAGGGAGTGAGCAGGGGTTAACTGATTGTGATTCTCCTTTACCCTTACTAGAGTGAGGGTCCTTGCTTGGACACGGGGTAACCCCAAAGTCCAAATACTGCTTTAAATCCTCTTACCAAACCAGTCTCATTGTTCTTAAAAAATGCAAAACACCGATTGTAGCAGATGAATGAAATATCATTTGCTTAGTCTCGGCAAAATGGGTAAGGAATTGTGTAACTAGCAGCCACAGGATTTTGGAAGCAGTCGGACTGTCTGCAAGTCTTAACCTTCCACCGCTGAAGTCAAAAATACTTTTTTGTAGGAGAACAAGCAATAGCTTGTTCAAATTGCCAAAACACATGGAATTCATACTTGTACTCGGCCATGTATGTTAGAAATAACAGTTCTAGGAAGAGGATACAAGGTTTTTCCACAACATTTTATTGTTTCTGAAACCATTATCAAATGCAGTTGGCCAGTTTCCAACCCACAGCAAGTAATATTTGTTTTAAAGAAACCAGGGCCATTATTCAACAGTTCACGAAGAAGGGGAATAAATGCAAGGGGGAACTGATAAGGCATACGTTAACCCTGCTATTAAACCACTACACATTCCGTGTAAAGATATGGTATCACAAAGAAAAGAAAGTCCCAGTAGACTTTCTTGCTTGGCCATTGTTTTTTCGAGAAAGGGTCATTTTATAGTGTTCAAAAAAGGCTGTTTCATATAAAAGTTTCCAAGGCACATAACTTGAGCAAAGTGCGTGCAATGCCCAATTTTGTTGCATAATAGCCCTTAATTGAACCTGCCTATTTTGTAAATGTGAAGGTTTAGTCCTCCTTTCATGAGTTCTGAGGCAGAGAATAAAAATGTGACTTAATGAGTACACTCTTTTGGAAAACATGTACATTTCATTGACAATACCCTTAAAAATTGCTTGCATATTTTCTTGGTCTATTTGCCTAATTCGCTCAGCAGCTTTTTTTCCCAGAGTACTTGTTTAATTCATTATGTATAGCATATGTTCTTGTAGCCAAGCATCTCTTATTTATCTGAGCACTCGGTCCCACCAGAAAGACAGAAAATTCCATATTTTCAATAATTGAGAAGT